>NC_138053.1:25333635-25902201 GCF_964194185.1 Rhinolophus hipposideros | reverse complement strand
TTTTTCATCAACAGCAAATTAAATTATAGTTTAAAGTCTCCTTCATATGCCTCAATTTTAAGAAAATTTACACTTAAAAGAAATACATAATAGTCAGTTATTTATTTGATGATAGTTGCCACAAATATATGTGGTAGGAGACTTAAAAAGATGATCTATATATGCTCTTAACATAGGGGCTATAAGGTCCCTCACTGTTGATTTATCCAAACAATTAAACAACATAGAAGACAATATAATAAAATTCTTAAAAATATGAGCTTCAGCATCAAAATACCAGTGTTTGAATCCTTGTTTTGCTTTTCATTAGTTATTGTCTAAGCTACTGGGTTCTCAATTTTTATTTATTTATTTATTTATTATTATTATTATTTTATGCCTCAGTTACTTTATAAGGGAGACCTTAGCTCTGGTGAAGTCTATTACCTTCTTCTTACAAATCAATGGAATGACCCACTCTAAAAAAAAAGAAAAAAGAAAAAATCCACCAATTGTTTTCTCATCTGTAAAATGAAAATACTAAAAGTAACTTATTCATTGAATATTTATAAAAATTAAAAGAGATAATTCATGTAAACTTATAGCAAAGTGCCTGGCACAAATTGTGTGCTCAATAAATATTCACTATCATATAATGACGGTTATTCCTATTTTCTTTCTTGTAAATACCAAAAGAAGCATAATTTTTACTATCTCAGAAGTATTTAGGACATTTTTACTCGGCTATGGTAATCATTGTTGACTTTCTCAACAAATATTTTCCTTTTTACACTTAGATAAGGTTGTAAAGTAAAGGTCATTTTATGTTGCTGGCCTCCTTACCTAATCTAATCACCACGCCATTATAAAGCACAGTGAGATTGACCACAATAGCAAGGCTTCCATTCCACTTGGACCTAATTATATTTCTAACAAATGAGGACAAAATGGAAACAGTGTTAATTACTTTTTATTGCTTTTCCTTGGTGGCTGTAGGGATAAAAGCATACTTTTATTTGGAAAAAAAGCAGGCTTCGCATGTGGCCCAGAGCTGGGTGGATGGCAAATCATTGTGGTAGGGGTTTATGGAGGCCAGTTTTTCGTGGGCCAAGATAATACCCAGCCCAATAAAGAGGTAAGTATACAAATGTTTCCATATCGAGGACTCTGATCTTCTTTAATGAATTCCTCAGTGTATGCTTGTTTCCTCGAATCAGTCTCACTTTATGCATCAACATTTATTATGACTTATGTGCTCAGCAATGATTAGGGTGAATAAGGTTGTTTGATTACCTACAGCCTACAGTCTTTGATTACAAAGGCTTCTTGCTGGTGACACATGCAGGAGCCTGCACATTTCTAGAGGCACTGAGGAAACTTTTTCATCAAACTCTAGTTAAGCTCTAACACAGCTCAAGTGATGTAGTTGAGGATATTATCACAGCCCAGGTTGGACTACCTGACAGAAGTTCCTTCTGCCCTTCTGGGAATTTGCCTTAAGTGGTGGTGGTAGAAGTCTGACTTTGTAGGTGCCGTGGACTGAATGTTTGTGTTCCCCTCAAAATACATATGTTGCAACCTAATCCCCACTGTGATATTAGGAGGTGGGTCCTTTGGGAAGCGATTAGGTCATGAGGGTAGAGCTCTCATGAATGGGATTAGTGCCCTTATAAATAATGTACCCTAGAGAGCTCTTTCTCTTGTCCCTTCTGCCATTTGAAAACACAATGAGAAGATGGCTGACTAGAAACAAGGAAGCAGTAGGTCACCAGAAACTGAATCTGTCGGCACTGTGATCTTGGACTTCCAGCTTCCAGAATTGTGAGAGACAAATGTTTTGTGGCTTTAGTCACCCAGTCTGTGGAGTTTTTATTATAGCAGGCTGAAGGGACTAAGACAGGAAAATATAGCTTATTCCACTGGTGGTGGGATGATCCCAATAAGATGACACATACATCGGGAGCCTGGCTTAGCTATTGGCTCTGCCATGCACTTTATGATTTCTGGGGACAACAGGAAAAAGTCTCCTCTCTTGGTAGCTCTGAAAATTCCCTTCACTTAACAGCACAACCTCCCATTCTAAAATAAGTGACATGTTGAAAATGGCGAACACTCCCAAGATAGGTAACATGTTGACTTAAATTTAATCTGAGATGAAAATGTCTGTCAACAGTGAATTGCCTGGACCACTTTTTATCTATAGATGGCTCATGGGAGTTGGCAGTAAGTAGAGTATCCTCAAGGGAAAAAAAACAAGACAGTCTCTGAAGGAAACATTTATAATTTAATTTCATCCAGGGTCAGCCTATGTATTGGCTAACAACAATATTTCTCAAACTTTGGAAGAGCTTTAAAAATTCACATTTCTGAGTCCCCATTGCACATGTACTGAATCAGATCTCCAGTGGGGGGAGGGAATGCAGTGCGCAGGGCTCAGAATTGGCATTGGAGTAAGTTCCCATATGATTCTTGGCACACTCAAATTTGAGACTGTCTGTTTTAGGGGAATCAGCTCTGCACGAGTGTGCACTGCCATGGATGAAGGGGGTAACATGCAAGACTTCTGGGGATATGCACAAGTAGGCTCTGCCTGCCTGCTGGGGAAGGATGTCACTTACCAGGCTGTACTTGGGTGACCATTCTTGACTCATTGCCTCTGCAATCTGTATTTACAGCTCCCAGTGTGGCTCAGTGCAGCCCCCAGCTCCTTCATCATTTTAAGATTTTTTTTTCCCAGATTCTCTGCCCACTGATAGCATTTTTCTGTTTCAAATGATTTAACTTATTAGTGCTGCCCTGAAGAAGGTGCAGCAACCATTCTTTGCCTCACCCAGGAAAACAAACACACACACATATGCGTGCTCACTCACCAACACCATAAGCCACCATATTAGAGCTGAATAATCTTTGCTATTCCCATCGTATCAGAAAGCCTAGTGTTCATGCATATTAATACAGATATGATGCTCTCATCATTTCCACCCTTTCCATTATGCTAGCAGGTGTGGGTGACATTTGCCTGTGAATCTTTTCCGTGACAACCACGGGTGCTGCTCCCAGGTCCAGTGCTGCTCTTTGCTTTTGCGCCAGCTACTCTGCACAAGTTCAGCCCTCATTTTCCCACGGCACAGTTCTCTGAATCTCCGTCTTAGTTCTAATACTTTCTTTGAAGGCCCTGGGAGAGCAATCCATAGAGTCGACCCTTTTTTGCTCCTCAGCTCCTTTCCTTTACGCTCTCCCACTGCCCCCTTCCACCTCATATCAACTCTTTCTCTTTGTCTCTCTTTCTCGGGTTATCAGTATGCAGGGGGTCACCCCATAGCAAACATAAGCAGGCTCTAGGGGAGGTCACTTCAGCAGAGGTGAGTCTGGCCTTGGGAATAAGCACAGATCTTACATACTGGTTCAAGGGGATGCCAAGCCTCGGGAATGGTCACTTCATGTCAGTGACTGACTGATGATCACTCCTGCAGCCGGAAGAGATTGCAGGCTCATTCGACAATTTCCTCAGACCTGCTGGAATCTGCAAAGTGCCTCCTCAGTGCCTCAGATGCAGAGACGAACATTCCACATGGGGAACCTTTAGTCTCCTGCCTCATTAGGCTATATAATAGCTAACAGATTGCATACACCAGCTGCCCCTCCTTGCCCCAAGGCCTGTTAGTATAAGGGCAAACCTAGCTCATGCAGGCTTTACAAGGCTCAGAGAAAGAGCAATGTAGAAGCCCAGAAGGATGCAAGCAGTTTTCGCTTTGTGCACAGACAGCATTTTAAAATGATAAATCTTTCTTTATTATGTAGCTTTTCAAAGGGAGAGTAAAAGGCACATTCACTGTAACAGATCTTTTTAAGTATGTGTATGTGTGAAAGAGACAAAGCTATAAAAATTGCATTTCTCCCTTTGGCCAGAGCAAGGATGTCAGCCTTTCTCTGAAACCATGTGGTCAGGACAGTGATGTCCTGTGCAGTACCCCACTTCCCCATGGCCTTCCTGGGCCCCCATCAATTATGTGACATTGAGAAACTTTGGAGATAATTAATAGCCTAAACAGTGCTTACGTATGGTCAATAACATAGCTTACTCAGTGCTACCAATGACATTAAATAAGAATCTGGAAAGCTTTTAACTTTTCCAATATCCTCAGAACATTTAGTAGCATCTTTACTACTGATATCACAGGTTTCTTGATCTGTTCCTTGATATGAATTTTCTTCTTTCCTACACGCAACTTTCTCAAAGAGACCACATTGTACAAATGAAGTTTTTTCCAAGACTGGACCAGAGGTGCTTTTTATAGTTAGTTATGTTTCCTTATTTTTGATATCAGTTTATAGCATCTTCAGTGTAATTGTTGTTGTTCATTTGGTTTAAAATTCTCCATGTTCACGTGCACAGGCAGGACTGATATACTGGCTGTTTCTATTATAGCCCAAAGCACAGATGTAATTGAACACACTCTACTTTTAATTGTTCCTTGCCCCTCAGACTATTCTGGACCCTGGCGGACAGAGATATCATTGAAAGTGTTTCTAGGGAGAGCAGATTTAGGGTGGTCATTAGGAAAGACGAATCGAAAACATAAAATGGAACAACAAAGAGTTCATTTTCTAGGTGAGAGATATGGAGGCAAGGGAAGGCCTGTTCTCAGGAGAACCACAGAGGAGAAAAATACAAAGGTTAAGAAGAGGAAATGATCAGAGGTAGGAACTAGAATAAATCCAGTAAACTATTGATCTAGTGTGGACTGCTTGAAAAAAACCAGTTAGTTTTAAGGGCTACTCAAAAGCAGAGATGAAAAGATACGAGTACCCTTCTTCCAAGTGCATTTGCTGGCCACAGCTGGAAAATGATATATGTATACATAAAAGTTAATAAGACAAAGATACCCCTTATTTAATCAAATCTATTCCCCATAACCCCAGAGCAAATAGCTGGGGATTGTCAAGAGTTGGCAAGTGATCGCCATTTGGAAACAGGTACCTCTCACAGGGAAAGGTACCTCACATCAGACAAAGCGACAATTTTCTTATTTA
This sequence comes from Rhinolophus hipposideros, assembly GCF_964194185.1. Lineage (NCBI taxonomy): Eukaryota > Metazoa > Chordata > Mammalia > Chiroptera > Rhinolophidae > Rhinolophus > Rhinolophus hipposideros. Next base: position 25,897,188 of record NC_138053.1, on the reverse strand, counting down.
ATGCTCTTCAGACATCCAACACCTTCAAGCGTGACAACTACTGCCATGTCCCCAAGACTCTTTTTAGAGTATCAGCAAACTTCCTTGAAGCCCCAGAAACTATCACTCATGTTGCCAAATGCTGTGGACTGAATGTTTGTGTCCCCTCTCCCCATAATTCATGTTGAAATCTTAATTCCCCAATGTGATAGTGTTAGGAGGTGGGGACTTCAGTAGGAAATTAGGTCAAGAGTCCTCATGTATGGGATTAGTGCTTTTATAAGAAGAGACATAGAGGAATTGCTTCCTTTCTACTGACTCTGCCACATCAGGATACAATGAGAAGACAGCCATCTACAAACCAGGAAGAGGGCCCTCACCAGATACTGGACCTGTTGGCACCTTGACCTTGGACCTCCCAGCCTCCAGAACTGTGAGAAACAAATGTCTGTTGTTTAAGCCACCCAGTCTATGGTAATTTGTTAGAGCAGCCGGAATTGATTCAGACACCATACAAGTGACCTGCAGTTGTCTCTAGGCGTCTGGTAGACTCTCCTCAAATAGGAATGAGCTGAAGGGCCTTGGATTGTCGAGTACACTGAGGACATTGCTCTTCTATACTAATCAAAAGGCTGGAAATCCCGGGTTGGAGCTCCCCGTTGTGAATGCTCCATATCAGAGATGACACCACCCAAAGTGTGGTAGAGAAACGGAATAGTCTTACAGATTCATGCACATTTTGTGTGTACTTCAGCAATCTGTATAGAAACCCCTATAAAGATACTGGATCCAGGGTTACAGCTTCAGGTTCTCAAAATATTTTCCCTCATTGTTTTAATAACAGGATCTTTGTTTTTCTAACTATGAATAGCACCCAATCTTTCTGACCCCAAACCTCTGCTTTTTATCCATCTAGCACTTCATCTAACCCTGTGCAGTCTTATTTTTATCCTCACCACTATGTTGAGACTTCACTCTTGAAAGTCACCAGTAGTCTTCTCTGCCTTAAAATATACAATTCTCCCTAATTGCACCATTTGACTCTTGGAAATCTGATTCTTTCTTAAACTTATTGTCTTGGTTTCTATGACGTGATGCTTTCTGACTCTTCTATTTCTCTTTTCGCTCTTTTTCTGTACCTTATTTTCCCTCATTGTTTTGCTTTCATGCCTGTCCTTCCCTGATCCTCAATGATGGTCCTTCAAGATTCCTTATCTTGCCCTCTGCTTTTCTTTCTAGAAGTTCATCTTTCACTGAGGTCATTTGTTTTTATATCTGTAGTATCACTGTGAAGATGAGTACTTCCAACTGGAAATCAACAGCACCAATTTTATATCTATAGTATGAACCTAATATTTACAAAGTTATAAAGATGTCAGTTTAAAGTCAATATGTATAATCTTTAATTCACATATTTTCCCTTAAATTTTGCTCCCTCTCCCAACTATTTCAGTTCCCATTTTTCTAGGACTAGCATAGTGTTGGGAAGGTCCCTGCCTTATGTCCCTTCTAGCCTCTTGGTTTTCAGCTCCTGCCCCTCTTGATGGGTCCCTGAAATTTGTCCCATCCATTTTATCCCCATTCTCATTGATCTCATTCAGGGTTTCATCTGTTTTTGCCTAGATTGCCTAGATGCCAGTCCTGTACTGAATATATGGTTGGAGGTTGTATAAATGTGTGAAATGAGGTGGGAGGATGGTGGCTGGCACCTCTCACCCTTAACTGTACTTTGCCCATCCTTTCCTCCTCCCTATTTTTCCAAAATTGTCTTTGGGCTGAGACTTCTAAAGGGCTATCCTCAAGGCAGCCCTTAGATATAAGGAAGCTGAACTGGTTCCAAGCCACAGTAAGAAATAACGTGCATAAATGGGCAATTGGGAGCTGTGAGAGGGATGTGAACTTGGGGATTGCTTGGGATTTGTGAAGCACTGTGAATTAGGGTAAGTCTCAACCTCTCTGTTTCTCACTTTCCTAATCTGTAAAATGGGTATATTAATGCATAACTCCATGGTGCTATAATAAGGACTGACCAAGACAACCCTATTGTTTCCCCTTATCTTGACTCAAGTTTAGATAGGTTTCGTCCTGCCTCTAGGCCTCTGACCTCCCTTACAGAATCCAATGGCCTATGATTCCCCGCCCCCTTTCCATCTCTCTCTCTCTCTCTCTCTCTCTCTCTCTCTCTCTCTCTCTCTCTCTCTCTTTTTGGGGGGGGTTATAAAGAAAACATTCATCTTTATTTCTTTATTTTTAATAATCATTCAAATTTTGTATTTTCTTCAGTTATGAGTGTAGGTACCACTTGTGACTGTAGGCACAATATTAGCAGTATCAGTAATTGTGTTACCAATTGAGATCACAGATATTTTCATATCACATTATAGTTGTCGCAGAAATCACAACATATCAATTAAGATCATCAACTTGGAAATTATAGTCATTTTTAGATTGCTGCTAGACCTTGTTATTTATTCTACTACTAAAAAACTATGCATTTACTGTATGATAAATATATTTATTTTATTGATGAATTTATTTCATTACAATCGCTTTCATTTGCAGTCCTATTATTTTAATTTATGCATGTAAAATATTATTCTAAGGAGGCCATAGGCTTCACCAAACTGTCACACAGATCCATGGCACAAAAAAGGTTGAGTGCTCCTGCTATAAACCAACTAAATGAACTCCTTGTTCTATCCTCAGAGACATTCTCTATCTTTCTTTAATTTCTTTCAACTACGATTGACATTCAGTATTATTTTATATCAGTCAGGTATACAGCATAGTGTTAGACATTTATATAATTTACGAAGTGATCCCCCTAATAAGTCTAGTACCCACCTTAAACCATACACAGTTATTACAATTTTATTGACTATATTCTCTATACTGTACTTTATATCCCTGTGATTATTTTGTGACTACCAATTTGTACTTCTTAATCCCTTTACCTTTTTCACTCAGCCCCCAAACCCCTCCTACCTGACAATCATCAGTTTGTTCTCTGTATCTATGAGTCTGTTTCTGTTCTGTTTGTTCATTTATTTTGTTCTTTAGATTACACATGTAAGTGAGATCATTTAGTATTTGTCTTTCTCAGTCTGACTTATTTCACTTACTATAATATCCTCTAGGTCCATCCATGTTGTCACAAATGGTAAGATCTCATTCTTTTTAGGGCCAAGTAATATTCCATTGTATATACTCTTGTGCACCACATCTTCTTTTTCCAATCATCTATTAATGGACACTTAGGTTGCTTCCATATCTTGACTATTGTAAATAATGCTTCAATAAATATAGAGGGATGTATATATCTTTTTGAATTAGTGTTTTGAATTTATTTGGATAAATACCCAGAAGTAGAATTGCTGGGTTAAGGTAGTTCTATTATTTAATTTTGAGGAGCATACATACTGTTTTCCATAGTGGCTGCACCAATTTGCAATCCTACCAACAGTACATGAGGGCTCCCTTTTCTCCACATCCTTGCCAACACTCTAGGAGTGTCCCTTGTGTGGATTGTGTGTGCCCTCCTATTATAGTTGAGCCTTGATTACTGTTGGCATGTCAGTGTGTGAGATTGACCCTCAGGCTGACTAGCTGTGAGGATTCATCATGACCACAGTGTATGAGCTGATGTGCGGGGACTGATCCCACAGAGCAGGATTTGCCCCAATGGGAAATTGGATCTCTGCAGCTGAGATATCACTCCTGATTCTTAACTGCCACATTTAGGTGTTGGGCCAGCCCATTTCTGGTCTGGTGCCTGCTGAGACCACCCTTTGGGTATGCTACTTGTGGGGCTGATTGGGTAGAGCTCTGTTGTGGTCTGAAGCTGGCCATCAGGTGTGTTAGTTTTAAGTCCTCTTGTGAGGGGCTCTGCTGTTAGCCAAGGTCAGCCACTGCCTGTAACCAGCCCAGAACTACCTGGTAGGAGCCACAAAGTGATCCACAGTTGGTGGTTGCCTGTGCTGGACCCAGAGACATGTGGGGGAGGCCATGATGTGAATGGAGGCTGTCTGCCACCAGTACCAGGCCTGGGGAAGCTCAGCAAAAGGCTCAGGACACCCTGAGGCATGCTACAGCCTGCCAGCTGCCTATAGGTTCAGCTGCTAAAAAAGCCTTGGGTGGTACTCAAATTGGGTGAAGCAGGGTCTCAGGGAGTCACCAGAGTAGGGCAAGTGGTGTTCACCAGATTAATGCAGATTCAGATTTGACACCAATGCTGAGCCTGGAGCTAATGTCACAGGGCACACTAACGCCAGCTGCTGCAGGTCTGGAGCCTGCATACCTTCAACAGTTTTTAAAGAAAGGTTGTAGTGTGGGCCAATGCCTGCTGCCAAAAGAGCCTCTGGTGGTGTATGAGTTGGATGAGGCGGGGTCTCAGGGAGTCATCAAGGTGGAGTGAGGAGTTCACCAGTCCAGTGCAGATTCAGATTTGGTGCCCGTCTCCACCTGTAGGCCCTGTGGTGGGAGGGCTCCACACAGGAAAGATGGTGCCCAGCTCTGTGGGAGTAGGATTCAACAGAGACAATGGTGGCTGTCTCACCCTAAAGCCACACAACTCAGTTTCTTCCTGTATATTTTTGGTACCTCCTGAGCTGCTGTCCCTCTTTTATAGCTCAGGGTGAGTGCCCAGGAGCAAGAGAGTCTGTATGGGGCCTTTTAAGAGGACACCTGGATTTCTAGCAGTCTTCCATGTCACCAGATGGATGGCATCCTGGCTGATTTTCACATCCAGATGTGTGGGATCTCCTTTTCCTGGAACTGGTCCTCTGGGTGGGGAGCCTGGTGTGGGACTGGGACCCCTCATTCCTCAGAGAGGATCTCTGCAGCTGAGATATCACTCCTGATTCTTAACTGCCACATTTAGGTGTTGGGCCAGCCCATTTCGCGTCTCCACCCCTTCTATCAGTTTTGATGTGGCTTCTTCTCAGTATCTTTAGTTGTAGAGCTTCTATTCAGCTAGACTTCAGATGGTTGTCCAGGTTGCTTGTTCTATAATTTATTTGTTTTGATGTGGTCACGGGAGGAAGCGAGCACAGTGTTTACCTACTCTGCCATCATGACTGGAACTCTTTCCCCTATCTCATCTCTTAAAAGCTTTCTTGCCCTTTGATTCAGTGAATGAGTTCAGATTGAATTCTGAAAAAAATGTGAATATCCTACCATGCCCTCCAAATTCATAATATGACTGTTATAATCCTTTCAGCAATACGCAGACTAGAAAATGTTCAGACAATTCCTTGAGTTTTGTCCCAACAGTAGGACAATTTGGGGTGAGGAAATGGTGGGCCTGATCCAAAACACTGAGTTGTCCCAAACTCACAGTATATTATAAGCTGTGAGGTGGGCAACAAACTAAAAGCACCAAGATTAGTTGTATACTAAGCTAAAGGGCTTGCTGGGAGACAAAGTCCTCAGAAACCTGCTGAAGGACAGAGTGAAAGAAGACTGGACTTTTTTTAAATTGGTAAGAGTAGATCAATGTTATGGAATTTTCTTAAGGTTTTTGATTCACACCCCTTTATGCCTTGGGTGTTTTTAGCATAGAAAGGGAGAGATTAGAGATAAAGTTTACAGTCATAGTGAGTCCTCTCCTTTCTTCCATCATACAAAACAAAACGAAACAAATCAAAACACCAACTAAATACTGAACTCAGCCATTTCCATGTTCATCTATTCTTAATTCTGAGCTTGGCGCTGAGGCCAGCAGGGGTTCAGTAAATGATTTTTTCTCAATAGCACTGCTCCCTCTTCCTCAGGGCTATTTTCTCAGAGGGCAGAGATCTCCAGGACCAACCACTTCAGTCTGGTTCCATCTTCCTCAGTTGTCTTGGATTTCCACTTCTCCTTGCCAGGAATCTAGGAAGACCTTGGTTATGCCTTTTTCCCAGCTACAGCTACCAAAGGAATGAACATTCATTGGGGAAAGAGAAGCTTTGTTACTAGGCTGTTGAGTCTTCCTTAAAAATATTTGAGCAATTATTCTGTGGAGAAACCTGCTTGTTCTGAGATAAAGAGTGTGAGTGTAGTGGTCCAATGTGAGTGTAGAGGGGTGGTAGTTGTATTTATAGTGATGGCTGTTCCTTAAGTCGTTTAACTGCAAGTACTTGTTGAAAATTATCATTGCAAAAATAACAGTGTTGCAGTACACAGGACTGCAGAAGGTCTGGGGGAGGATTGATTCTAGAAAGAGGGTCCCTAAGACACTCATGACAGACCCCAAATATAGGCAGGAGAGACAGGCAACACTGGGCTACCCATGTCACTTTCATAGTGTTGCACCAGAATAAGGGTCCTTCATTATGTCATCCTCTCTGTCACGTTCATGTTCTAAGATTTAGCACACAGGAACTCCAGGTCTATAGTTGAATCTTCACTTGGGCCTGGCTTCTTCCCTGTATCTCTTTTTGCTTCTCTACTATGATAAATTGGACAACAACACCAGTGACCATTTTAATACCATCTATTTATCTTTAAAGTATCCCACCTTATTGCATCCATTGGTATATTCATTTTTATCAGAGCAGGCCCAGAATAAACTGAGTGTTATTCTAGCCATTTTAGGCTGAAGGTTCCTAAGAACAAATTCTGTCCTCTGCCCATCATTCTCCCCATGCAAAACAGCATGTCCCCCGCTGTTATGAAACCTACAACTGGGAAACAGCCTTTTTTGCCTTTAACTGAGGTGAGGTGATTAAATTCTTGTTAATGAAAAGTAAGCGAATGCATTCTATAGAAATTCTGGAAAGTCCCTTTCTTCCCTTCCTCTTTTCTTATACTGTTGCTTAGCACGTGATTGTAATAGCTGGAACTCCCGTAGCCTTTTTGGACTATGAGGGTGAGGGCCACACTCTAATAATCACAGAAAGAGTCTAAGTCTCTGGTGATCATTGAGCTATCATTCTAGCCCAACCCTGGCCACCTGTACTTTTTCTTCTTATATGTATGAAAAATAAACTTTTATTAGCCATTCCACCTCCAGTTGGAATACTACTTTTAATATTATTTCAACTACATCATCAGCACATATTAACTTATTGGGTTTACTTTTCTCCTATCTTTATTTTGTGTTATATTTCTATGGTATCTCCTATCATCATTACATATATTCTTCTGTTTTAACCTTTCCCCTCAAACAAACTTCAGTGAAAACCAGTATTCCAGGAACTATGCCAGGCTTTTGGAAAACAAAGATTAACAATATAATCCTCCATGGTTATGAGACATTCACCAGACCCCCTTTCTAAAGAAGTACAGGGGAGCAACATCAGATGAATATCAGTACCACACAAATCAGCTTTGCTGTTAGCATATAAAAAGGTCACGCCTGGTCTTTGTCCTTGAAAAAAAAATAGCCTAACAGAAAAGAAGAACAGAGGTCATACAATATGAATGTTTACAAGCATTCAGGGGAGAGCTAGATTAATGTTTCTTTTCCTCGCAGGCTTACTGTTGAAAATTACTAATTAACTGAAGGTCTACTATTAAAATAGAATCAGCAGTGAACTCATAGGGAGCCCTAAACTTTCAAGTTGTACTCCCTCTTCCCTTCACTGGTTGGGTACAATCCAAAAGCAGGATGATTATGAATGGCCAGACATCTGCAAAACCGTTTTTCTTTTCTCTAATTCTTGCAATTGTTGTAATATTTATTTAAAGCAAATGTACTTTCAGTCCTTAAGCCCTATTTAGAGAATTCTGAAAATGTGGCTAAAAGTATAAAAGGGAACATTACACTTTTGCCCCCACTTCCTCTAATCTAGGGCTTTTGAAGTTGGTTATAGGGGCCAAGTTGTCCAGTAAAGCCAATGTGTCTTGTTTTCCATGTCAAGCCTTTGAGTATTACTACAGCACTGACTCGTTCCTCTTCCTCTTATATTATTCCTGTGGCTACCAGTTTTGATCCGGGGCACACAGTGAGCTAAGTACTGAGCATTCTGTCTTTATATGGCTAATCTCTTTTCATTCTGCGTCTCTCTGTGAGGTAACATAATCACTGTTTTACAGAGGAGGAAACTGAAGAGGTGACATAACCTGTTCTAAGTGGTGTAGCTAGATTTGGATCCAGGCAGTCTGGCTCTAGAACTCTTTGTTTTTAACCATGACACTGTAGTTTATAAAATGAAAAGAGCTCACAAGTATAAGAAATGATCAGAAACTTGTCAGGACAGAGAGCTCATGCCCCAGGAGCAAGCTGCCTCTTTGACTTCTTCCTTCTGTTTTACAGATATGGGAAGTTATAATGTTGTAGAGGCAGAAAACTGGGAAGGAAGTTAAGTTTAACTTGTAGCGTACAAACACGTTTCTTTGAGTAGGCTTTGGCTCAGGACATGTTGTGAGCCCGTGATGGGCAGAGTTTTATAGCCAGTAAAAGCACCTATCACTCTGCCACCGATTAGCCTTTATCTCCTGGATGCTGAAGGTAACAGGGACCATGACTGCAAGGAAGCGTGGAAGACAGGCCCTAGCCAGTTGTCTATCTTCCTCTTCTGGTGTTTTCTCCTTTCTTTGGAAGATGAGAAATAGTCTCTCTGCCGGGTCTCTGTCCTCAGCTCTCTTGCATTTGGGCCAGCGGAAAGGATAACCTCTTGCGGTGGAGGCCACACTAAGACATGGTGTTTATTGCTATGGAAGACTGTTTGCTTCAGGGGTTAGGCGTGATTGTGCTTATAGGTAAATAAAGCGATGGCCTTTGTGTTGGCTCTTCTGTTCCCCAGGAATGCTCTTCACTTCTTCTAATTCAGCTCTCAACGCAGGTGTCACCTCCTTATCTAGGCTTTCTCTGGGCAGCCCATCTTAAACATCCTCCTCCATCATCCCACCTTGTTTAATTTCCTTCAGAGAAAGTATTTTTTCCTCTAAAATTACTAATTATAATAACTAGTTATAACTATATATAACTAGTTATAATGACATATGCTAGTTATCCACTAATAATAATGATATAACTAATGGCATATAATGATAAAACTAATGATAACTAGTTATTGTTAGTTATATTGACATCACTAGTTATAATCTCCGTGAGGACAGGAGATTATAATCTCTCTTGTTTAATACTAGAACCTCAGCTTCTAGAATTAGTGCCTGACCTATAGAAGGTGGTTATTAAATATTGGTTAGATGGATGAAAGATTAAGTCCCATGATTTTCTTTGTATATAAACATAGTCTATAAATTACAACTAGAGTTTACAAAGTTTGGACATACTTTTAGTATGTGTTTTCCTTTATAATAAAGTACAGAATGTAGGAAGGTTCTTTCCCCCAGCTGACCAAGATATGTGCCGCATTGTGTGTCCAACCAACTTCTGATAGTTCTAAGCGACAGATTATGCACTCCCTCTACCCTTGTAGAGGGATTCTGCTAGAGGAAATTGCATTCTGGTAGAGGAAATATGGCAAACTCTAAGCCAGTTGCTCTGTTTTCTGCAATTGTCTTGTACTTTCTTTGTGGGGTGTGTGTGTGTGTGTACATGTGTGCATGCACTCACATGTGCTGCCATCTAACACACTCTACGCTAGACGGTGGAGGAAATATGGCAAACTCTAAGCCAGTTGCTCTGTTTTCTGCAATTGTCTTGTACTTTCTTTGTGGGGTGTGTGTGTGTGTGTACATGTGTGCATGCACTCACATGTGCTGCCATCTAACACACTCTACGCTAGAAGGTGCTGTATCTGTCCTACTGCCAGATGAACCCAGTAGGAGAATGCTTGTGACATGGGACAGACACTAGTCAAGGTGGGCTAGGAACATTGCCAAGGAACTCCCTACTGGAACACTTGTTTACAGATACCAGCCAGTCATGAGGGAAACCATCCTGCAGACTTCAAAACAGGAGGGCAAAAATAAAATAAATTTCTTTTTGCCCTTCAGAATGAAGTTCTTTGCGTAAGCCAGTGGCATTTTCCACTTGTGTCCATCTGTAGTGCTACCAGCAGACCTCACCGGCATTACAGGTTCCCAATTGGTTAATCCTATAAACTATCCATTATTCATTGTGGACCTGCTGTGCTCAGTTTCAATGCTTGATGCTATAGGGTGCATTGATGACATGGATTTACACTCTAGGATTTTATATTCTGAGAGGGGAGATGAGACTAATTCTATTTATCACAAAATATAATTAAGGCTAAATTGGCTTTCAGGACAGTACTGTATTGTTATAGCATTGTTTCAGGTTTGTAAATCTCATGTCCAAAAAAAAAAAGATTGCAAATTACAGAGATAGTGTAATGTTCTATATTTTTACTGACAGCAATTATACAGTACTGGATATATAACAGACCCTCATGAAAAAAAACAATGATGGTTTGAATGTTATGGAGCTCTATAGAATTTGGTCTAGGCTGCTGTTTTGCTAATTAAAAGGAATGTGAGGAAGGGCAGAAACCCTATTCTAATCCCAGGACACATTTCAAGAGAAGGAATCATAGGAGCTATGCCAGAAGCACCACTGAATTGCTGAAGGAGATTGGCTTTAAGTTGACCCAGAAAGTTTCAAGATGTCGCTAGAAAAGGTAGCAGCTCTAAAATTGCCATGTCATGTCTGGGAGACGAACTAGTGCTTTGATACTTGGTGTCCTGGACTCCCTAATTAGTTACACTATTGCCAAAGTTTCAGATGCCCTATGGCTATCAGAGGCCTGGGAAGCTCTGCATGGCCTCAGTGCCATTGTCTGCCTGCTTTTGTTGTCGCGATGCCTGCTCTTTTACTGAGTTTAAGTTTGCCCTTCTTTTGTTCAATTCCCTTTTCTGACCAGCTGCCCTGAACCTCATTCAAATGCCATGTGCGTGTTTTTGAAACTTGGCCATTTAATTCACAGACGAGCCTTGGGACACTTTCAGGTTTCAGGTTGTGCAGGGGTCACATTGCTTTGAATTTCAGCTTCCAATTGATGTTTAAAAAAAGATTCAAAGAGGGACTCCAGCTGCACATTCTGAGTTTCGCCAGGTGTGTTAGCAGAAGGCAGCAAGGAAAGGAGGCAGACAGGTTGGAATCATATCACAGTATTTCAAATGGGTTTACTGTACCTGTTATATGGGATTCACAGATCGTTATTACTGTGCATCACAATAAAATAAAAATATAAGAAGAGAGGAATAAGAAAGCACTAGTGAAAATCATCACCCTGTGTTGCGGGGACCCCAAGCTGAGAAGCGGAGTTCAAGATTCTAAGAGTCTCTGCTTCTGGCTGTGTATCCTTTCCGCTGAAGGTTTGGTAAGATCCCCCAGCTTCTGCAGAACTCCACACCCATCTGTCTAAAAGAAGGAAAGACCCCTTCCTGTGTTCCCAGAGCATTAGGGCTATAAGTGAATGATGCTGTGGAGAGGCATTCTGGAAATTCAAACTGTTTCGCATCTTAGTAACAGAAGTGAGGAAAGATCTCAAGAAGTTCTCCCCTTTTCTCCAGAGCATTGTTTCAACCAACCACCCAGTAAGACAGTTATTTAGTTTTGTTTTGAAAATGTCCCTTGGACATAAGATTTTTTTAGTCAAATTTCATTTCCTGCTGCCTCTTTTGCACTGGAACATCTATAGGACAGTACAGGCCTGAGAGGTAACAGAAGTGGATGGAATGAACTAACATTCCAGCCAAATCCTCACTGGTGTACACCCGGGGGCGGGGGGGTCTCTCTTTATTGCTGGGTCCTTGGCATCTGCTTTTCCAATGCACTCAGCTGTGATTTGGTCTTTGAGTACACACTCGTCACTGAAGAGCTATTCAGTTGCTACAAAAGATGTCATGGTCATGAGGGAGTATGCAAAGTTTGAGAGGAAGTTTTTCCCTTTAAAATGAGGAAGGGGGCTAGCATGCACTCATGTTCAATCAAACCTTTCCCTTACCATTTTAAGTCTCTGTCGGTCCATGGCAAGAGTCGTGGTTTTAGTTACATCATTTATACCTCATAATGAAAGCACTAGACCCTGAAGCCAAGTCATGACAAGTTGAAAGTATTTTAAGCTCTTCATCTAAAACCTCCTCTCCACACAAAACTTTTATTTTTCTGCAGCTTTTCAAGTTGACTTCTTTCATGGGGGAAAAGAAATCATTGCATGCATTAAGTTCTTTGGATTTCCCTATATTTATTTCCTAACTGGCATATTGTCATTTCCTCTGCCATACACAATCTGATCTTATTGAAGTCTTTGCCATTTCATCTCTTTAAGTGGCCTGGCGTCATCAGCCTATTGTCTTACATTGCGAGTTTTTGCCTTATGCTGAATATAAATTGCTATATTCCAGTTCTATGAAAATCACAGAGTTTCAAATTTTATCTGGGTTGCTCATAGTGACTCAATGAAAATATTTCCAGTAGTAAAGGTCTGAAAAATGATTAGCTCTAAATTTGGGTAAGGACCAAATTTGCTGACTCATAAATTCTTCAGCTTACTTTATGTTTTAGGTTGTATATCTCATCTTAGTTATATTTTCTTGAGACTTTGGCATTCTATCCATCAAAAGAATAAATGCCTCTCTCTGCTTAAGTTACTTCATTTTTTTAAAACTGGAGATGTGAAAACTATATACTTCATACAGTTGTTGGTGGATTAAAAGAGATACTAAATGTTCGGTATTTAGAACAGTACCTGACATATAGATATTGTCCCCAAATGCCATTATTATTGTTACAATAATTATTAGATAGGTTATTAAAGCAGGTAGGGTGCATATCCTTTCAATGACATTTAGTTTCAGATCTCAGATGATAGGAATGTTGAGAGATCACTTAGGACAGACTTTGAACATAGCTAAGTGATCTGAAGTGTCTCCCATCACATCTTGCAGGCATCTTGGACTAGTCACCGTCATACGGTTTTAGTTTGCCCTCTCTTATAAAGAACATACTGCTATCTTATTCTTTTTTCTTTCTTTCGTTTTGTTTCCTTTTTCACTTCGTGCTTCAAACACGTGTTCTTGCTTAGTCTAATGTCCCTTGTTAATTATATTGTGTTAATCCCTAAAAATGCCCACTTTTTTTCTAGGCAACTTTCACAATTAGAACCGCCATTTCCATGTTTTGTTTGTATCATAGGTCAACAGAAACCTGATTTCTTTTTTTCCCCCTTTTTTTAAAAATTGGGGAATATTGGGGACCAGTATGTGTTTGCAGGATGTCAAGTCGTTGTTTTTCAGTCTGCCTAGTTGTGGGGGGCACAGCTCAGCTCCAAGCTCAAGCTGTTGTTATCAATCTAGTTGTGGAGGGCGCAGCTCACTGGCCCAGGTGGGAATCGAACCAGAAACCTTGTTGTTGAGAGCTCACGCTCTAACCAACGGAGCCATCCAGCCGCCCCATAGAAACCTGATTTCATTTAGGTTCTCCCACTGCCATCAGATTGGCTGCCACTCTATTCACCTCTAACAGATGAGACACTAAAGATACCTCTAGAGAACGGCACTGCACATGGCCCTTGTAATTTATGTCAAAATGCGGAGTAAAAATTTTTGTTTGACTTAAATATTTTGAAGTCTTATTAGCTTTGCTATTCTTTACTCTAGAATCTTTCTAAGACACTTGAAACAATTCCTCTAAGGAACATCCTGTGTGTTTTTTGTGTTTAAATGATGTCTCCACTAACATTTCCTTAGTAGATGTAGTTTATGCTACCTGTTAAACTCAAGTGACAGAAAATGCAATTCAAACAGACTGAAGAGAGGTTTAATCTCACTTAATTTAGAAGAGCGGGGTTAGGGTGGCTTTGGATGCTGTGTAAGGAAGCCAAGGGTCAAACAAATTCCCAGGATTTGGTTTCTCCTTTTGTCAGTTCTCTCCTCTCCTCCTGTTGGTGCCATTGTACTCCAGGTTATCCCTTCTTTTCTTTAAGATCCTCAACAGTTCTACACATTATAGTTCACTAGGAAAGAAAGAATCTTAGTAAAACAAATTTAGATATTTACAACATCATTAAATATGGAATCATAATACAGAATTGATGATGGGAGGAATGCCTTAGACTGGGTAGTGGGGTAAGAACTTTTTGGAAGGTGTATTTTTAAGTACAAACTAAATGAGGAAACAACCATGAAAATGTGCTAAGAGACATTGTTCAAAGCAGAGGAAATAGCAGGTGTAAATGTCCTGAGATAAAAATCGGCTTGCCATACTCTAGGGCCAAAAAAAAAGGCCAGTGTGGTTAGAACTGTAAATGAAGGGGTTTGGAAGAAGATAAGGTCAGAAGTTGGAAGGGCCATACTTTATGGGTTTCTACAAACAATCACAAAAAGGAGTTTTTGGAAATGCAATGGCTCTGTGCGATGTCAGAGGGATAGTGGATGGGGGGTGGGGGGTTCAGACAGTGTGAGGGATATAAATGATAAACATCTAAGTATTACTTTGTCTTGTGCACCTGAAACTAATAAATAAATAAATAAATAAATAAATAATAAATTTAAAAAGAAAAGGAATTTTGATTTTTATTTTGTAGTAAAATAAAACCACTGGAATACTTTTAGCCAGGGATGAATTCATTTGCATTAGTTGTCACAAGCTAAGTTTGGCTGCTCTGAGGAAGATGGATTATGGTGAGTGTGTTAGCCTGGTGCCCCCCTCTTCCCCAGGCTCCTAAAAGTAGAGGCTAAGAAAAGAATGTGCACATAATGTGTATGGGAGATGATCCTAGGGAGCCTGAGTGAGAGACCAAAGAAAAAGAAAGAGCCATATAGAAGCTAGTACAAGTTCCAGAAATAGTCACCTTCTTTCTCACCATGTCTGATTAGGTTACTTGCCCTTCTCTGTACCAATCACTTAGGGAAATACTCTGATTGGATTTGACCTACTTCACTCTTGAGTCAGCAGCTGAGCCTTTCCAAAATCATGGGAGCTAACAGTGGGGGAGGGACAATGGCTCAGAGGGGAATTGAGGTACAATTACCAGAGGGGTGATGAACGGATAATGAATGGCATAAACAATAGATCATCTTCACAATTCCTCTTCCTTAAAATCCATAGAAGGTTGAGTCCAAAAATGACAGCATCTGGGTCTTATATATTAGAATTTCTTTATTATTCTATAATACTGAATGGTAGGCTTTCCATTTTTCTTATATTTAAATAACACAGATGAAAAAGCACAGAAGGTGCTTTGAAGGTGGAAAAATGTTGAAAATAGGAAACCAAATTTTCATAAAATACACTGCTGGACTTGATAAGGTAGCATCATTATAATAAATTTTGCTGTGCAACCTGTTAAAGGGTAGGACATTTATTTAGAATTTGACGCATCTTTGAAAGGAGACTTACCTTTTGCAAGAAGCACTTTAAATATTTCATATCTCTCGATTAATTTGAATCTGAATATATCATAAAATAATCTTAATCTAATTTCAGTTTCAGATTACTTTCAAAGAATCTACCTCTTATTCTTTTAAAAAATGAGAGCTTGAAAAACACAGGAGAAGTGTTTTGAGACCTTAGTTGAATACAAAAGAGTGACACATCTGTGGGTTTGTGTTTGGGGATTGCTAACAAGGTGAAGCTCAGGAAAAATGTGCCTATCTTTGTATGCAGCAGAGGGTCAGCAAACACAGAGAAAGAACTCATGCCAGGAAGCATTGAAAAAGATCCCACTAAAAGATACAAAAAAAAGGAAAAGACCCCATAGTGTAAAAGATAATATTGTTAAAAGTATGTGGAAGCATTCTCAATAAGAGAAACAAAGAAACAAGACACAAGGACACATGCCTTCTAAGCAGAGAAGGAGTAATGTCGCACACACAACTCAAAGGTCAGATGGCTGAGCTACACCCACTTGTGGTTGTGAGGGAGGAAGGAGAAGGAAGTACTTGAACTTGGACCAATAACCACAGGCTGTCCTGTAGGGATGGCTCTTCCCTGGGCGACTGGTTAATGTATTTTTGTGGCAACCTGATCATCTAAAAATTAATTTCTTCATCCTGGTCTCATTTGTTACTTCCTTTTAGTGTCATTGTTCAAGGAGAACAGTTTGATATATTATTGTTGGAGGACATGCTTTGCTTCCTGGGGTATCTTAAGATTTCCCACTTACCTCTCTCAGATGGCCTTAGAATTTAATACCCCGAGGCTTGGAAGCGGTTTCTCCTATAAAAGGCCATCAAAGAGCACAGGTGGATTTTGTTTTTTAATGTAACTCCCACTCTGTGGGGGCCTATTCAGAAAGATCCATTTTTCTGGAACTGGTCTTCAGTACAGTCTCCAAATTGGAGTCTGAGCTAGAGAAGCAATGGAGATAGACACAAAACATAGCTAAGACTTTCATTGCAAAACAAAAGAAAATCCTGCATTGGTTTATATTTATTGAGGTAAATTTTTTTTTTTTTTTAAATGCTAGCTGCAATGACAGGTAAGCCCTGAAGTCTCTGTAATTTAACCAAGTGAAATGTTTTTCTCGCTCGTCTCAAGTCTGTCTGGTCAGCACGTGACAGGGTGGGTGTGTAAAGGAGTAAGTGGGAGGGGATTCTGCTCTAGAAAAGTATGTATTGAGGAACCAACTTCCAGGCTTCCTGTGCCCCTGTCTTCTGGGACTGCAGATGGAGAAAGAGAGCTGGTATTTATCTGGTAATTGGACTTATCTTGGGTGTCCAAACAGCTTCAGTCACATGAATGGCACCTAGGCAGAGGCATCTGGAAAACTGAGTATACTTGTTCCTCTCTGCATGTCCATGTGGTTTCTCTCCCAGGATATTTGAACTTTTTTTTCCCCTAAATTAAACTTATTGGGGTAACATTGATGAGTAACATTATGTAAGTTTACGTGTAAAATTTTGTAGTACATCATCTGTATATTTCATGGTATACTCATCACCAAGCCTAGTCTCCTTCTATCACCGTATATTTGACCCCATCTACCCTCTTCATTCTCTACCTACCCTTTTTCCCCTCTGGTAACCATCATATTATTGTCTGGATGTCTTTGAGTTTGTTTTGTTTGTTTGTTTTTGTTGTATACCCCACATATGAGTGAAATCATATGGCTCTTGTCTTTTCTGTCTGACTTAATTTCACTTAGCATGATATTCTCAAAATCTATTCATGTTGTCGCAAATGGCAATATTTTATTGTTTTTTTGTGGCTGAGTAGTATCCAATGGAATATATACAATATATGAACTTCTTACAAGGAGGCTCAGTGCTCAAGAAGAGCAGGAAGATGGGCTAGCTATCAGATGAATACTACCTAGTGACCCAGTCAGCACTTGGGGACAGAAGAATCACTCAGTGAGTTCTGCCTAAGTTCCAGACCCACAAAATTGTGTGATTGATTTGATTGGGAAATTAAAGATCTGGCAGAAGTGACTTATTACAGAAATTACCAATTACAATACTGAGAGAAGCTGGGGAAGTAAAAGCTTGGAGGGGATGGTTGGAGGATCAGAGATGTCCCTAACCAGGGACTATGAAGGAAGAGAAGTCTAAATGTCTTAGTCCATTTGGGCTCCTATAATAAAAACAGAAATTTATTTCTCACAGCTCTGGAGGCTGGGACGTCCAAGATCAAGACACCAATATAATTTCCTTCCAGGGAGAGCCCTCTTTCTGGTTTATAGATGGTGGAAGTAGTGAGAGATCTTTCTGGCATCCCTTTTATAAAGGCACTCATCCCATACATGAGGGCTCCACTCTCATGACCTAATCACCCCCCAAAGTCCCCACCTCCTAATACCATCAACTTTGGGGGTTGGGATTTCAACATATGAATTTGGGGGGGAACAAACATTCAGAGATAGCACTACGCAAAGTTCCTGCTTCCACAACTGAAATAAGCTTAATCATAGTAAGTCGCCAGGACAGGCAATGGGAAAGAAAAGCTGGATGGAAGTCAGGGACACACTGTAACCTTCAGGGACAAATGGAATCCACGAGGGCAAACTGGGAATCACTTTAGTCTCTTCCTACAGCTAACCTTGATGATAGGGAAGATCTGCAGAAAGATCTGGTACCCTTTACCACAGAGCAGCAGAGCCACACAAGCAAAACGAGTTGGTTGCTCTTGGATGTTTGAAAGAGCCAGAAGTATGAATGCAAATGAAAACCAGCATCTTTGGCTCTGACTGCCCCTCCCTCTCCTTTACCAATTTAAGAAAATAGTGAACTCACTCCTCTCACTCTGTGCCTTATTTCATAAATCCTTCTGAAGCTCAGAATTATTTAAATGGCTTCTTTTTCTTTTTAGAGGGAGGTTTATTATATTAGCTATTTCCTTCCTGGCAGGATTGAAAGTCACATTGTTAGCAGATATCACCATTTTCATTCCTCCTTAGAGGAACTGATAGGTTGGAACTTAAGCACCAGTGTTCGGTGGACACCATACCCTGTGATTCAGGTTAAATGTGATGTAATTCCATAAGTACTCAGTCTCTTCACACCAAGGTAACATTATCACATATGGGAGGTTTTTTTCTTGGCTTTCCAGGATTTACTGTCACCTCTGAAGCTTGACACTTCACGTTTATTTCAAGGGCAAACTTGAGCTTTCCTTTCTTGTTGTTTTCATGTCTAATGAATGTGTTTTTCCTAAGAGGCTTTGATGTCGAGTTATTTCTCACCCAGAGCTACACTTTAATGTGCTATCTGTGGAGCGCAACTACTAGAGTTTTACAGTGCCGTTAAAGGTAGGCGTGGGAGCTGCTGCAGCGAAGGAAGGCTGAAAGCTTTTCATTTTACTATTAAAGAGTCCCCACTGGAAAGGGAAATGGGTTGTTTTTAATTTTTATTTGGTGTATGGTCTTATGAAGGAAGGAGAGAAGAAAGTTTTCCATTTGCATGGTGCCATTATGGGATTTCAAATAATATACTGTACAAAGGTGATTACAGTTAATTTTAGTCTTTGTGAGAACTCAGCTATCAGGGCTCAATCTCTCTAAAGAGGTTGGGTTGCACAGAGAACAAAAGAAATTACTGGTTTCAGAATGGGGAAAATAACAACATGAAGAAAGGCAACTCCCCCCTTTATTCTTAATACTTTGGGAGAGCACTCTAACACTGTTCTTAAGTTATCCCTAGTGCCAGTGGGGTGACTAACACACACTTTATTTCCAGGGATTTCTGAGCTCCCACAGGTTAATGAGCAGCTAGACTAATAGCTCTATTGGGAATTCAATTTAGAGTTTTATGTAAGGTAATATCCACTTCCATAGGAATAAATATTTTTTATCTACACATAGGGTTTGGCTGTTAGGATTAAAACAAAGTTGTCTATTGGGTAATGTCTTCTGAAATTTCTCACTCAAGCCAAAACAGCAGCAAAGTCTAACCCAGCCACATAATGATGGTGATGATAATGGTCATTAGCACCTTTATTATTATATATTTTTTAAGTTCAGAATAGCTTATTCTTTAGAGCAAATATAAACTGAGTTGAGTCTATGCACAGAGTGTAATTGATGCTAAGAGAAATGCTTCTCTGCATTAACAAATGCATTGCATTAGATTTGGCTAGTCTCCTCTTAGCAATAGAGATGTTACTGGATAACTTAGCTTTTGTGACCTTTAGAGGCCAGCTAACAAAGAGGAAGAAAGGAAGACATATCTTATTGTGCAGACAATGGACACTATAAGACAAGTTGCAAAAAGCGATTGGTCTCACAACATAAATCTCTTTGCCTCAGAGAGTTTGGAAAAATCTTCGTGATTCAAGGACACAAAGTTTAATTTATTATTTTTCCTAGGTGCCACTGAGGGATGGAATGAGGGAGAAACCTTATTACCAGAAGCATTGTTCTTCTATTGGAAAACAAAAAGGATGTGAAGAGAGGATTTAAGGGTTATCTATGACCATGCATTTCTTTATTATCAAGATGACTAAATCAAAGTCTTTGTACATGATTGTTTGAGAAGTCTTGCAGCATTAAGTTACCGTTGGACTGTACACATACACCGAAGCATGAGGCTGACACTTTGAATACTTAAGTTGTCTGTTATGTCAGGATAAACTGAAGAAAAACATTGTCATGGTATCTCTTTTTATGAGAACCCATTGTTTGGAGTATACTTGAAGTAATGTGTGTGATAGAAGAATCTAGTGAGTGACACAGTAAACAGAAGTGTATCACATACTTTCCTTTTTCTTATGGGGATTTGTCATGATTTGCTGGGGAGAAGTTTCAAAATATGAAAAGTAGGTAGAAAAAAACAACCTTTTTGGACTATGATCTCGCCCTTGTTTGTAATGTGCTGAAAGAGGTCTATAGAATCCAGACTGTGGCATCCAGACTGCAGTTTGTTTCTGATAATGTTGTCTGGTCCTACTTCCCAGCACCATGGTGGAGACTTTTTTTTATTATGATTACATCCAGTTATCCTTGGGGTGCAGGAGTAAGTTGTCTCTGGTAGAGACCAAACCCAAAGCACGGGCACTTCAACCTCTCTTTCTACACTTGAGACGGCATTGTCAGAGATTCGAAGCCACGGGAATTTCCTCAGAAAGTGATTTCTTAGTGTTCACAGCATCGCTAGAAGTCCTTGCACCTGCCATCAATAGATGTCCTTGGCACTGTTTTGTAGATCATAAACGTCCTCTCCGAAGGCCCTTTCTGAAGAGAGGCTCTTGAGGCAACACTCAAACACCAACAACTAATTCTAGAATGCACCCAAGATCTCAAGAGCACAAATCACGCTGGCAAATAACATTTAACGTATAAATCAAATAATCCGTTCATTATCTCCATGGACCTTGAAACTAGCACTGGAAATTAAGTTGAGTTTCCGGCTGCCTCTGCTCTGCTTTGAGGAAAACAGCAAGGAATTGGAAATATCTTCATGGACATTAATAACACGTGCTGTGGTTTTGGAATTTAGCCCCTAGTGATACTAGTGATTTATACATCTTGGAAATAGTAATGATGATTAAAACAAAAGAGGACAATTTCTTTTTTCTCAGCAATATTCATAATTGAACAGGTGACTTACATCAACAGAACTAAGATCATGAGGGAAGTTTTCTCGTATACCCTTATTTTATGGCCTAGCAAACGGAATGTTCTAGGTCCAGTGGCTGTCCCTCAGGGGCTGATACACTCAGGGTACCTCATAGTAGGTACAAAATGGGACATGCTGTAAAACAGGCACATTTGGCATTTTCCACTTCCATATCTTTGAATATTATTAAATTGTTCTAAACACATTGGCATTGTATTTTTGTGACAGAAGAGTATATTAAAACATTAATTTTTGTTGGCCTTCCCCAAATTTTTTCATGTAGGTGTCTACTTTAGTCACCTTAGTAGTTTCACTCTTCAAGTGTTTTTGTAGAGCCAAACGCGGAAGCCACCTAAAGTCAGTGGTTGTTTCTGTGTTGTTGTTTTTTGTGTTTTTTTTGCTTTTTATTTATTTATTTTTTTAACATTCAAGTTCTTTTAAGGAATGATACTGTGCTGGTGTCTCATAGGGAGACGGAGAAAATGGGCCTCTCAGGAGATACCAGTGCTAAACTCTTGGACGCTGCAGGCTGGCAAGTGAAGGTTTGCAAAACCCTCAGGGAAAGGGGAGCAGCAATAATGACTGTAGTGGAACTCAGAATTGGATTTGAAAGTATTTAGAGAGAATACATTTATATTTCCTACACACTAGAGTTTATGGGATGAGATTCATACCCACCCATGTTTTTACGTGTCCTAGCAATTTATTTTATGTGCATTCATCATAGTACGCATAAGTCAGTCTACTAGGTCATAAGTTGTAAGGGTGTACTAATTAATAAGCCCCTGCATCTCAGCTTCAAAGCACCTTTTTATGTTCTACTTTTTGATACTGGTGCCTAGATGCTACAGTTACTTGTCTGCTTTGCCCTAACACCTCTCTGTTAGGTGTTGCCAATAGGGAAACTAGAAGGCGATGACAGGCTGGAAAATGAAGAAGGGACACTTCCCTTCCTGTTTGCTTCCTGTTCTTATCTGTGTCACCCTAGGAACACTTCAGCATCTCAGCTGTGGCAGGTCACTCTAGTAGCAGTACTTGATTTAAGTTCACAGGTTTCCTAATGACAAAACCAATGACATCGTACCCTGTCAGGTACCCAGCACCAGTCAGTCAGGCTCCCCTCCTCAGAGGTCTTTCTCGGAGCTGAGACACTAACACCTGCTGGCTGACCCCTCCTCAGAGGTCTGCAGGGCAGATCTATATAGGTCCACATCTCCAAAATTCTAAGTTTTAAAAGTCTGAATTTTCCCCTCTGATCCTTCAGTTCTAGGGGCAGATTCTGGGTCCTAATACATTTGTGATACTCCAGCATTTCTTTTATTATGGCTTTTCAGTTCATTCTGTATATATTTCCTCTGTTAGATAACTGCTGTGGTTTCTGTCTCCTGACAGGACCCTGACAGACACAAGAGGATATTTTTTTTTATGCATGTGCCACCTTTGCTTGGTGTTTTACACTCATATATTCAGTAAATATGCCTTGGTTTGATTTAATTTGCTGCCATACCAGATAGCAAGAGGATTGTCTTGAAAGCATAGTGGTAAAGACAAGAGCTTTGGAATTTGACAGAGATGGGCTCAAATCTCAGTTCTGCAACTTAGTAGTTGCATTATTTTAAGCAAATTACATAATCCTTCTAAGGCTTAATTTCTTTATCTGTGAAATGGACATAATAATGTGTCCATCTCATGTGTCGCAAACGTAAAGCGGGCCATTGTATGCAAAAGTCTGAGCAACTAGTAAGTGTTCAATAAACAGTAATTACTATTATTTGTACAAAAGAGATGATATTCAGAAGAAGAAAGGAAGTGAGTTTGCAAAGTATATAGCCTTGGAGGAAGGTAAAAGAAGGGAAGAAACAGGAAAATGTTAGGAAAACAAAAGAGAGCGGAGTGTGTATTGGGGGGAGAGAAGAATAGATGGTAACAAATGGAGGAAAGTGAATAAATGGGAAAAGGTGACTGAACCTCTTTTTTTGTAAAATATGTAATTTTATATTGAAGGGTCCATAGTATGTTTCATTTTGTCCTTTGTTCACTTAAAAAATCATGATGTCACAATGATGTTTATTCAGTTTAAGGTAACTAAATTTCTGAATATCAAAGTTCTTTATATTTACCTGCTTAATGTTAGAAACTTTTCAAAGGAGATTATGTATTTCATTACCTTCTTTCATTCTTTCCACTTACTTATACGTTAGTAGAGAAATGTTATGTCATACCTTGATAACATGTCAAATATGTGTTGTTATCTCTTCCTGAATCTGGTCCCTTCTTTTTCTATTGAATTTAAAAATCCACACCCTTAAATATAGATCTTGTAACATCTTTAGATTCTAATTGCCCAGGCGGAGATTTCCACTTCATTTGTGTGGAATGACATGTTACAATTTGCATACAAGTCCATGCATAAATAATTGGGCTCATGTCGTATGATCCTTTCTTTGGTCCATTTTCTAATATTTGTATGTTATACTGGATGCAAGGGATAAATTAGTTAATACCTATGCAAAGCAGGTTGGTGAGTTTGTAAACAGTGCTTCATGTCTTCAGAGGAGGTCGCATATGGACCAGACCACCGAGTACATATTGTCTTTGACAAGTGGTAGGGACGTCGTTAAGTTGAACTGACCTATAACAATTGGTCTAGTTAAAAAAAAAAATCCACAGTGCTTGTCACAACACACACACACAGCTCATTAATGCTGATCACCATGAATGTTGTACAGATTTGTTTATCCCTACACAGAGTGATTCCAGGTGGCTGATTTATGAGG
This sequence comes from Rhinolophus hipposideros, assembly GCF_964194185.1. Classification (NCBI taxonomy): domain Eukaryota; kingdom Metazoa; phylum Chordata; class Mammalia; order Chiroptera; family Rhinolophidae; genus Rhinolophus; species Rhinolophus hipposideros. The sequence goes on along the minus strand of NC_138053.1, from coordinate 25,873,522 downwards.
ACAAGGTCAATGGTGAGAAAAGACACAAAGCACTGTAAAATAAAACCCAACTCATATTTATTTGTTGGACCATATATGGATCTATTTGTGTATCTATGCATATACATGGTAGGTAGTCAAATATATATGTGTGTGTATCACACATATATGTTTCCTTTACTTTTTCTGTTTTTGTTTTTCAACTGTTCATGGTCTTCTTTCTCCCTATGTGACCATCAACCATTTCTCTTTCTTGTAATCTGTTGTCCCCTACTGGATAGGAAAGGAAAAAGTACTCTGATTGCTGGGGGTCCTGTGAAACTAAAATCAAAGACAGGTTTCCTCTAATCTATAGTCCAAGTGCCTATATAAGGAAGGGAAGCATCAAAATGGTGTGTGTGTGTGTGTGTGTGTGTGTGTGTGTGTGTGTGTGTGTGTGTGAGAGAGAGAGAGAGAGAGAGAGAGAGAGAGAGAGAGAGAGAGAGAGAGAGAGAGAGAGAGAGATTGATTGATTTAATGGTGAAGACAAAAGAACATTAGAAGCACCAGGGCAACTATTATAGATATGACTATCAGAATGCATGGAGCAAGTAAAGACACAAGAATCAGTAGATTAGAAACAGTAAACAGAAGGCAGTTTGGTTAAATATAAGTGATAGTATCAGTGATTTGGATACAAAGAATAAATTTGTGTTAGTGGACATGAACAATTTAAAGGACCTAAGACGGAGCAGGGTGCAATTGCCAGCCTTCCTTTTTCTAAAAGACCTCCAAATTCTCTTTTTTTACTGTTTTCTGCTTATAGTTTGCTAGGGATTAGAGATCCAAATAAAACAATGGTTAGGGTGTTTTTTTACATTAAAGATACTGCGGGTGCGAATGACATCATGTATGTAGAAAGTGCATGAAATTTAAAGCACAGATAGTTGCTATGTATAATGGGTTCTCAGAAGTCATTATTGCATGTTCTTTCAGGAGAGTAAGGGTTTTCAGGTATGTAACTGTCATATATGGAAGTAATGAATTATATTTTATTATTAAAGGTGTTTGTTGAACCAGCCTGAGTAAAGAGTATAGAGAATTATGAAGCTTTTCCAAAACAAGTGAAGTATAATTTCACAATTACTTGGGAATTTCACACTCAAGAAGTTGCAATATACTGGTAATGAGGCATTTCATTAGGATGAACATTTATAACCACATAAGAAAAAAAGTATTTTTAAAACAGTAGCCTTCATTAAAAAATTTTATTAGTAAATTATAGAAAACAAATAGGTAAATATTTAATTAGAATTAAATAAAAGTATAAATATGTGGTAAAAGCTTAGTCCTAAGCAAGAGTGAAATTTCAATAGGTCAATTTAAAGAAATCAAAGGGTAAAAACAGCACTTATATGAAAATTATTAGGAATTCATTTCCAAATAAGAAATCTTTGAGTCCTTCCTCTGAATATCACCTTCTCATTTCCTCTGATCTTACCCAAATCCACACTTAATAAGTTTCCTTTTTTATTCACTTATTAATTCATTCCTAAGACATTTCTAAGGTATCTACCATATGCCAGAACTATTCTAGCCATAGGTGATACTGGAGCTTATATTCTAGTGGAGGAGACAGAAAATAATCTAGTAATTCAAGAAATACATCATATGTTTTCAAAAGGAGGTCTCAAGAAAAATAAAGTAGGAAAAGGAACTGGAAACGCGACATATAGGAGCTGGTATGTTAGATGTGATGGTGACCTAAGGCCTCCTTGAGGAGGTGGAATTTGATCAGAGTCTTGAATGCAGTGAGGAAGTGAGCCATGAAGCAATCCCAGCTTCCCAGGTAGACGCAATATCCAGTTAAATGACCCAAGACAAAAATAAACTTACTGTATTCAAGGAATAGAAGGCAGACCTTAGGCAAAGATGGAGAGAGGCAAGAGAAGTGGAAGGAGATAAGATTGGAGAGATGTATCCGTTACCTAATGTTATACACACTTAGTGTCCTGAAACAGCAACTATTTATGGGCTCATAGTTATGCAATTCAGGCTGGGCTCAGTTGAGTGGTTCTTCTGCTACCATGTCTAAGCTGCGGTCATCTTGTGACTTGACTGGGGCTGATGCCCTGAGATGGTCTCACTCACATAGCTGCTGATTGGTGCTGGGCCTTGGCTGTGTCCCCAACCAGAATTTCTTTGTGTGGTAGTGACAGGATTCCAAGAATATGAGTCCCAATTCCCAAGTGTTTAATAAGCCTCTGATTGTATCATGTTTGCTGATGTCCCCAAGATGAAAGCAAATTACATGGTCAACACAGGGTCAAGGTAGAAGGAAAATGTATGGGATTAGAATGCTAGGAGGCTATGAGTTTGAAAATATACCACCGAGGTGTGAAGAGGTGGGTGACTTCATTCCTTCTTATATTGTGACTCTTCTGTTCCTTTTTTACTTCATTCTTTATGCCCGAGACTGCTTAATGGTTTTCCCAAGAGTTTAGATGAAGTCCCTGCCATCCTTGAGCAATTAAAAATGCTCCCAACCTTTTACACACACACACACACACACACACACACACACACACACACACACAAACACACACACACAATGTGATAATATTTCAGTGACCTATTGGGGTAATTAGATGAAATGCTTGCTGTTAGAGGTGATAAGCTCTGGTTTCTGGGGGAGCAATATCAGCCTATATCCTGTATATGGCACACTAATTTACTCTAACATGCTACTTGGGAAGTGCTGACTTAAAGAATTTCAACCCCAAATTCTCCTTTTAATACTTTACTTAAGTCCCACCATTTTTAGATAGTAATAATAGCTAATATTTATTTGGATGACACTTTATTCCTTCCCAATATTTATTATCTTCTCTACTGCTTAGTAGAACACAGATTTTGTTTGGGGAAGCAATGTGTTTTTGCCGAGCAGTAAATCCTGATAGATCTAAGCAAGTCACAGGTATTGTTTCCTTCACTTTCTCATGGTTTTGTTGTTGTTGTTATTGTTGTTTTTAACTAGGCACATCTCAGGTTACCAATCAAGTAAAGAAGGAATAGGGAAGCCTACTAGAGGGGTGTCTCTTAGTGGGAAGCTTTAACTTTCTTAATTAGAGGGACAAATGGTGTTTGTGACATCCTTTCTCTATTTTTTTGTCTTGGATATGAACATTATGCCTGTTGATGTGACAGCTATATTGATAGAAAGAGGGAAAGATTGACAAATTGTGAGAGATGTTACTCGCCTTCAAATCTATACTAATTTCTTCGGGCTGCTGCAACAAATTACCACAAACTGGGTGTCTTGCAACAACAGAAATGTATTCTCTCACAGTTCTGAAGGACACAAGTCTGCAATCAATATGTCAGCAGAGCCCTCTTTCTGTCGAAGGCTTTAAGGGGTATCTTTCCTTGCCTCTTCCAGCTTCTGGAGGCTCCAGGCAATCTTTGGCATTCCTTGGTGTGTGTGAGGCATCACTCCAATCTCTGTCTCCATCTTCACATCACCACTGGAGCTTGACTGTCTAACCTTCTGTTCTGTACAGTGTTGTGGAAGCATGTGTTGCTCTAGAGGTGCCATGAGATCAAAGGAGCTGAAATGCTGAGCTAACATGTGGGGGACAGCTCCTTAGAAACCTGTCTGCAGAAAACTTGTCTGCAGAGAATTTAGCATGCCGGGGCTGCATGAGAGTTGAAGGTTGTTTGTTGTCATAGAAAACCTAACCTGTCTAGATACATGCACTATCTTTGATGGATAAAGGATGGGGAGAGGCTCTCAATATTTATATGTTAACATTCTTCACACATGTGTCTTCTCATGTAATCATCAAAACAACCCTATAGGTGAGTACTACCTTTTAATCTATTTTATAAGCAAGGGTACAGTGGCTCAGAGAAGGGAAGTTGCACAAGGGCAAATAGCTACTAGGGTGGAGAGCTGGGGCTTAAACTCAAGTCAGAGTCCATGATCTTAGGGTTCACACTCCATTGCCTTCAAGAGTATTCATTCACTCTCCAGGTGATGCCCTGAACTCTTTCTTCATCACCATCAGAATCCTCCTAGATCTGGTTAGTACCAATTATATTCAAGGCCCTATCCCAGATGGTTGTATACCAAATTTAACCACAGAAGAGCTGTTTTTCCTGACTTTATGAAACTTTTATTTTCTCTTGGTTAAAATGATGTGAGAAAACTGATTAAAAGAGCAATTGACCTATAGTGAACAATACTGTATGATACACTTAAACTGTGGTAAAAGAGTAGATCTCACAATAAATGTTCTTATTCAATAAAAACAAAAACAAACTAGAGAAATTGGCTTTCTCACAAAGTATGCACAGATACACAAATGTACACATGCATATTGTCATAGTATAACTGCTCTATCAAGTACTGAATAGACATAGCCCTTATTATACTGATTTATAATGCACATTATTATTGTTTCCAAACTGGACATTGAATGACCCAATTCATGGATTAAATACACTCCAGTGATTGCATGGAAGGCATGGTTAAGCAAATCTAGGTAAAATGAGATTAGTTCATGTGGCATCAGGTCCATTAAAATGACCCATTTAGTTTCAGTCCCCTTTCCTAGTTGATTGGTTCCGCAGAAATTTTCATTTGTCCAGACTACTCCAATAATCCGTTCTGCTGACCTCTCTCTCAGTTGCCTTTAGAAGTCAAAAGTTTCCCTCAAACTACTCCAACTCTTATAGTAACCACGCTTCACAAAGCTTTATGAAACATCAAGTTCTTGTCCCTGAAATAAAAGTATAGTTACTTTTATTGTGAATGACTTCCTTTTGCTGGGTGAAATTGAAAGTTTTCCATTTTTATCTGCTCACATAACTGCCAGGTCACACAGAGGCCACAAAGATATCAATAGAAATATTTGTGACTCAACACTTCGGTGGCTGCAGACATTGCAGTTAAAAAGTGATTAGGATGTATTTTCCTGATATAAGCTACCCATTTTTTAATTCTGCTTATGCCTTCTATTTTCAAGAAGCTCTGATTCAAAAAATAAATGCAATTTGCATATTTATATGAAGTCTACTCCAAATCTTTTCATTGACTATTTTATCTTTTCTAAAGTGCATGAGCTTCAGATATAGATAAAGAGGCCTATCATCTGTGACCTCTGGCCTCGAGACTTTCTATTACATTTGATAAAAATTACAGCAGTTGGATCTGTAGCAGTCAGATTTGATTGTAGTTTCTGATAAAGTAAGCCTTTGTCAGTTTGAATTATACTTTAAAGGTTATCAGGACAACCAGCTAGAATTTATAAAAAATATTAATATTTGGAATGTTCTTACAAAGCAAGAAAAAGAAACACTTTCCAAATTTCTTGGTCCTTTCACTGTAGCATAGGCTCCTTACGTTGTACTTAAAATATAAAGCATTATATAATATATTTGAAGACATCTTATTAAATGCTTACTGGCTTAGGGGTGGTAAGCGTGAAATACAAAGTCAGCAGAAGGTGCAATGGTGACTGCCGACTACAAAGAAGAATTGAAGTGGCTTCTCGTTATAGCCCTATAACTTTTTGCTAACTGTGCCTTTCCACAAGATATGGATTAAGCTCCATTCCTTTGAGTGGAGGGAGTTAGGGTATTAGTAACAGTTGCCTTTAAATAGGTAAAGGATTCCAAATTCATGTAATGCCATGTCCTTGTTTTGCCTAAGCCACCACAGAAAAGATGCTAGGTGTGAGACATTTGGTCCTAGAATCCTGATGAAAATCACATGTACTTCACAGCAAAAACCATGTACTTATTTCCTCAACAGATTAGAAAATTAGCATTGTTTATGTTTTAACATCTCAAACTCCCAAAGAGCCTGTCTATAAGAAAGACAATATATAATGGGACATTTGCTATTAATAGAAATAGAATGATTCTTTATATAGTATTAACAAGAGCTATTAATAGGAATCTTTTTTTTTTTTAATTCAGACTTTGATGTATGTTTTGGTACTCTATTGTTGATAAAAATTTACCTCAAAACAGTGACTTAAAACAAAACCAAATGAAATAGGAGAAAATATTTGTAAATCATGTATCTGATAAGAGGTTAATAGCTAATTGTGTAAAGAACTCAGACAACTCAATAGCAAAAAAACAAAAAATCCTTTTTAAAAATGGGCAAAGAATTGGAATAGACATTTCTTAAAAGAAGACATACAAGTGGTAAAGGCATATGAAAAGGTGCTCAACATCACTAATCATCAGGGAAATGCAAATCAAAACCATAATGAGATATCACCTCAGATAGGTTAGGATGGCTATTATCAAAAAGAGAAAAGATAAGAAGTGTTGGTGAGGATGTGGAGAAAAGGGAACCCTTGTGCACTATTGTTGGGAATGTAAACTGGTCCAGCTATTACAGAAAACTATGGAGGTTCCTCAAAATATTAAAAATACAACTGCCATATTACTCAGAAATCCCATTTCTGGGTATTCATCCAAAGGAAATGAAATCAATATCTGGAAGATGTATTGGTAATCCCATGTTCATTGCAGCATTATTCACAATAGCCATGATATGGAAAAAACGTAGGCGTCCATTTATGGATGAATGGATGACATGTATAATGAAATATTATCCAACCATAAGAAAAAAGGAAAGCCTGTTATTTGAGACAACATGGATGAATCTGGAGGACATCATGGTAGGTGAAATAAGCAAAACACAGAAAGACATATAATATATGATCTCACTTATATGTGGAATCTGAAAGAAATTAAATTCATAGGAACAGAGTCAATTATACCTCAATAAGCTCAAAAAATAGAACAAAACTATTTGTTCATGAATTTGTAATTTGGGCAGGATTAGGTGTGGGCAGATTGCCTCAGTTCTGTGTGATTTCAGCGGACATGGCCCAAATGAGGCCAATAGATCTGCTTCTAAACTGGCCTACTCACACAGTAAACAGTTTGTTGATGGCTGTCAGCTGATAGCTCAGCGGAGCTCTTGGCAGAAGCCTTTGATTCTTCTTCACAAGAATGTAGCTGCTTGGGTTTCCTCACAGCATGGGGGCTGGGCTCCAAGAGGGAAAAAGCAAAAACCATGAGTCCTCTTAAAGATGGGTCCTCCAACTGGCACAACAATATTTCTGCTGTATTTTAATGGCCAAAGCAGTCCCAGGCCAGCCAAGATTAGAGAGGGTGAAGGAATAGACAGCATTTGATAGGTGAGTGGAATGCATGTACAAGAATGGAATGAATTGGAGGTGGCTATCTTTGCATACAAGCTCCACACTGTAATTAATAGAAGATAATAGGTTTGAAAGTAGGAATGACTAACATTACACATTTGATCTTTGGTCAATATAGTCCCCTGTATTTACATCAGGAGCTTTTAGAAATTCCTTTTCAATTGTTGAATAATAAATTTCTCTTTTTAAAGTGTCAGCTACCGGTGTTTATTTGAAATATGGAAAAGGCTATCCATCACAAAAGTCTATCAGACACAGAGAACACAACTAGTTAGTAGCAGATGGGATGCTTGAAATCACCACGTGGCTCTCTGTCATTATTACACTTTCTCATTTGCTAGTACTCAAAACCTGACTAGCTTTCTGGGTTTTCATTTTTCTCAATATGACAATACCTAATATTAGGTACTTTTTTTGCTACAGATTAAAAAAGAATATTTAGAAATCAAGACATGGAATGGAATATATGAAACACAAAACAGCTGAGTTTGCTGGATTTTAACTCAGAATACAGGAATAAATGTCTGCATCCACAAAAGTAATAAGTTTTTGCCTAACTCCTTTAGAGAATTTCATCTGAGAGAATGGTTTTTCTCTAGGCAAAGCTAAAAGGAACATTTTAGCTTTGTTTGAGTGGTGAGGGTACTAGTCTCAGTATCAACTGGGGCATTTAAAGATTGAGATAATATGGTTAGTGGACCTGAGAGGGTATATCAGGGTTTCTCAACCTCAAAACTATTGACATTTGGGGCTAGATAATTCTATATTGTAGGGGCTGTTCGGTGCAATGTAGGATGAATAGCAGCATTCTTGGCTTCTACACACTGAATGTCAATAGTTTCTACCAAATGTTCCCTGGAGAAAAATTGCCCCCGGTTGAGAACCACTGGGTTTTAACAATTCATAATTTGTAAAAGTGTTTTTTCCCTGATGCAACTTCATCTGTCTCTGTAGTGTTCCTCTGCCTGCCCTGTCATAATTGAAGCTGTCTTAATAAGCTAGATTTGTCTTCCATGTCAATGGGGGGGGGGGAGCTCCTTTAATTTTAAATTTGAATTGATATTTCAAGAAATAGAAATAGATATGTTTACTTATTTTTAATGCATTTACCCAAGTAAATGGATACCTCCAAAAAATGACTTTTTAATTTAAGAATTTTAAGAATGGAAAATATAAGCAAGGCTCATGAAAAGAACCTTCACTATCATCTATCATAGATTCCTATGGCAGTAGAGCCAGAAGAGCTTTAGATAGCATGTTGCCCAAACTTTTTATTTATAAATGAAGAAATCAAATCCTAGAGAGATCATTTGACTTGGTCACATCGTCAGACTTAATCATGGACAGAATCGAAATTAGAAACCCAAATCTCTCAATTTTCAGCCCAATTCTCCTTTCACTACTGATCATGCTTTGCAAGGGAGCTCTTATAATCCTTCTGATGCAGTATTTGTACATATACATATGCTACAGATTTTTTAGACAGGGCCCTATAGCACTATGGCTGTAAGATTGAAAAACTATAGGAAGGGAGGAGATAGCAAAGGATGTTTATTTCAAGGAAATTCCATTTTTGTGGAATCTGTTATGATGAGGTTTAACTGCACTAATAAACACTTGTATATGTATTTTCTATTTCCAGTGTTTGACAATGACTATATCTACTTAAGAAATGATCTCTTCCTCTTCTCTCTCACTACCAATAGCCCTGAGAGATTATTTGGCATTGACACCACCCTCCTACCTGTTTAAAATAATAAGCAAATCTGCTTCCTCAGTTATTCCCTAGGGTAACATTCACACCATGGCTAGAATATATTTTGACTGCGTTCTAAGAGAAAACAGACCTGAGGAGCAAGATCAAAGGAAGGACTGGTGGCACACCTTGGGGTGATGGGGAGAAGAGTACAAAGAAAAGACTCCCTTGGAGAAATCTCAGAGGCCACACTCCCTTCTCCAAGGTTCTACCATCTCTACATTCCAGATACCTCATAAACTTTTCTGTCCCTGTGCTGTCGTTTTGCTATTCCTGATGCCACAAATTTTTCTGCTTTGAGTTTAGCCAATCCATTTTGCATTTAGCCTTTAAAAATTAGGATAAATCTTCTAAACACTTATTTCTTAAGAAGCAATTTACTGACCCTAGCAAGTGACATATAATGGGTACATCTGAAGAATGGTAAGACATAGTTATCTTATTCTACAGATGGGGGGGAGATACAGGCACAAGAAGTTCAGGATGTGTCTGAAGACTCAAACCACTTAAGCAATAGTACTGATAATACGTTGCTTTTTCCTGCACCCTACCCTTTCAATACCTCAAGCTTTGAGATGAACTATAGAGGAATAAAATATTCAGCATCATGTCTGCTGAGAAAGAGAAAATCTGAAATGTGGGAGTCACAAGTAAATTTTTGTAATGTGGGAGAAACTATTAGGTATATCCCCACTAACATTCAAGCTTCTCTCCCCAAATACAAATAAATTATTTGTAAAATAATTTATTAAAAAAAATAGAAGAGTTACATAAAACTGCCATTGTTATTCTGGAACTGGATTCAAAAGTATTGGTCGGGGTCAGTGCTCTAGAAGAGAGAACAGTAATCATAAATCCTCAACCAGACTACCCAGCAAGTGAACCACTTCAAATTCTTTTGGACATAGGCAGGGAATATATGCATGGATGGGTCGATGACTGGATAGGTAGATGGATAAACAAATTAAGCATAAATAAACAGAAAACTTAGGCTTCCTACTACCTCATTAACTATATAAATCCAGCTTTTGACTGGTTGGAACATTTTTCTGAGGCTATACATTCTTATTCCTGTCTCATCATTGGTACATACACTCTACTCCACTTCTCTTAAAAGCAATTAATATCTATTTCCCCTTAGGAAGGGGTGGAGACTGAGTTTCTGAACTCCTTCCAGGTGACACCTGAGGAATCTGTATTCATGCTGACCTCTGATCAGGAGCAAAGGAAGATCACACAAAAAAAGGAAGGTGCAGGCTTCTCTATTTTAATCATTGGTACTTTTTAGGTAGTCAAAACAACAAGGTACTTATACTTATTTAATGATTGTAAAAAAAACTAAATAAAACAATAAAGCCTATATTACTGCTCCACTCTTATTCTCACTTAGTATCCATTACTTATGTTCAATTTAACTGATATTCAATTTATTGGTTTGAATATATATAAGCCTGGAGCACAGAAGACTCTTTTTATAGCAAGTTTGAATACTCAAAATTAATATTCTTTTTAAAAAGACTTGTACATGATTGGTACCAAGAGGTTCCCAAACATTAGTTTTCTACGTATTTCCATTTTTAATTTTCTCTATTGTTAAGACCATAATAATTCTGCTTAGGTCATTTAAAATGATATGCTCTAGTTTCAACAGCTTATATAAGGAGAAAAAATGCATTGTTGTTTGCCAGTATGCAACAAACTTGTTAGATAGTCTTCTGAAATGAGGGGAGAAACATTTTAAAAAACTAATGTACATGTACATTTATCATAGCCTTATATATACAAGTAGGAACAAGTAGGAACAATTAATACTCCAACACAGTAGATGAAATTATGGTACATCCAAACACTGCAGTGATGAATGGGACACACCTTTAAAGATTTTATTAATTGAGAAAATGTTCACCAAAATGACATAGCTGATCTCTTGAGAAAGGTGCGTACAAAGATTATCCTCTACCTCTTCAAATGTGGCAAGGATACTACTGGGCCATTGGCCATGCTGCTAGAGGGCGTGGTATGGACATAGAAAAAGACAGTAATTCTGGTGTCTATATAGAAGCCTTCCTTGAATTTTCTTACTTGGCTCTTGGAACTTTTGTCTGTCTTAAATGTACATGATGAGTGTAGGGCTCCAGGATAACGGGAACAAGTAGGCCTTTTAGTCGAACCCTAATCCAGAGTGACTGACATCATCCCTTGTTGTCTATCAGATATGGTCAATTTCCTGGAGGTGGGGTCTACAAAGAAGCTTAAAGCTAAAGCCTAATAGTCGTAGCAAGAGTAGCAGTTTGTGTGAGTTTGTGGTCCTTGCTGTCTCTCAATCTCATGCATGATCTATTTTTCTTAAATTTAGTCTACTACACTGCATGTATGTATGGTATATATGAAATAGATCAAAGATGTGATGGATATAATTCAAAACACTAATAGTGGTTAACTGTGAATGGAGAAAACTTGGGTAGCTTTTATTTTTCTTGAAGCTTTTCTGCATTTTCTATAATGATTTATTTATCAGAACAATCACACGTCTGCAGACTTTTACACACAAAAAGACATGCCCAAGAAATAAAAAAAGAGAGTGTATTTTAAATTCTGTGGGTGTAAATTTAGAGGCAAAATAAAAAAGTATAGCTCCAATATCCATGATATCACACACTGTGATTATGTCTGAATATTAGTTTAAATCAGTGTTCATTTGGCCATAATTTTATACAAATGGTCCATATCCTTACAATTTCTGTGCAAAGCAGGGCTCATTGTTTAGGATCTGTCCAACAATATACCTTATTTACAAAGGTTGTTCAGTTCCTGCATAAGGATGAAATGAGCATCTCACTGAGCAAAGATAAAGATCTATTTGCTTGGTTCAGCTCTCTCAGGGTCAGTGATGCAGGAACTGGAAGCCAAAATGATAGCACAGCCAACATTTCTCCCAGTTTCTCACCTTGGTGGAGCCAAACGACTTCTTTTCAGTCTGATTTGGAGGAGCTCGGCCACAGGAGGAGACAGCCACACACAGTGAGAGCAGATTAGGCTGGCCCATTGTGGGTGACAGATAATTATCCCTGCAACACCCCCTTCAGGGCTTGAACGTGTTTGTAGCCAGGTTCTTAGCATGTATGGCTTTCCATCTCCAAACTCCTGCCCAGTAATTCTGACCTTTCTCTCTTCAGAGAGGTCTCAGTTGAGCTTTGGATATAATTCTGCAGAAAATCTTAACCCTCTTATTCTCCAGATGAAAAGCTGAGAGCTGAGAGAAAGAATGGAATGAGGAGAATTAAACCTTTTCATGTCTCACCCCTGAAAATCTCTGGTCTGTTCCCAGAAATGTGTATCTACTAAGGCCAAACACTGTTCTGGGTGCTCAGTAATTGTTCATTTTGTTTTTAGAAGTCCTGGTGATTCTAACTCGTCTCCAGATCAGTGATGTTTCCTAGATGTCTGGGGGAGGCTGGAGAGCTAGAGTTGTTGCTCTACACACTCAGACCTAACTGCAGCCTTCCCCAGAACCTCAGGAGCATCACCGATCTGGAGGTGGTCTTATTGTCTCATTCAGTATTGAGGTCAATGTCAGGCCATGAAATCAGCCCCAGAGGGCACACTTTGATAACCCAGCAGACCTTTAATTTTGTGAGAATCTGTGGATGGTCATGGTGCCTTGAATTCTGGACATTATGGTTAGAAAGCACATGGTGGTAGGCAGAATTCTGCAGTGGCCCCCAATATTTCTGCCCTTGCTATATGTGCCTTGTATGTTCTCTTCCCTTGAGCGGGTGCAGAACCTATGCGTATAATGGGATATCACGTCCATGAGGAGGTTATGAATAGTTGACTTTGAATTAATCAAAAAGGAAGTGATCTGGATGAGACTGATCTCATCAAGTTAGCCTTTTAAGGTCTCGGGCCCTCCCTGAGAGATTTGAAGCATGAGAGTGTGAGAGGGTCGAACAGGGGTCACAGGGCAAGGACTCAAGTGTAGCCTCTAATAACTTAGAAGGACTCCTGGCCAACAACCAGTGAGAAAACAAGGACTTCAGTCCAAGAATTTCAAGGAAATGAGTTCTGCCAACAGCCTGAATGAACCTGCAAGAGAACCCCAGGCATCTGATGAGACCCCAGAACTAGTTGACTCCTTTATTTCAACCTGGTGAGACCTGGCTGACTCAGACCCAGACTCCTGACCCATGGAACTGTGAGATAATAAATTTGTATGTGGTAAGCTGCTAATTTTTTGGTATCTTGTCACTGATATACACCTCAAAGTTTGTTTAGTTTATGATGTAAAAACCATATTGACAACACCTCGGAAAATGATGATTCCTCTTATCCTAACTTTCCTTCAGTTCAGAGAACTCACTCTTTTTCAGAGGAGCTCACTCAATTGTTGGAAAGCTTTTATTTATCAGGCATTGCAATCTTTTCCATATTGAGTTGAAATCTGCTCTGTAGTTTTTACTCATTGATCTTAAATCGATATTCTAGAATGACATTAAAAAATATTCCCAATCCTTCTTACATATGCCAGTCTTCCAATTAACTGAAGACAGCTATTATGACCTAACTAGGTCCAATATACCCTGTGTAAAAATCCAGACTCCTGGACTGCCCTCATTTGATACTTTTTCTATATATTTCAGTAACCTATGCACTTGAAATTGTCAGACACCCTTCAAACATAAGACCCAGAATAATGCCCAAGCTGTGGTCTTATAAGTACAGATCTTATGGTTTCATCTCCTCTCTTATTGGGGTGTGGAGCAAGTAACAGGTGATCAAAATTTATTTTATTTCTTTTTAATTTTTTAAGATTTTCAATTACCGTTGACATACAGTATTATATTAGTTTCATATGTATAGTATAGTGGTTAGACATTTATACAACTTATGAAGTGATCACACGAGAAGACTAGTACCCATCTGACACCATATGTGGTTATTACCTTATTACTGACTATATTCCCTGTGCTGTACTTTTTACATCCTGTGACTGTTTTCCTAACTGGCAGCTTGTACACCTTTGACCTTAAAGATGAAGGGATTAAGATAAAAATTTATTTTAAGTTAAGTGCCCTTGGAAACAAAGCTGATTACGGGGTTTCACTTGCAAAGCATTCGGTAGGAGTGCCCTAAAGAACAACACGAGTGGGGCACTAAGGAAAGCAGCATTAGGCTGAGGCAATGTTGAAGCGAAATGCAGTGCAGGCACCGCAGAGGCCTCAGCCTACTCAGTGAACTTGAGAACTCTGACAGCCCTGCAGAATTGGCCTACATTGAGGCAAGAGGACTGGGCCTTTATATCCTCACATCACCAATCATTATACATAGTCTGCTTCTGGGGAGGAGGAAACGCCATTACCTTCAGCTCAGGCCAGTTTCCAGGGAGGGACTAATATCTGAACCCTTGGCTGACAACACTGCTGGCAGCTGGGGAAGGAGTGTCTCAGGGGATCTGGGTGACACCCAACAACAGTCATTACAGTCCACTTAGTGTGTTACTCAGATCCACTGGCCTCATATAACAATGCCATTCCTTCAAGGAACAGAATTTCCAAGACTCTGGTTGTTTTCATTTCCTGGGGAAATAAAAAGAGGAAGTCGAGTGGCATGAACTACAGCCTCCTGCCACTGATGTTTATCTCAGGCTGCAATTCAGGCTAATTTCTTCTCTTCTATTACTCAGTTTAAGATTCTTCTCACCCTCGGCTAGCATCTCTCTGCTGGTCTGGGTGGATTATGTGATAAAATGACTGACAGGTGGTTGTTGCCCCTAGTCCCCACGCCTTTTTCAGGCCAGGTTTACTGCAGTGGTCCATTTATTGACCAGCTCGGGCAGGGGGTTAAGAAGAGAGGTTCCCATGAATCACCTGAATGTCCAGGTGCTCTTCCCATTCCCCACTGTGAAACGGCTGACTTACCTCCTTCTTAGGATTAGAATCAATTCGCCCTGACAGGATGTTAACTCTCCCTTGCTTATGTGTATTTTGGCATGAGAAACCTGAAGTAATCAGGGGGCAGGCGTAGCTTAAAGTTTAACATGACTCTCTCTCTGAGTCGCCTGATCAAAGTATTTCCTCTTGAGAACGAGGCCTGAGACAGAGCCTAGAATTCCGGGGAGAAAACACCAAAATTCTCCAAGTGGGTCACCTGGAATAATGCTAAGCAGGACTATTACTCCTACCTCTTGGTTCCTGGACCTATGAATTTTACATACTGGGAATACAGTACTTTATAATGGCAGTTAGTTTGAGGCATACACTCTGTTCTAATGATGCGGATGGGCATCACAGAGGATTGTAACAAAGGTGCCAATTCAGCTGTGTCTTCAAACGGCCATTCGATGTCTCTGTTATCCTGCAGCCTCTGAGGGCTGATACATGTGATTAGTGGCTACTGTAGTCATATGTGCCCACTGCCATACTTCTTGTGCTGTAAATCAGGACCCTTAGGCAGATGCCATGTTATACCAGGTCCTGCTTCCATAAATCAAAAATCTGTAAATCCTGAGCTGAGCTAGCTAGCTAAGACCCTGTGGGCAGAAAAGGCTAGCGTATACCCAGAATACGTGTCAGTTTTAATCAAGTTGAAATGCTGACTCTTCCAGTGATTCCACCAGAGTGAAAGAGGTTCAATGTAATGAAAGTGCCACCACTAACTGGTTGGGTTTTTGAGGGATGGTGTCATATCAGGGACGCAACATTCGTCTTTATTTCTGGCAGGCTGGACATTTGCAGTAGCCGGAACTAGATTGGCCTTTGTGAGTGAGAGTTCATGCATAGCCTACGCTCCTGCCACCAAGGTGACTATGTTAATGTACCTGTGATACAGGTACTGAAGTGGCTTGTAATGGAGACGGATTAAAATCAAATGGTTAAGTCATTCTGTCTAGTTCATGGGTCAGTCTCTTCCATAGCAGTAAACTCTGGTGGTCAGTAACATGCAGTATGAGGGTCTTCACCCTTTGTTTGTGCCTGTTTCCATAGGGATATTCACGTGCTCTTTTCAGATTTCTTTGTTATAGGCATCCAGTCTTTCACCATCGAGTCCTCAGATTAATAAGCCAAGCCATTCACTGCTATCAGTGAGTTAGTATATAGTATTATATAGGGCTACTTTCCTGTCTACATGAAGTGGATCATCAAGTTCACCACTTGAAGCCTTGCCCACTGGGAGGATTTTTCTCTCACTGCTATTTTTCAGCAACATACCATATAGTAGGACAATAGTGTATCAGGAATTCATTTTTGGTTTGTACCAACGTATGCAGCTAACCTATCCATGAACCAATCTTACATGGATTCTCCCCCCACCCCCATAAGCTGGTCATAAGGACTCCTATGCAGCAATGGATAGGAGGAGAAGTTCAAAGACAATGCACCCATGGTGGATTTCGTAGGGGTTTATAATACCTGTATATATAGTTACCCGCTGCCCTCTGGCCTTTTTCATGCCAGTTTTCAAATGTACCTCTTCCACCTTATGGTGAATTGCTATTGGGTCCACCCAAACATGTGACTTGATGGGTTTGAAAGGGCCCAGTTAATGATGATTAATCTGGCTGCATGGTCACTGTGGTTTGTGATGCTCTCCTGCCAAGACCAGCTAATGTGTCAGAAGCTATTTTTCAAATGGTGAAAACTTGGCATATCCTTTTTCCAAACTCCAGGGTTTTTTGTTGTGATTCTGCTGTTGAGGCTTGCCTTACATTCCTAAGGGCATCTTCTTCCAATAGAGATGCCTCTAATGCCATTGCATGTATCACGTGGCAGAGGCCAAGCAGCGGGGCTACTTCCACCACAGCCAAGACATACATCAGAAGCCTTTCCTGGCCTGAACCCTAAAACGGGCAGCCATCTGTGCCACCCAAAAATGGTCAGAGCAGTATTCCTAAAATCGGAATATGCTGCCTTTTCTTAGCAATGAGAGTGTTGAAATGCAATAATTTTGTTTGGGATGGTGGAGTCCCAGTATGTCCCCTATTATTGAACCCCTAAAAAGTTAACTAATGTGACAGGACAGAATCTTTGTCAGGTTTATCTCCCACCATCTCAATCACAAGTGTCTTACTAAGGCCTTCAACATTTTTGCTACTTCTTGCTTATTCAGTGTGATAAGTCTGATGTTACAGGTACATGGGCCAATGTCATTTCTGCTGGATGTCCAAATAGACATCCCGTGGGGACCTATTCTAATAGGTCCCTTAGAATTATATTATGCAGAGGGCAGGAGAATTAACAAAGGGGAGGGCAAGCCTGTAAGTGTATACTGTGGTAAATCTCACATGAATGCAAACTTCTTTAGGTCCTCGCTTATGACTGTGATGGAAAATACCTCATTTGTCTTGTCAGTGGTCATGTACGAGGTACGTGAAGCCATATTAATTTGCCCTACTAAAGATACCACAACAGGCACAGCAGCAGTGATTGAGGTTATAACGTGGGTGAATTTGACATGGTCCACTGTTATACTCCAGGGTGTTTTTTATATAGGTTTCACTGGTGAAGTAAATGGATATGTGATGTGGACCCCCACCCAAGCAATCCTTTAGGCCATTAAGAGTGGCATTCATTTCTGCCATTCAGCCCAGTATGCACTGTTGTGTTTGACTTAACTGTCTTGGTTGGGCATGGGGACAGGACTAGTTTCAGAGGCTTCCAATGAGCCTCCTCCATGTTAGCTCTTACCCTATGGGCTAGGGAAAAAATGCAGAAACTCTCAACTACCGAGTATGTTATTATACATTCAAGGATTCGGAATCACTGAGAAAGTTTATGGATCTGCTGTACCCACTGTGAGATATACCAGCCTAAGACACCGTTTACTACCTTACCTCATAAAACCCACTCTAACAGGAGGGCTATAATGGCACTTTGAGTCTCCAGGTGTAAATGTCAACTTGATACCTGCTAAGCCTGTATTTAACATTTCCTTTCACCAATGTATTATCTTAGTTTGGGCTATGATAACAAAATATCATAAACTGAGTAGCTTATTAAAAGAAAAAAAACATTTATTTTTCAAAGTTTTGGAAGCTAAAAGCCTGAGATCAGGGTGCCAGGATGGTCCAGTTCAGCTGAAAGCCTGCTCCTATTTTACAGATGGCTGCTTTCTCATTGTCTCCTCACATGGCAGAGAGCAGACAGAGTAAGCAAGCTCCCTTGTAACCCTTATAAAGCACTGATACCATTCAGGAGGGGTACACCTTTATGACATCATCTAATTCTAATTACTTCCCAAAGACCCCACCTGCTAATACCATCACATCGGGGGATAGGATTTTAGCATATTAACTTTTGAACACTGTCATTCAGATCATAACAGGTATGGTTAACAAGATAAATGGCCATAGATTCCTTTATGGAAGGATTTGATGACTCATGGTTTTTACTGTGGTGTTGCATGGTTCTTCTTCCTGGGGACTGATCCTATTCTTTAACCAGTGGGATCTAAGTCTAAAAATGGGCTCGCATCCAGAATTTGGGCAAAGGATCATAAGTTTTTATTGAAGTAATTGCCTTCAACTTCCCAATTTTTCATTTTTCTTTATTTTTTTCTTTTGACTGTATACACTAAACAATAAACTTGTTGGCTACCATCTCTTTTGCTTCTAGCATTTCCATGTGCTTTACATTTCTGTGTGTCAGCTTATCCTTGTTGCCACTCTGAGCATGCCACTCCTTTAGATAATTGTGTCCACCTTGCTTCTAATGGATAAGTGTCATCTGGCTTCTATTATGTTGAGATCCCTTTATCCCTATTGCTATGAAGGAGAAACAACTTTTTGTAACATCTGCCCTGAACCACAGAAGGCACAACTGAGTTTTTTAATGACTTCCATTCCTTATTGTTTCAGTAAACAGAATGGATTTGGGATATATTTTTAGATATAACTAAAAGGACTTATGGATGAATTAGATGTGGGGAATGAATAAAAGAGAGGTATAATGGATGACTCCTAATTTTTGGCTCAATGAGATTAAGATGTAAACACTTACTGCTGTAACGAAAACCGCAAGAGAAGCAGGCTTGGTGGAAGGGGAAACCGGAAGAATGTGGAAGCTTATATATGTGAAATTTATTTTGTGGATTGGAGATAGGCTTTTTATATAACCCTGCAACATTTCAGCAGCTTATTTTTGGTCTGCCTTGTTAGCCTGACATATTAGGAAAACAATCATCTGCCTATAATTGGAGCTTACTGACCAGGGCTTGAGTCAGAATCAAACCAACTTCTGGGGTGATAAAGCATGAAGTAAAGGAACAAGTCAAGTTGCTTGGCACTCTTCCAGTTCGTCCCATTTCTCTGTATTCCAGATGGCTCTGTTTCTTGGGCTGCTGGAAGCAGCTGCCTTTTAGGATTTAACATCTGTGCAGGGAGTCATTTTGAGAAGAAGATGGAAGAAGAAGGTACCACCAGTGCCATTATAAATCATGGATTTTCAAAGAAATTAGATAAGACATATCCCTGAAGAGCACCCTCAACTAGAAATGGCTCCAATGTTAGTCAGGGGCTAGAAAATCTGACCTTCTCTGCTTGACTCATTAATGGAATAGATGGTTCTCCTTAGTTCACTGCTACAGTTTCCCTAAAAGAATTAATTATCAGATCCAAATGCTAGTTTGTCAGCAAGCTTTCCTCACACTGTCATTATAGGGGAGACTGAGCCAGCTCCCTCATTAAGAGCCTGGGTTTTAGACAGAGCAGATTATGTCAGAGACCCGGAAATGGTTACACCATTTTACAAATGGGAAAATGAGGGAGTGTGGGGAGGTTTTTGATTTTTCTAAACTCATATTGAAAAATGCCAAAACTGTAAAAGAGAGGTACTGTCTGATTGTGGGACCAATTACAGGAAATCTACCCTATGACACAGTAAAATAAAGCAAAGAAATTTACTCTGACAGTAAATTCATTGGCATAGTGATAAAACGATCACAATTGGATTGAAAATAGGATCCTATGGGCAGAAATGCTTTTTAATGGTCCAGCTCTCCACCTCTGAGAGGTTCACTTTAGCCCATTTATAAAGGATTACATAGGAAACACCCTATGCGGCAAGCCCTTCCAGTCTCCTTCAGCTTTCCCTCAAATTTTGAGGCAACTTCCAACTCTATTTAGGGTGCTGATTTTATTTATTTATTTAAGCTTTCTTTTCTGGTGCACTAAAGATTGGGTTGCAAAGTTCTCTGACACTTTGAATTCTCCTACATTTGGCAGTTTCTTGCATCATACGGTGACACTTTCTAATTTAGAAAAATTCAAAATGGAAAAGAAATTCTCCAAAGCAGTCAACCTCAGACCCTTAAGTTACCTGAGATGATTAGGTAACTAATCATCTTTAAAAAGTGCCATTCTCCAAGTGGAAAGACCTCTAAAGACCTCAATCAATTAATACATTGGGAGGAAGAAATAAAGATGGGATCTAAACACTGGGAGTTGGTCAATTAGGATTAGAAGGAATCTTTTCTCATTGTATGCAGTTATATTTACTTTACATATATTTTGTAAGTCCTGTATTAAATAATTATAGGGCAACTGAGAAGCAACTGAAAAATATATTATTAGAAATGGTTTATAACTTTGAAGGTGTGATAAGGGAAATAATGGTTTCCCAAAAATGTCCACATCCCAATCTTTAGAATCTGTGAATGTGTTACTTTACATGGCAAAAGGGACATTGCAGATATGATTAAAGTTGAAGATTTTGAGATGGGGAGAGTGTCCTGGATTATCTGTATAGGTCCAATCTAATCATATGAGTCCTTAAAGCAGAAAGTTTTCTGGCTGAGTCAGAAAGAGTTGTGACAATAGAGAAAGGGTCAAAGAGATGTAATATGTCTAGCTCTGAAGATGAAAGAAGGGAGCCAGGATCCAAGGAACGCAGGTGACCTCTAACGTCTAGAAAAGGCAAGGAAGTGAATCCTCCCATAGAGCTTCCAGAAAAGAAGACAGCCTTGCAGACACCTTGCAACACAGTGAGACCTGTGTTGAATTAGTAAGATGATAAATGTGTGCTGTTTAAGCTGCTAAATTTTTGGCAATTTGTTATAGTAGCAATAAAAAAAAAGACTAATGCAGAAGGTGAAGTGCAAGAATGTGGACAGATGGCCATGGAGAAGCCATTTCCTTTTTAAAAATAAATTTATATATTTTATTATATTTCTAATTCTAGAACGAATTCCTATTCAATATATAATTCAGGAAAATTAACAAAAATACAAATAAAAAAGGAGAATATAATGACTTAAAATTTCAGCATTCTTTGTCAAGTATTATCAACATATTGCTATAATCCTATTTAAACCCTTTCCTAAGTGTGTGTTTGTGTATACACATACATATATATCATATATACACGCACACACAAACACACAGTTATACATTTGTATGTATATGTACTCATGTATGTATATGTAAATATATGTATATAGGCCTATATAAATGTACATTTGTATATGTACATATATACACACATAGTTTACATACACAGAATAATTGGAATTTTGTCATATATATATATATATATATATATATATATGTAAAGCAAAAATAACTGTTTAGAATCCTTACTCTGCTTCAAAAATGGTGGATCCAATTAATTGTAAAGCTTTTGTTTTCCTGAGCCCCTTCATGGAGTTGTGAAAACACTTGAACACAATCTCCATAGTTACCAAGCTAGAAACTTGGCAGTTATCCTAGACATCTCCTTCCTCATCCCAGGCCATCCCCAGTCTCTTCCTATGTTATTGTCTTATGCTAGTAAATCTGTCTATTTCTTTCTGTATCACCACCACCCTGTCCCATAGTCTACCTGGATTACATCGTTACCTTTCTGTGTCATCTCATCCTGACTCTCCAAAGCAAATCTTCACATGCATCCAGGGTGATCTTTCCAAAAAAAAATATCAAATATCATGCTGGGTAAAATATTTCAATGATTTTTCATTGTTCTTAGGATCAGACCGAAATATCCTGAATTTGAAAAAGAAAAAAAAAAAGTTTATCTACATCATGTAATCATGTATTTTCTTCCCACTTCTCCAATGCTTTCTTGTGTGATTGAATACTTGGGAGGAAATTTAATGAAAATTTATTTTGGTCTGGATCACTGCATATAGTGAGTTGATAATGTAAAATCATTTCTCACAAATTGATTTTGAAGATATTTTTGCCAGGCATGCCCCTGTTGAAAATTGGGTTCCATAAGGTTTGTATTTCTCCAAATATTTTGTGTTACACATTTTTCTGTATCATTAGAAGTTTTTCAGATGCAATAGAGGAGAGGAGGAGAGACTTTGGAGGTAGAATGGTCCAAAGGATCCCCCATGTGACAATAAATAATGATGGGATCTGCAGCTCTTGTGTCAAAATAAATCCCAGCATTCTGCAGTTGTTGGGACCCATGGCCGTGGTAACTATTTCACCCACTGATCCTATGGAAATGTCTCCTCTTCTTGCCTTAACAGAGTGAAGGAAAATAAGCTGGCATTCATTAAGAGCTTATGCTATGCCACACACTGTGGTGTATAGAGACTGTCTGCAATGTATAACAAAAGACAAGCCACTCAAATTTCAGTCATTCTGCAAAAGAGGAAGAGAGGTCCACATTTAGCCATTCCTCTGAGCAGGAAAATCCATGGAGAAGTTAAAGGAGCTTGGGAAAATTACAAGCAAACTTCCACACCCCAGACAGAGAACTGGGTGCTCTTCTGTGTTAAAAATAGATAGAACCAGAAGCAAAGGGTGAAGCACAAAGGACAAATTGGGGGGAGTCCAAGGCTGATTGTCTTATAGTTCATTTGCTCATACCACATTGATCTGATGGGCATGGTCCTTATTATTTTCAGATTTTTTTTGGCTTATCCCATTTTGTTTCAGAAAGGTTTTAAGTTAGACTGTAGGCTATGTAAAATACAATGAGATAACATTTATTGGAAGAAGGTGGAAAATTAAAAAGAAAAAGGTCAGGAGTTATAAATTGGAATAAAGCACAAAATATAGAGGAAAGTGATGCCCTAGGACAGTTGTAGACTCTAAAGCACCAACCTCTGACAATGTACCACCTGCTCGCAGTGCCGATTAGCCCTGATAGGATAGGGTAGGAGGGCTTAGCCAGCAGTTGAGGTCCTTACATTTTAGGAGGATCCCAAGTAGATAGATTGCCATTCTGTTTGCTCCTCAAGCATCTTCCTTTCACTACCTCTTTCAAAATATTTATCATAGGTGTGGTTACCTGTGCAGTATCTGTTTTCTTTTTTTTTTTCAATAGATGAATGGATAAAGAAGTTGTGTTGTATATATACAATGGAATACTATTCAGCCATAAGAAAAGATGAAATAGTACCATTTGCAACAACATGGGTGGATCTTGAAATATAATGCTAAGCGAAATAAGTCAGACAGAAAAATAGAGAATGATGATTTCACTGATATGTAGTATCTATTTTCAGCATTTAACTCTAAGTTCCATAAAGCTTGGTCTGGAATGTTCAATACAGTATTCTGTCACCTAACACAGAAACTAGCATGTAGTAGTTACTCAGTATGTTGGATTTATTTTTCTTTGTTTTTGGTTTTTAAGTTAATGCATACTGGATCATGGCAGAACTCAGGGAGAAACACAGAGAATTAAAGTGGATTCAACCAGAGCTGGGAATAATTTCTTTTTTTTCAAAAATGGCACTTTATGGTTGTATAATGTACAATCATATGGATGGTGCCATGATATGTTTAAATAATCTCCTATTGTTGAAAATCTTGTTTATTTCCAAGAGCACTCTGTTGAATATCTTCATTAACAAATCTTTACCCCCATCGCAGTTAAAACTGGATTTCTAGAGTGAAATCATTGTATTGAAGAATGTGAACTATTCAAAATGCAATGTTGACTTCTCTTTAAGGAGTGACTGTCTTACAATACTAGTTGGATATTTATATTTGTCTATCTTTTGTTATTCAGTCTCTACCTTCAAGGATCATTTTAAACTCGTGACCTCCCAGAAGATACTGCATCCTTACTTAAAAAGGCATCATATGCTGACCCTCCTCAGTTTTGTACCCACTAATAAGGCACACCTTTGCCAGACAGAGTAACCACCCCCCACTAGATGTCTATGTCCTAACCCCCATTATCTGTGATTGTGATGTAGCATGGCAAGGGGGAATTAAGGTTGCAGATGGAATTAAGTTTGCTAATCAACTGACTTTAAAATGAAGAGAGTACCCTAGATTATTTAGGTGGGCCTGATATAATTCCAAAGGTCCTTTAAATGTGAAACAGGGAGGCAGAGGAGTTAGTGTCAGAGCGATTTGATATGAGAAAGACTCAGATCGACATTGCGGGCTTTGAAGGTGGAAGGACAAAGAGCCAAGGAATGTGGTAGCCTCTAGGAGTTAGAAGAAGCAAGAAAATGGATTCTCCCTTAAAGCCTCTTGAAGGAACCAGCCCTGCCAACACCTTGATTTTATCCCACTGAGCCCCATGTGGGAACCCTAACTTCTAGAACTGTAAGATAATACATTTGTGGGGTTTTTAAGCCAGGAAGTTTGTGACAATTTATTACAGCAGCCATAGGAAGCTAATACAACACTCTTCAGCTTCCAAGGACCAGCTCTGCCTGGCTTCACCTCTGCCCTCTTTATCTAGGAAAATAACACTTTTCCCGTTCTAGCAACAAGTGCTCAGCCAGCTGTTCAGTCATGCTGCAGCCCCTTCTGCTTTATGGTTGTGCCCCTTAAGTCATGAAGTAAAAATACATTCAGAGGAGTGGGATTGTCAGGTCTCAGCTAAAAACTCCAGTTGGAATTTATGTTCGTTGATGTCTGACCAGCCGATCAACTGATATGGACCAACATAGACCCTTGGCGACAGCCGTATTCCTTTGGCTCTTGTCCTGAGCTCTGCTTCCTTTGATAGATGCTAATCAGCACATATTCTCCAAAGGCAAGAACAATCTGTTAGTGCAGTTTCTTAACCTTTTTCATAAGCATGGTCCTTTTCCCTCACTTATTCCAAAATGAGAAATCCTCACACATTTTTAAATAGAAGCAGCAGAGCCGGGTATGGCAGATGACTTTAAATGAGGTGATCGCTTAGCCACTGCTAATTGCACCCTCTCTGTCAACAAATCCAAAAGAGGAGATCAGTCTCTGTGTGAGTCTCCCTGGGAAATAGATTATTGTTTTATGGGACACTTATTGCCATGAACTCTCACATCAGTCATGGGCAGCAGCTGCAGTGTAGGAATTTAACAAATGCACGCAGTCCTTGGCTAAGAGCAACGCTCATGGTTCGGGTGCTCAATCAGTGGTGCCAGTGTCAGATCTACATGGAACCAATGTTTGACGAGCACGCATGGTGTAAGAGGTACTGTGCCAGGAACTTGCCCATTATCTTATCAATTCTCACAACAGCACTCATTTTACAAAAAACTGTGACACATAAGGGTTAAACACATTTCTCCTGTTCACACAGCTGTATAAGTGACACAGCCAGTTTTGAACTGCCAGTCTTTTGATGGGGATTCAGTGCTCTTGCCACTCTCCACAGTCTCCACCTCACAGCACTTCGACTAGCACGGCGGGAGACAGAGGCCTGTAGCCAGCTCCTACAGCAGCCTGGCCCAATGGCCCGTCCTGGCTTTTGGATAACTCCTCTGTCAGCTGCCCTGCCCATGGGCTCCCATTGTGACTAACCCAGAGCGAGAGACAGTTGGTGCAAGCCATGGGGACAAAAACACAACATTAGCAGCCTCGAAACAGAAAGTGTGCCTAAGGAGGAAAACAAAACGATATTTTCCAAAGGGAAAAGTGAATCTCCAAATGCAACCGCATAGGGGGAATTATGCCACTATTAACAATGGAAATATTATTTAAATCAGTGGGAGTAAAATCACAACATTCTAGACCCAGAGAAGACCTTAGACATTGTCCAGTTCCATTCCTCAATTCAAAGATGAGGAAACTCAGGGTAGGAAATATTAAGGTCTATGGCCAGAATCTTATGTGAAGTAATCATGGAGGTTGAATTAAAGTCTCTCACAATTTAGGTCAATGTTTTTTTTGTTGTTGTTTATTCATGATCTTATCTCTTCTAAAGGACTATAATTTTAAGTAATGGCACAGTATAATTTGGCTACATAATTTGCATGTACTTTTCTGAAAAAATGAATTTTTCGATAGTAACATATCTTGCTAAAAGAACTAAAAAATGCAATAGAGCTTTAGTGAATTTAGCGGCCACTTATTGCAAGTCCTAGAGTAGAATTGTAAAAAGCAGAAAGACATGATTTGTCTACATAAGTGGAATCCTTTTATTATGTCTTTTCTTAAGGTAAAATAATGGGTCATGTACTTAAAGACAGATTTGTCTTATCTTTCACTAAAACAACAACAACAAAAAACACCCTATGGTAGTAGTGATGATGAAATGACAACTGAATAAAGCATAAAGATTTTATTTCCAAAGCAGCAAAATGACCAATAACTTTATCCCCAGTGCCTACATTTGCTATATGTAAGTGTACAACATGAAAAACAAGCCAAAATAAAAACAGAACAGGCAATCCTGGAACAGTGTCTAAAATAACTTGATTCAGCCATACATCTTAAGTTGACTATGAAAATTTCTCACTATGGATTCCTTCATTGATCCTGATTAAGAACTCATGGTTTCTCATTGGAGGCAGTTAAAAAAAAAAGAAACTATAAAGAATGAAGAAAAGAACTTTGCATGGTACACTATATTCTACTAAATTAAATTTGGTATAGTTGGCTACTGAGTGTTCCTGTGATTTTGATTTATATGCACATTAGAAAACTTCATCTGCCTTAGGTGTATTATATAAAGTTCAGAAAATAGAATGTTAATGGTAATTTCCATAAAGCTGGGTGGCAAAAATTTGTTCAGGAATATTAACTCTTTTTATGCCACTTTATTTTAATGAAAAAATAAATTTTCAGCTCTGCAAATTCTAACTTATAGTATTCTATTCTAAATTTATAACTTGTTTTAAGTTTGATGAACATTTGTACTAAGAAGAGTGCCAGGTTCCAGTTCATTAGTAAGTAGTCCATTCTGAAAGTTTTCTCTGTGTCATTGTAGGAGCCTAACGAATTTTTGTTTTTCTTTTATCTAGATAATGTTTATAATCAGAAGGTCCCCAGGATGGCAATATCTTCCCCCTTTTTCTCTGTGGATAACAGTTTTCTATCCCTACCACTGGGATAATTATTTGCAATTGGAGAGTACAAAGGCCATTCATTAAGAGACTGCATGCTGAATTACTTGGTTTGGATATCAGCCACTTTAAAACTTGTTGCACTGGAGAATTATTCCCCTTTAGGTGGTCAGCCTAAAAAATTTCTTCTGGATCCATGAGGGATAACAGATGATTACTTTCTGCCCTAATCATTTTAATTCTCTCTATATAAAATAAGCAACTATATTAATAGTTATAGGCATTAATTTAATTAATACAGTTACATACAGATTCTTATTGCCCAGTAAGAAAATAGAAAGTCAATTACAAGGAAAATTATTCCTATTCAAAGCGTAATATATTTCTATTCAGAGTTCAATGACATTTTTCTTTTTATTCTTAATGATTCAATGATAACACATCATTATGTCGCCTACCTCAAAGTTTTCTGTAGTTAGTGGGACGTGCACTTGAATAAATGTAGGTGTCTGTGTATCCATACTTGCTGGTGAACCTGGTAAGCATTAATCTGAATTAAAACATGAAGTAGAAAGCAGGCTTGGTGTTTTCAAATGGAATACTAAGGATTTGGGGTCTTACTAATCTAACCTTCAGAAGGGGATCAGAAGTGCTACTGCGAGCTCAAATTGGATTCCAAGTCACTTTGTGAGCTAGTCAATTGTTCTCTCCTATTTCCAGAAACTTTGTAAAATTTTTTTCACAATTCTTTCAACATCCTGGTGAGGCTGCTATTGTTTTTCCATCTCACATAGGAAACAAACTAAATATGAAATACCTAGGAGATGGAATTATGTTAAAGAAAGGGAGGTGGGAAAGGATGGTTTAAGATAGCTATGCTGGAAAGTCTTGGCAGTGCCAGGCTGAGTTCTAATTCTGGGTGGAATGGAGACCTACCTGGCAAGGGCTTGTTTTTATCATGCCAGCACAGGAAGGCAAAGAGTGAAAGTAGGGAGCGGACTAACTCTTCTCTGGGGAGTTCAATTCACTTCTTTGATTCTTTCTTTCTTTCCTTTTTTTTTTTTTTTTGGCTCGATTTCTTTGCTTGGCTCAAAATTTTGTTTTTATTTTGGCACCAATGACTTACTTCTTAGGGCTCTTTAGGAGAGTATTCTAAATTTAAAAGTGTAGTTTAAGATGGTTCTACTAAATTTAGTAGAGAGAAAATACTAGAAATGTCCATAAATAAAATATGAAAAAGAAGTGTTCTACAGTCATTGGAAAGAGAACACAGATTGTGCTGATGTGTTTTTATAGTCACTGTATACAATTCTTGCCACACTAATCTCAGAGTCATAGGTTATAGATGATAATCCCCCAAACTAGGAAAGATTCTATGACATCTTTATTGGGATAATTGTAATGTAAGGAGATTGGGAAGAAAATATGAGAGAAACATGAATAAAAAGTAGTCCAAGAAACCACATTATAACAGAAATAAATAAAATCACAGCATTCTGGCTTTGTAATACAGTGGGCTAAGCAATGGGAATAAATTTTCCACTAAAAACATCTAAGAAAGCTCAGTATAATATAAAAACACTATTAAAAGACAGTCTAGATAGTCAAATTAATTTCAGACAAAATAGCCTATAATGAAAGTTACTAATAGAGATAAAGGGTGTCACTTCATAATGATAATGGGTTTAACTCACCAAGAATATATAACAATTTAAATTTTTTATGCAATTATTAATGCAGGTTCATATTTTTTAAACTTCAAAGTGACAGAACTTTGAGAGAATTATACAAGGCCACACTTTAATTGGAGAGATTTTTAACATACAGTAACTCTCACAGAAACTGAAAGATCAAGCAGACAAATGTGTAAGAATATAGACATTTTTAACAGCATAACCATAAGCTTGAAATAAAAGACACATAAGGACATTTGCACCCAACAAATGGAGGCCTCACTATTTTAAAAATGGTGAAAATTGTAAAAATTAGTCACATACTGGGGTCTGTCTCTTACTGCTTTGCTTTTTCCCTTTGGGGGTATTTAAAAAACTCCAAGTCTCAATTTCCTCAACTTTAAAATGTGAAGAGCAGTTGCCCTGTAAGACTATTGTGAGCATTACATTAACAATGCACGTCAAATACCTGGAATGTACAAGCTGCCGGGAAATAGTGTCTGTGCACTATCCTAATATTTACTTCACCCAGGTTTTAAAGAGGAGAGTCTTTATAAAGCTGTCTTCCTATTTCAAGGATTTGGGAAATAAGCTTCTATTAAATTTGTCCCTAATTATTATGGTTTTATATGATTTTTTATTTTTTTTCTGCCTCTGTCCTGTGCTTTACAGTCCAAATATTACAAATATTTAATACAAAAAGGTTCTCCTTCTGGTTGTTCAATTATTGTAATTTTCCCTTTCTGGATTTTCTGTAATCATGTTCTATTTTGGGGGCACAATAATACCAGTTGCTGCTGGAGGGTAAGTGTGTGAAGGTTTCTGGGGTAGTTTCAGAGTTCAGAAGAAGTCGGTTTAGTGAGAGGTCACAAATTCTTCTCCACATACGTATATTCTAATTCAGTTTCTACCAATTTCCATAGTAGCCAAATGGTGTCGATGTAGTTTGTTCAAGTGCTACCATTTTTCAAAAGTATTCACAGCAATTATGTATAGTCTCATTTTTGGTTTGTTTGTTTTTGATTTGCCGAGTATATTTGTAACTTAGCCAGAACAGAAACTCCTAGAAAGGCCCACAGTTAATATTCCTTTAGTGTTCGGTCACAGTTCTCAGCAAGCAATAAATCTGGTCAGTGCTCAGTAAATACATCTTGATCAGTACAGGACTAATCAGACACTGACTAGACTAGAGCAAGGTAGAAGAAAAGGAAAGGAGCGTGTGAGGGCTTGAAGGTAGTGAGGGAGGAGAGACTGAAACAGCTTTTAAAGACTGAATGTTTTGAAAAATCCTGCGAGAGCAATCCTTTATGAAGTGTGTGA
Organism: Rhinolophus hipposideros; assembly: GCF_964194185.1. NCBI lineage: Eukaryota > Metazoa > Chordata > Mammalia > Chiroptera > Rhinolophidae > Rhinolophus > Rhinolophus hipposideros. Next base: position 25,843,388 of record NC_138053.1, on the reverse strand, counting down.
TGTTGTGTGATGGCTCACAGGTCATTGATGATGTAGAGGGTTTGTACAGTACAAACCAGAGCTGCCAGCAGGCTGATTTAATTTTTTTGTTAGCAGTGGCACAGACAATAAAATATTTATGTTCATATTCTAAATATGTATGCCTGGAGTAAATAAATAATTTATTGTTCAGGCTGTAAATTATTTACTAAGTTATTCTAAATATATAATACTGCTTGCATTTTACTGAAAGTAAAACAGGTAGACTGATGGTCTTCCAGGATTCTGAAAAAAAAAAGAAGAAAAAAATCAAGACTTAAGCTACAATAGGAAGTTTTCCACAAAGGAGAAAGACATAGCAGAAGACAGCCCCAATATATTGGAAAATCAAGAAACTCAGCCTTCCTTTATAGAAAAAAATCATTTTCACATGTATTCCCAAATGCCCAATCATTAATTATCTGTATTTTCTTTGAAATTTCTAAAATGGGCTTCCGGATTAGAAAATTCAGTACTACAAAAAATTTTCTGTTTGTTTGTTTATAAATTCCCTTTTAAAGCCTGCTGTGACTTCAAAGCAGTAAACAAGGTAATGTCCTGTTTGGGTTGGGTACTCAACAAAACGTGGTTGTATGGCTGGTTCATTCTTTGGAATCAGTCTGCCGAAGATTTCAAATCCCCAGCAATGAATTGGAAGAAAGCTTTTTCTTGAATAAATTTGCTTTCTTTTTAAGCATAGTATCTGTTGGTTGGCCAAACAGTTGAGACTCGTTTTTTTGGCAAGCAGAATTCTGAGTCAGAGTCATTTTGGGACACATCTGTTTCCAATATCAAGCATGAACTCATGCCTTCTTATCTCCCGCACACAGGCCCGGGTGCACCCTCAGCATGGCTTGTGGTAGATAAATCTACAGTGATTGAGGGGTAGGTCTGCAGCCCAGAGTTCTCATCTCCATCCTGGAGACATAGCATGGGCATTAATTTGGGAATTAATGATTCTTCCTTCGGTGCCCAAAGGATACATTTTATACTGTATACCAACAAGATTGTAGTGTCTAGAGGCAGACATTCCAGGCTGCCTTCCTATTTTATCTGGAAGATGTTGGGCAAGTTAACCTCTATGTGCCTCAGTTACCTTATCTCTAAAATGATGATCATAATATTAAACACCTCATAGGTTGTTATGAGGATTAAATGAGTTAAAACCACAAAATACTTGAATAATGCCTTACACATAGTAAGCATGCAATGAGTGATAATTCTTGTTGTTATTACCACTGTTATTATTGATAAGTATTGATCTTCTCTATTACCTTTTGTACTTATTTAAAAAGAGATTTTCCTTATTAATTTTGGTAAGTACAATGGTACTGGCCAGGTCACGATCAGTGAGTATTTATTGGATGAATGAATGAATACATGGATACATGTGAATAACTGAATTAACAAATGAGCAAATGAAGTGAGATATATGCTTCATCACAATGGATTTTAAGTTCTTGAGAATCTTCAGTGTAACTGACTTCCATTATGTGCATACATGTATAACTCTATAATTGCCATAAATTAATAATTTAGTGAGAATTGTGTGTCATTTAACCAGGGATCCCTTTGTCAATCCTAAATAGATAAATTTAGGAAATTGAAAAATGTTGCGCTGAATTTCCTCTGCCATACATTGATGCATTTACCTAGAAATTTGTGAAATGGGTGCCCTCAGAAAGGAGGCTCTCTTGAACTTCTTGGTAACCTTTGTATGTTACATTGGTGGATCTCTTTACAAGTTTCCTACCAGTGAACACATATTACAAACAACAATCTTTAGATGGTAGAGTGGTAGACAGCAAGGCTCTTTCCTAAGAACAATTGTACTTACCTTTCTCTAGGAGCTCAAGAGTCATTGCGGCCTCCCAGTCTTTCACTGGATTACAATAACACCACTACCAGGAAATTCTCTGAGAACATGGAGTCTGATGGAAGTCGAGCTGGTTAGAACTTGTGGCAGCCAGTGTGGGGAGGCAGTGGCAATATTTCTCTCTGTGCTTTCCATGGGCCACTCAGGGCCCAGATCTGGCATTGGCTTGATCCAGTTGCCAATCTCTGAGTGGACAGGGTGAAGCATTGCCTTGACCACAGCCAAGTGAAAAATCTGTGTTGCCAGGTGAAGACTGGTGGTTGGGAAGGAAGTAGGCTGTCTTATCTGTAGTCTACAGCATCCCCAGCTTGAGTGTCAGAGGGGAGGGTGGAAGCCAACAACAAAGACGCTATTCTATTAAGGCTCAAAGGAAGACTTCCTTGTACAAGGGCGGTTGCAGAGAAGAATATTTATGTAACATTTTGATTGTGACTAAAAATTATTTTTGGTGCTTACCTTCTTTCCTTCCTTGATACTCAGTCTGTCCCTGCATCTTGCCGAGTCAATGTCATTTACATCAACACTGGACTATCCAAAAAAGAAAGAATAATGGGTGGAATAAAGGAGAGAGAGATTCAGGGGTGGGATGTAGCAGGAACCTGTTATGCACATTACTTGAACATAAATCTGTGTTGATATTTTGATGTATCAAAATATCCTTTTCTCAATTATTTTTATTTTTACCCATGAAATTTCTGATAAGAATTTATGTGTTTCAATACATATTCATTAATAGAGACAATGATTTATGTCACTAAATTATTTGCCATTTAATTTAGAGTTTAAAGTTCTCATAGCTTCTTGACACCTCTTTCTTTTGTTTTATTTTTCTTAAAAATATCTTTGATCTGTAAGAGTTAAAATGTTAATGCTTTTCTTTAAGATAGTGAATGATTTTTATTTTCTTTTGTGTGCTTGTGTGTACTTTCTAAATATTATACAAAGGGCCTCCATCACTTTAGTAATCAATAAAAACTATTAAAGTACTAGTTGGATTGCCAAAGAAAAAAATCACAATACTTCCTGTGAGGCCCTCCTCTGGTGTTCTTCCATGAAAACATTTTCTCTGTGCATGGGTGTAACAAGAAATTGCTCAATGCTTTGTTATTCTTATTTCCATCAAGTTTGTCCCTTTTATATGACTTCCACCTCATTTTATTACCCTGCTTTTACTGTTGAAATAAGATACTTCATAGAGGGGAAAATAAAGATGCTATTTGTCGGTGGTGCTGTGAAATAGTTCTTCCAACTTCATGGCATTAATTGCTAATCTGGATATTATACTGCACCTCCCTGCCCTCCCACACACCCCATATGCTCAATTAACATTTTGAGACTGAGCATGAACTTAAAAGAGGAAAGCCATACACCTTCTCCCATCTTCCCCACCTCAGGTACCATCTCTAGTCTGGCACAGAATGGGTAAAGGTGATGCTTCCCTCACTCGTATATGGAAAATACTTCTTATTCTTGGTTTTACTCAGGTCTAGCCATTAGCTCATGACAACCAATTTTTTGTCTTTATGTTTATTTCTTAACTATTCAAAAGAAAGCAAAGATGCCTTTTCCATACTCCTAAGACTTTCTGTTCTTAATGCTGATTGGGAAAGAGTTGCTTAGGAAATGTTGCTGACTTTATAAGCTCCTTCTCTGCTTTTTTCACCCTTGAGTCCTTGGCTTTATTGAGGCTGGGATCTCCCTTTGTGGAACATCAGGGTGTGGCTGAGACTTCACTGGATCTGTTTCTTCTGTCTCTCCCACCCTTTCTTCCTCTCTACCTTTTAGAAATACAACATTTCTCGATCCTTTCTCAGTGAAGAGTACTCACAGCGAGATCGCTAGAAAGAGATGTCACAGTCATATTCCTACGCAGGAAAGGGACAAGAGCTGCATCTAGAAAGGGAGAAGCTGCAATTCCTGAAAACCCCTCTGCTGGAAGAATGTCCTGACTCTGTTTAAAAAATGCTTTCTCCCATTAGGCATGGCATGATCGATAAGTAGTCACTTACTATTCTCTCTGTTGGGACACTTTCTCCTTACTCACTTGCCTGGCTAATTTCTATTTATCCTTTAATATTCAGCTAAAACACAAACTCTTTTTTTCTATGAAAATAATATATTTCTTTTTTATATATATTTTTATTTGTTTCAGGTGTACAAAACAATTAATAGTTAGACATTTATCATTTATACCCCTCACAAAGTGATAATCCCCCTCCCCCAATTTACTACCCCTCTGACATCGCATACGGCTGTTACATTTCCACTGTCTCTATGCCTAATGCTCTACACCACTTCTTGTAACACTCATATATATATATTACATATATAATTGTAGTTGACATTCATTATTGTTCAGTTTTAGCCTCAGGTGTACAGCGCAGTGATCAGGCATCTACATCATTCCTGAGGTGGTCTCCCTAATAAGACAAGTGTCCATTGGATACCCTACAAAATCTTTACATTATTGATTATATTCCCCAACCTAACTTTTATATCCCCATGGCAATCTTGTGGTTACCGATTGTTCTTTCCCTTACCTTCTCCGTCATCCCCAACCCCCCCTCTCATCTAGCAGCCCTCAGTTTTTCCTCTATAACTCTGAGACTGTTTGTGAGTAGTTCATTCATGTATTCTTTTCTTTAGATTCTACATGTAAGTGAGATCATATGGCATTTGTCTTTCTCTGTCTGACTTATTTCACTTAGCACAATGTTCTCTAGTTCCATCCATATTGTTACAAATGGTAAGATTTCGTTCTACTTTATGGCTGCGTAACACTCCACTGTATAAATGTACCACAGTTTTTTAATCCAGTCGGCTATTGATGGGCATTTCAGTTGTTTCCATGTCTTAGCTATTGTGTATAGTGCTGCAATAAACATAGGGGTGTATAAATTTTTTCGAATTAGAGTTTTGGATTTCTCTGGATAGATACCTAGGAGTGGAATTGCTGGTCATAAGGTAGTTCCATTTTCAGTTTTTTGAGCTACCTCCATACTGATTTCCATAGTGGCTGCACCAATCTGCAATCCCACCAACAGTGCACAAGCGTTCCCTTTTCTCCACATCCTCACCAGCACGTGTTGTAAAACACAAACTCTTTTTGGAATAAATTATTTCTTTCTGCCTTAATGCCAATGAATGCCTTTCCCATGGCCGACTCCTGTTTCACTGAGTCACCATCCTCCAAACAGCCCCAACACCCCTTTTACCATAGTCCTCGTTATCTTGCACTGGAGTTGTTTATTTTTGCCTCTAGAATGTGAGCACTTTTAGGGAAGCTTCTGCTTCTATCTTCTTACCCTTGACACCTAGCATGGAGCTTAGAGCACAGTAGGAGCTCAGTAAGTAATCACTGAATGGATAAAGGTTTAGGACTTCTGTTGCAGTGTCAAAGACATAGAACCCATGATAAGGGACAAAAGCCACACACTGTGTCCCGGAAGTTCCTCCCATGATTCAAATGGCCAGTGACATCTTTCTCTGATTTGAAATGTGAATTACCAGTAGAGTCAAGTTTTCCTGAAAATGCAGTCCTTCTCCAGTCCCTGGGACTCCCTAGCACGGTTCTCATTGTGGAAAGGGCCAAACTATACTACTATACTCTTCCTCTGCAGTTGTTAGCCCTTAACCATCTCACACAACTTTCATTTTGGTCACCTTTGTGATTCTTCATCTCTAGTGCTGACAAGAGCAGGGTGAATAAGAAAAACAGTCTCTGATGTTCCACGGCAGCTTGGCAGTCACTCATAGCTTTGGAAATCAAGAGACCATCTCTACGTTGTCTGCAGTGGCATAGCTCCAAGTATTTTAGCTCTGAAAAATGAGCTCAGTTTCTGTCTGTGCACTAACACATGCACTTTGCACATACTCTGTGAGCAGTGTGGTGATAGTGGCCCGGAATAACAGTGCCAGAGCTGAACAGGCTCCATGAGATCATAACCTTATGTTTACAAAGAATAATGATAACCAGAGAAGTGAAGTGATTTGCTCAAGGTCACATAACATTTTGTGATAAAAATGGGACTAGAACTAGAAACCAAGTTTCTTGTGCCCAGCCTAGTGTTCCAAACACAATGGATTCAACATTCTAGACAGGAGGAGGGCTCATGGCTTAGAATGGAGCCTGGAAAAGAGAGTGGCTTTCCTTTTACAAAAAGGGTCGGGGCTGGAGGGGATTCTACAAAGACTGGTATGTGACTTTAGGCAGCCATGGAACCTCTAAGATATGGCCTTGGTTTCCATATCTTAAAAGTGGGAATGACAATAGCTCCCTGACCAGCAGTTTTGAAGATTAGGTGACATCATGTCAGCACAGTGCCTGGCACAGAGCCTGGCCCTAGGGGAAGCTCAATGAATAAGCTCAGTGAACAAGAGCCATTATTACCAATGAGCATGTTGTCCAGCTCTGCTCCCATTCCAGCTCCAGAAAGCTTCCCAATGGGCAATCAATGCAGCAACCCGCTGGCTGCCAAGCAGTCACGCAGGACACATTTGTGAAGGGTTGAAGAGCAAATCTAGTGTGCAAGAAAACAACCAAATTCCCATAAAGCCTAATTATTTGCCCTGTTTATTAATAGCCCTGCTCCTCCGCCTCTCCCCCAGCAACAAATTAGGATCTGACTTGAGGTATCGCTCTGGGAAGGGAGGGCCTAGTGTGCATTTCTGCAGGGGGTATCTCCTGCATAATTCATCCTGGCATCCAGAGGGGGCCTGGATGGCTGCCCGCTCTCAGCTTCCTTTTGTATCTCCCATCATTACCCATAAAAGCCTTCATTATGATTCGGGTCCCCTTTATTGCACATATAAATAAAATCTGACAAAATTGTAAGTAAATCCTTTAGTGGTAAATGCTGATAGAAGAGGGCAAAAATTAATTTTATGCATGAAGAATCTCATTAAGTAGGCTTCACGGAAATAAAAGGAACTGGCATCAGAGACTGGCGGGGTGCTGGCTTCTCCACAGTCTTGCCCTGGAGGAGGCAGCACGTTCCTGCTGTCACTGGTGGCACCGACGATCACACGTAGTGTCAGAGTCGCACCTTCCAGGAAAGACAGTCAGAGGCAGGCAAAGCCTAGCCCCAAGGCTCTTCCACTCCAGAGGACCCAGGGATGCATGCAGGGAGGACACATGGAGGAGGGTCTTCCAGAAACCTTGAGCAGGGCGCTGCGGAAGGCAAGGGGCACACTCCTGAGAAGACTGAATTGCCTGGGCTAAGCAGACACAGCTTTGAAGATCCCTGCAACCAACTCTAGCTCCTCCTCCGTAGGAACCTCCAGTGCGAATTTTATGCCCCCACACTGCTCTCAAGCAGGGATGAAGGATGGGGTACAGGCTGGCAAGTGAAGGGAAGGAGGGAAGTGGAAAGCAGCAGCGGGGGCTCCAGCAGAAATAGGATTTGTCTGCTGGGGACAGGAAATGTACAGTAGGCTCTTATGTGCTGCCAGTGAGGCCCAAGCTTCACTGACTGATTCTGTATTAGTTCTTGATACTATGCATTTTTTCACTGCATTTTTCTGGTTTTGATTCATGTTGTGTGATCCCGTTTAATGTGGTTTGTTTCTGCTCCTGGAAAAGAAGGTGTTGACATCAAGATAAAAGTAATCAGTTTAGTCCATCTCCTCTCCCCAACTGTCTGCTTTCAGCCATTGTATGTTCAAGCCAATGCCATTCATTAATACATGATGATTTTGCTCTAGATGTAAAATAACTCATTATCTGTTATTTGTGGTTTAGTGTACAAAGACCACACACAAGTAGCTTATCACACATACTTTTGATTGATTGACTATATTTCTAAGTACAATAGATTTTAAACACACCATGAAAGTCCGCTGAGAAGATAAGGTTTTAAGAAAAGATTATGTGTTTCACTTATTTTCCAGCATGGCTGGGTGTCTCATAAGGAATAGACAATCAGATACAATGGGAGCTGTATTGGTATCAGAGAAAACAAGCAATAACAACACTAATAAAAACAGGAAGGAAAGAACAATCCCTCAATAATAGATCTTTATTGATGTTAAAATGTTCCAGGCAAATTCCACTACAAATCCCTGAAAACGTGCTGAGAAGACACCAAACATATTAACAATTGCCTGTGTACTTGCGCGTCTACAGGGCAGAAATCGTATTAGAATAATGGTCAGAAGGGAATTGAATTCAGAAGCAGGGACAGAGCTGAGTTTGAATCCCAGCTCCCTCTCTTAGCAAGTCTGAGACCTTGTGTAAAATAGTTAATCTTTCTGGGCATCAGTCTCCTCAAAGTTCCTTTGAGGATTGCAGAAAGCTACACAGTGCCTGCTTCCACCACAGGCTCTCCATAAATGACAGCTCTTGCGAGTCTTTAGGGAGCTGAGATTGGATGTGTAAGGTGAACCAGATTGTAATCTCTGGGCCTTTTCCAAACATTTGCATGTGACTATCCCTTCATCTCACTGAATATCTTCTGTTCCATATGTCATGCCTGTGCTTTGATGAAACTACCAAAGTGATTAGGATAAAGAGCAAATACATTTTTGAAATGTCAGCCCCAGAGCATTGTTTGGATATGGTTTCCAAGTTCCCTTCCAAATTGTTTTTAAAGAATTCAATTTTCTTTCTTAACTATGCTTGCTGATCAAGGCACCTGCTTCATTGGTTGGTAATGCCTTTGGCTGTATAAAAGTCTGTCTTCATCATAAGACCCAGCTTAATTGCTTTGCTCTCAATTGCTGGGTTTGCCTTTTATTTTGACTGTGACCACAAAAAGGTAATACTTGAGCTATTAATACCTCTTTTAAAGCGAAAAATATCTAAAATGTAACTAACTGTTGTGCAATTTATTAGGGAATTATCCATTTGTGATTGAGTGAAGATCGTTTTGCTTAGTAGTAATACCATAAAATCCATGCAAGTTATTTGCTGCTCTTTTAGAGAGCTGTGCTTTACTGCAGAGTTAACACTTTGAAAAAATGTGAATTTACCTATTTCTTCTTTGGTTCTTTTTCATGCTTGTCCACCTTATTGAACCATTGTGTGAAAAAGATGAGACATGAGGTATAAGAAACTACATGGTTCTTCAAACTAGCCGCACATCCACCTTTTGTGGGACCTTAAAAAGTATACAGTCTTGGCACTCACCCCCCAAATATCTAGGAGTACAGCTTAGAGAGTTCTTTTAAATTACCCACATGCAACTGTTCCATAAATAGTTGGGGAATTTCACAATTTCACAATTGAAGAAATTAGGGGAAATGGGGAGTTATGCAACTATTAAGATCATAGAGTGGGGTAATGGCCAACAGGTTTCTGACTCCCCGGGTCCTTCTGAACCCACCACTTTCACTGGAAAAAACTGGTTTGATGTTATTATCTGTATGGGATTTTTAAAATGATTTCTTTAAATATGACTGAAAATGTAAACTCTGTAATGCTTTTCCTAAAGCATAGAAAAGAATATTACAATGTCAAAGCAGCAAAACACCAGGGTTACCCTGGAGGATGCTTCTGAAATAATCCAAGTCTGGAAAGAGAAAGGACATCGTTTAGGAAACCTCAGTTTGGCTTTCTCAGCAGTTCCTTGAATGCATCCCTTGAACTTATCTAACTGACATATTGAGTATAGGGACGGCCAATCAAGCCATTTCACAACCACATTTAACTCCTGCATTGATTGATGGCCCAAGGACCATGGGACTCATGCTTTAATTGGCCAGCATATGACACGATGGGTTCGCTAAGAGGAGGAACTGGAGGTATGCTATTTTATAACTCTTTGAGAAACCAGATCATACTGAGCAATAAAATCTGGCCACTGTTTCCACTTCTTTTTTCCATTTCTTCCTTCTCTTCAGACTGGTTCTGGGAGAAGCAGTTGGGATAAGCACCATAAGTAGTCCAATAGCTGCAGAGTGGCTGGAGTCAGGGCTGATGGCAATTGGGACCCTGCCCTCAGACTCTGTGCCCTCTGGGTTGGCAGCAGTAAACTCCTGTACTTGTTGCCTCTCCTCTTTGTCTCAGGTCTCCTTTTTCGTGGTGATGCCAAAAACTAATTCCTTGGTATGCTTTCAGTGTTTGAATGATTGAATGGTTTCCCCCAAAGAAACTCAATGTAAAAATGATTTGTATGTTAAGAACTTATTAAATTTTGAGCCTCAATTTCCTCATTGGCAAAACGTGAGAATTTAACTGTCAGCATTGTATTTGGTCACCAAATAATAATTTGGTGACAAGCCAATAATAATTAAAAAAATAACTACTGATGGCTCTGTATTACTATTCATTATATTAACAATTTTGATATAGAAGTGTTTTTCCTGTGAAAGATTCCAAGCCCTTCTATCATATTCAAAAACAAATATGTTCAGCCTACACAGTTAGAAGCATTTTAATCTACATTCCCCAAAACATCTTGTATTAGAACATATTTCTTTAGAGCATTTATCAAAATTGTTTTTAGGTCTTTCTTTACCAGTTTTTGAGCTCGTTGAGGGCAAATGCTATCACTTATTCACTTCTATATTCTTGGGAACCTAATGCAATGCCTAACACATCGTAGGTGTTCAGAAAATGCTTGTTGAATGAATAAATGAATAAAGAGGAGCTCTCAGGCTCAAGAAAACACTGTGTAGTCATGGCGGCCAACACAAGGCTCCCCAGTTTAAAACCCACAAGTACTCTGAACTTCGGGTTTTGGTTTTCCAAAGTACAAAGAAATGATAATCAGCTTTGTCCTCCTCCTGCCTGCCATATAACTCACGCTGCTGTGGGTTAGAAGCCTTGGCAGGGATAAGGCAAAAAGCCATTATGTCAAACTTGGCACCTTGCTGTAAATTTGGATAACGGGTCTACTCAGTTTAAAAAAAAAAAAAATATGAGGCAATCTGGGCTTTCTCTTGTCTTTACTGGAGTTAGATAGTTGTAAGATTTTTTTCAGGCTTCATTTTACTCCCTTCTGTTCTGAGAGAATAGGGAAATCAGCTTTGACAAGAACTTCCATTAAGCTCGTGCTCTACAGCTATGTGGCCGTTTGCTACACAGGAGATTGTTTGCAAGAAAACTGTTTAGAATTCAGAGATTTCTGCACAGACACACTATACTGGCTTTTTGGTTTCCTAGTGATTCCAAAGAAGTCATGATTGACATATGTATTCATTCAATAAATACTTGTTACGGTGCTAGTAAATTAGGACAAGATTTTCCTCTACAGTTATTTTTGGAGGTGAAGCACCAGGTAAGCAAAACAAATTTCTGGTCTTTAGAGCTTCAGCAGATGTTGAACTCTCCTTTGCCAGTGGAAGGTCAGAAGATGTTGCAAACAGGACTCCTAAAATCCATTAGGGGTCACATCCTAAGGCCTTGGCAGGTGGCAGTGGGCTACACTACGTGATGTGAGGTAGGAGAAAAAAACGCCAACTTTGCCCTCTTCGTTGAACACCCTTCACCCAAAATGCATTTATGCTCGTCTTGCTGACTTGGAAACTGAACTCAAACAGAGCCTGCCCACTTTGATCTGCTTTTTTCTCTTAATGATTTCCAAAAGGTCACAGGAAAATGTAAATAAAAGAACAAATGAGGAAAAGAAGATACACCCTAAGTATAATAGTTTTTAAGCAATTCATCTGGAAAGTTTTTTGCACAGCAGCCTACACATCTGAAGGCCATTACCAGTCCTTGAAGGATAATATCCCCACTTCCTGTTCACTGCATTTATCTTCTCTGCTTGGCAGGAGAAAATCATTCTGCTTTGCCTTGCAGGAGACCAGGGACCAATTTTCATCTCACCTGTTTTCATCGAGCTCATACCACCACCTAGAAAGGCTTTGGGTATGTAGTGTTCGGTAAATATTTGTATACTTGACTCACTGGTGCTGTTTTCCCCTGTACGAATCAAAACAAGACCAAGTAATTTGAGTCTGATATGTGCAGTAGAGTCTATTTAGCTACAATATTTAGGAGCATTCCAGGCATCTTTAGTAGAATGGCATACCATACCAGGTCATAGCCATCTTTTCACACATTAGATGTGACTCTTTTTAACCCCCCAATCAATATACTTGGTCTGATGTTCACCATTCCCTATTGACTACTTGTGGTGCTTTGTAAAGAGAAGAGTGACTCACAAGGTTCCAGCCCTGACACTGCTTGACTTCAGAAAAATTATTTAACTTTGTTGAACATTTATTTCTTTATCTATACAATAAGAATGTTGGAATAGATTATCTCTAAAATCAGAATAGCTGAGGTTTTTCTCTGGGTACTGACACTACTCTCTTGGCAAGCTCTGCCTGGAGCACTATGCTTATAATAGTTGGGAGACCACATTCTGGCTCAGAAAATGAATATCTGAGTTGAATATAATGTCTGTCATCCAGGTGGAAGGGTGAGTTTGCAGACTGAGTGTTATGCATGCACCAGCTGTCTTCTGATTCTTATTAGTTGTGTGCTCATGGACAAGTTACTGAATTGGGGTTTTCATCCATAAATGAACATAATGTGAGCACCTAACTTGTGGAATTGTAATGAGAATTAAATATGGTGATACATAGAAAACACTTAGAACAGTGACTCAGACGTGGTATATACACTTAATAAATGTTAGTTATTATTATTTTTGATGTTTATGTTACATATCAATTATATACCTAAGATATATTCCCACTCTGATATTTAATTATGATAAGCCAATATTTGCACTTGATGAAAAGTACTGAACCAACTTTATGGTATATATCAAAATACTTGATTTTGGATAATCTGTCAAGAAGTGTCATTAGTGGTTTGCTGCTGAGGATCAGGAGCAATCATTCTTCACAAGAGGCTGCAAATAGGTTAAACTTATTTCTATGTCAAATAGACTGCCAGGTAATGATAAATGCAACCGGGATTCATTCTTTCTGCTTCTCGTTTATTTGTTAGCACATAAAATATCTAATTAGTGAATATGTACTGTGTGCCAGACACTGTCATAGACCCTGGAGATGCAGTGATAATTACAACAGACAAGATTCCTATTCTCACAGAGCTTGATTCTGGTGGGGGCAACAGGCAATAAATAAGTAAGCAAATAAAACATTCAATCTTAGACAGCAATAGATGAGATGATGACGCTAGAACAGTAATGTGATCTGGGATACTTTACACTGGGTGGACAGGAAAGGCTTCTGTGGTAACAAATATTTGAGCTAAATCCTGATTCATCAGCAGGAATCAACCACTTGAGGATAGAAGGAAGATCATTCCTGTCAGCGGGATGGCATGTGCCAACGCCCTCATGGTGGTGGTTGGTAAAATCAAGAGACGAAAGAAGCCCAGTGTGGTAGGGTACAGTTAGCCCAGAGAAGAAGGTAAGCACTAAGATGGGGAGTTAAGTAGGGTCCAATGGTTTGGGGCATCATAGGTCCTCGTAAAAAATTTAGAATTTAGTCCAAACATATTGAGAAGACATTTGAATGTTATAAGCAGGGAAGTCACACAATCCAATATATATTTTTAAAAGACTGCTCTGGTTTTTTTGTGGCAAATGGATTTTAGTGGACAAAAGTGTAAATCAATTTAAGCAGTTGCCACTAATCCAGGTAAGAACTAAAGGGGCTTACGAGGTAAAAAGAATGCATAGATGTGGCATATGTTTCAGAGATGCAGGTGAAAAGACTTGCTTCAAAAGTGTTTAACATATTATTTAATGTGACATTTTTCCCATAGCTAAAAATGTCTTTAATGCCCTAAGCCCACTATTTCCTCGATTATATTCATTAGTCTGTAAGTATTCTGCCTGGTATTTTAGAAGCCTAAATGTGTTAATGCAACTTTTCTGAGTATTTATCTTGGAAAAAAATGTTGCTCCCATGCAATTCACCCACTGAGAAACTGAATCAATAGGCACCACCAACATAAATGTCATTGCTTGGTCTCTTGGAGATGTCACTTTAATTTTTATTGTTCTTCCACATGAAATAAATTACTTAAAGTTCACAGCAAGTGACTAAATGTTCATTAGAATCCTCACGTATTACAGAGGGAACATGCACAAACCTGGATTCTTAAACCAACGAACTCTCGAAACTTGCAACCTTCCCCCTGCTTGGCGGGCCTCCTGTGAGTGGGTTCCTTGCTTCCTACCTTCCTTCAGAGCACTAGAGATTAAACTGGTCAATTTACAACGCCTAACTTCCCCAAAGGAAACTTTAAAGTCAATCTGTACCTTGCAGTGCCTTTGTTCCTGATCCATTGCTTTCAAGATATGTTATCTGGGATTCCTCCCTCTGGGAGGAGGGATGAAGAGCTCCTGTCCCTTTGCTTCCCTTTCAAATGAGTGGTGCCATTCTGATTTTATTGACCTTTCTTATCTGATCACTTTCACATCTTTCTGCGAACGTGTTTTTCCAGCATAGTTTAACTTCTATCCTAGGAAAGTCTGGCTGTTCATTTGTATCGAATATATAAAATAGAGCTGACTGGTGGGCTAATCAGTATGTGGATCGTTCAGACTTTTATATTCATATTTTTAATCCCTAACCTGTCTTCTCTAATGTAAGCAAAAAGGACATTTTTTTTTTTTGAAAGAATAATGGGTAGATCTTAGAATAAAAGGAAAGACTAAGAGACTTAGGAAATCTCTTAGAATAAAAGGAAGGACTAAGAGACTTAGGAAATGAACATAGCTGTGGTAAGGCAGGTGATGAGGACTGTTGCTAAAACCATAGTATGGAAGAGCTGGCCAGAATGTCCCTGCCTGCCCTGCCTCCACTACTGGGCCCCACTGCCCCACCGATCCTGCCACTCGATCCTACGAGAGAGCACGTGATACTGCCAATGCCTCCTCAGGCAGGGCTGCCACTGTTTTCCAAGATGCCATTGTCTCGGCTGCCTCTGCCACAACCAGGTGGAGTTCTAGACTGTCTCTCATTCTCTTTGTCACTACGAGTACATCCAGATTGAAAGTTCCAGGAGGCAGCATCTCATCGGAAGTGATTTGATTCCTACACTGGTACTTTTGGCTGCTGTAGTGATAGGCAGCGCTCTGCAACTTAATCTTTGATTCTGGGTGTTTCTTGGGTGACAGTCGGGAGTAACTTTTTTTTAGTGTATGGCAACATTAAGTGTCTCCATTTCTTTCTCCAACAGTTTAATAGATATCTAACTGACACAATAAACTGCATGTGTTTGAAGTATAGAATCTGGTATGTCTTGAAATACGTATACACCTGTGAAGCCATAATCATAATCAAGACGATGTACATATTCATCACTCACAAAAGTTTTCTCCTGCCCTTCCCTGACTCCTGCAAAACAACCGTAGGTTAATTTGGATTTTCTACAATTGTGTGAAAATGTAGTCAGTCATACTATATGTATTGTTTTATCTCTGACTTCTTTCATTCAGTATAATCATTTCAGATTCTTCCATGTTGTGTGTATTAATAGTTTTTTTTTATCAGAGTAATATTCCTGTGTGTGTGTATGTGTGTGTGTGCGCGCGTGTGTGTTACAATTTGTCCATTCACCATTTTATGAACATTTGGGTTGTTCATAGTTTTTGGCTACTACGAATAAAGATCCCCTGAATATTTATGTACAAGTTTTTGTATGCACATATTCTTTTATTTCTCTTGAGTAAATACTCGGGCGTGGAATGTTGTAGGTGTATGTTTAACTTTTTAATAAACTGCAAAATATTTTCCAAAGCAGTTATACCATTTTTACTACTAGCTGTGTATCAATGTTCCAGTTGGTCCATGTCACCCCCAACACTTGCTAGAGCCGAAAATTGGTATCGTCAGGCTCACGGCTCTCGTAGCAATATTTATAGTTCATGATCCAATGGAAAAGAGAGAACATCTTCTTTCTAATACCACATATAAAATATCAGAAAACAATTCTACCAGTATGCCAATCACTGTCCTGTGATGTTCTTGGCCAAGAGATGAGAAATACTGTAATTAGAAGTTACATCATGGCCACAGAAAAGGCGGGAGGAAAAAGTTATGTAAAGCATGGCAAGGTTATTGCCAGAGGAATAGAGAGAGGGGATCTAGGTGAATAAAACGCTAGCTATTTTAGTATTGCCTTGAGTTTAATGAGTGTGGAGACTGAGTCAAAGCTTAGTAACACTAATAAAGTCTATGAGTAATACACGAAATAGGCAATATCGATCTAGCCTTCTGCACGCACAGGATCAAGCCAAGAAGGGTAATCGTGGTTCAAGATAAAAGACCTGGAGTGTGTAGTGCCACAAATCAGGACCCCTGCGCTGACCCAGAAGTGCTCAGTGGGAGGTTATAAATAAGTCCCGGAATAATTCTCTGAGCCAAGGAGCAAACCAGTACAGGGGCTTTTTAGTATATCCTGAAAGCTTGAGAGTGCATGCTGGGGATCCATACTTTAACACTTAACTGATGGCTATTACTTATGATTAAAAATTCTGTCAGTGAATCATGCACAAACAGAAAACAGTAAGTTCAAGAAATATTTAAGTACCGCCCCAAATAAGGTAGCCCTAGTCCTGGCCTTCAGAAAGGTTTTGTGTCATCTCTGTATATTCCATCTTTGTTTAAGTCAGGTGCTTCTTCAAGATAGCGCTCAGCTAGCGGGGATATACTAGATATTTAGTTTCCTCAGTACCGTTGATGATTCTAGTGGCTTGGGTAATATTTAAATACAAATGTGGATTGTTATTTGGAGGTACCAGTTTGTCTTCTGCTTCTGTAAACCTGATCTTTCTTTGTATTTTTATCTTCTGTGTGGAGAGACATTTTTAATGTTGATATTAATTATATAATTATAGCTTGCTGGTGCTTTACAGAAATAAAACTTCATTGCATGATAGAGTAGAGCTTGGTATGGGATATTGATGCCTCTCGAGTGTTTCAGAAGTTAAACCAATTAAATTGTTTCCATCTCTTATGAGGTTTGAGTAATTATCTCATGAAACTTATATGAAATTATTGCTATTATAAAGAAGTATTTCACTGAGAGTTAATGTGATGTTTGAGTTCTGAAACAAAGGTGAGGAGAATCATTTGACTTGCAATGTTTCAGATGTGCTGGCTTGACATTGAAACGTTTATTCTTTAACTCTACCTTACCCACCTGATTTCTCTCTATCATTAAATTGCTGTGATAGACTCGCTTATAAAAGCGTTGTCTGCAAATGTAAGCATTGCTATCACATTCTTTCAGTTATAAACACTCCTTAAAACTAGGCTCATGGGCTTTGACTTTCATTGCTCATTCTTTCATTCCAAAATTCCAAGGCCAGTAAGGTGGGGACAGAATCCCAGAGAGCAGTTTCCGAGCTCTCGGCCTTACACGGAAAGGTTCTGGCTCAGGTAGTAGATAACCTCAGTTGTGACTAGTTGGCTATCAGCTGTAACCACTTGGCCATTAGTCACTAATACAACTGGCGTGGCTAAGCTAGCAAACGCAAATTGCAGCTAGCAAGTGGGGTTGGTCGGTTGGTTGGCAGAGAAGTGGAGGACAGATTGCAGATCGCGTGGCTCCTGCTTCCTGTGTCTCCTACCCAGCCGCCAGAGAGAATATAGTGGTATGACTCCCCTATCCGTGGCTCCGTGGGTGTTCCTTTTTGGCCTCACCATGTCCTGTGTTCTGGGGTGGGGAGCGAGACCAGAGTCCCTGCATGATACCCCGCATTACACAGTGTTCTATCGTTTGACTAATACAATCTTCAATTCCAGGTGTTAGCTGGCAAAACTACAGGGATTGAAACGATGAGGCCATTTTATTTCACTCTAACTTGCTGGACTGATTCTCTCATATTCATCCCACAAAATCAGAGTGGCTTCTTGGCTCTGAACTTTAGGATGCACTAAATAAAAAAAGAAAGCTAGATCAGAAACAGGAAATGTTCTGCAAATTGGTTTCCTAAAGGAAAACACCTTGTTACCAGGAGACTTCCTTGGGAAGTCATGAAAAAAAAAAAAGATACTTCTAAGTAAATCCGTCTTAGCAAGATTAGTAAACAAGATCTTTATAGTAGATTCCTCAGAAGTAGAATTTTCTCAGTGAACACCATCAATAGATCATAGAAAATTTCTATTTAAAAGGTGAACATGGCAATCATAGCTTTCTTTCATTTACTTTATTGAATAATCAAGGGTTCTTATTATCTTGATGATATGATAAGTCATTGAATAGTTGTAAAGTATATATGTGCTCAAAACTGTGGCTACAACTAGGGGAATCGAAAAAAAGTAGAAAAAACAAAAGTTGTTCCCTACAGTCTAGTCGATAAACAAGGAATAGGGTTATTGTAGTGTGATAATAAGGGCACCAAGCTGGGATTCAAGACATCTGATTGGACCTTCAGGCTATGCTAGATTTTTGCTGGGTGGCTTTAGGCAAATCACGTAATCCTCCTGGGCCACAGGTTTCTCATATATAAAATTACAGTGCTAGACTAACATTATGGGTTTGGTTTCCCCATGTAATCATATTTCTGAAGGCAGAGATGATACAAAGAGAGGTTTCTTTACATGTTTGTTCCCATTTCCTTTGTTACATGAATTACCAACAGCATCCTATATTCTGGGAGCTGATCCTCATCCAATTAGCTCCTATTCTGCTGTTCCCCAAATGACATTATTGATACAAGTGACAGTCACTGATGATTGCCCAGGCTGACATGTTTTGAATCGTCTCTATTACCATCTTTTTTGAAGTTGTGGAAACTGTATCCTCTTTCCCAGGCTCCTCCACAGCCAGAGGTGGTCAAGTTATTCAGCTCTGACGAATGAAATGTAAACAACAGCTTAGTGGAGGTACCTGGGGAAACTTTTCTTTCCTTCTTGTTTCTCTCTCCTCTTTTTTTGCTGTTTTAAACACTCACACAATGATGCCTGAAGGTGAAGCAACCATCTTGTTTCATGATGAGCCACTGAGCCTACTAGTAGCGTCCTATTCCCAGACTGCCTGTTGTAACAAACAAACAAACAAACAAACAAAAAACCCACCTAATCTTACACTGTTGTAAATTAGGTTTTATGTTACTTGTACTTTGAACTTTTCCTAACTGATACAGCACACGGTGAAGTACTATCCACCTAAAACTTCTTCATTATCTGAGGATAATTGGTGCTGAAAAAGGCCACTTAAAGTGAAATCATATAAAGCAGGATCGTCAACATCATAAAATGTTTAATTGGGATTTTATCTTGGCAAATGAAACTAAAATTGGTGACAATAGTTTAATATTTAACATTTAGGTTATAATTATAACTGCAGGCAATGGTACTATTATGGCTTTTTTAAACAACTTCATAGAGGTATAATTGACAAGTCACAAAATTTACCCTCTATAACTGTACAGTTAGACGATTTTTAGTAAATTTATAGTTGTACAAGTATCACCACAATCCTGTTTTAGAACATTTCTGTCACCCTAAAAGGTTTCCTCATGCATGCTTTTTAGTCAGCCTTCATTCCTGCCCCCAGCCCCAGACAATCACTAATCAGCTTTCTATGCCTATAAGTTGGCCTTTTCTAGAAATCTAATATAAATGGAATCATATGATATGTAGTCTTTTGTGTATGGCTTCTTTTATTTAATATAGTTTTTTTGAAGAACATTCATGTTGTTGCATGAATTAGTAATTTAATCTTTTGCTGAGCAGTAATTCATCATTTGGATATACTATATTTTGTTTATCCATTCACCAGTTCACAGATATTTGGTTTCCATTTTTTAGTTATTACGAAAAATGCTGCTATAAACATGGGTGAACAAATCTTGTTACGGACAATGTTTTCATTTCTCTTGAGTAAACACCTAAGAGCAAAAATACTGGATCACATGGTTAGCATATGTTTAACAATTTTGAAAACTGCCTAACTTTTTCAAAGCGGCCATACCAATTTTCATTTCCACCAGAAATAGATGAGTCTTCTGATTTCTCCACATGCTCCTCCACACCTGTGATTGGCCATTCTAGTGAGTGTACAGTGTTGTCTCATTGTAGTTTTAATTTTCAATTCCTTAATGTCTAATAATTCTGAGAAACTTTTCGTGTGATTATTGTTATTTATATGCAAACTTTTTCCCATTTTAAAACTGATTTTTTTTCTATATTATGAGTTATAAGGGAGTTGCTTTATACACTTGTACAAGATATAAAACATTTGTTACATATATGATTTGAAAATAGTTTTCCCATTCTGTGACTTGCCTTTTCATTTTCTGAATATCTTTTGCAGTGCCTGTTTTTAAAATAATGTTCAGCTTATTAATATTTTCTTTTATGTTATACTTTTAGTGTCATAACTAAGAAAGGTTTGTCTAACCTAAAGTCACAAAGATTTTCTTCAATATTCTAAAAATGAATGATTGTACCTTTCTCACTTAGGTCTATGATCTGTTGTAAACTTATTTTTTCTGTATTATATGAGCTAAGGACTTAAGTTTTTTTTTGTTTTGTTTTTTAATATGGATATTTAGTGTTCCAATAGTTTGTTGAAATGACAATTCTTTCCGCAATGAATTTCCTTGGCACCTTTGTTAAAAATAAATTACATATAAATATAAGGATATATAGCTGGGCACTTGATTCTGTTTCATTGAGTAAATGCCTGTTCTGATGCCACCATTATCTGAAATCAGATAGTATGTCCTTCAGTTTTGTTAGTTTTCAAAATTATATTGGCTATTCTAGGTCTTTTGCACTTCCGTATAAATTTTAAGACTAACATCAATTTCTACAAGAAAGCCTGATGGTGTTTTGATAGGGATTGGGTTAATTATAGATCATTTGGGGGGAAATTGTCATTTTAAAAATCTTTGGTCTTCCTATTCTCTAATATGGTATGTCTCTCAATTTATATGTCTTTTAAAATTTCTCTTAGTAATCCTTTGTAGTTTTCAATATGTAGGTGTTGCACTTTAAAAATTGTTTTTCTAAGCACTTAAATTCTTTTGATGTTATTTTTTCATGTAATTTTCTGGATTACAAGTTTAGATTTTTCTTTTCTAGTATATAGAAAAGTAATATGCATTGATCTGGTATCTACCTATCTTCTTAAATTTGGGCTCTAGTAGGTTTTGGGTAAATTCCTTATGATATTCTACATATGGGATTATGTTGTTTGCAAATAAAGACAATTTTTCTTCTTCCTATTCAAAATATATGCCTAAATTGCTTTACGTGATCTGACCTCTGAGAAACCTCCTCAGCATCATATCTGCCCACTCTACTCTTCATTCACTACTCTTTTTTTTTTTTTTGACGTAAAAAAAATAATTTATTAACTACTACCTAAGGTTATTAACAATGACAAATAGTATCAGTGGGCATATTATGTCATTTATTTCTCCTAGTGCTTTTATCACTATAGTATACTATAAAACTTCCAATCCAATATTATTTGGCCCTGTATTCAAGATAATTAGTACCTTAAAAAAATAAAGTTCTAGAAAAAAAGTTGGTGGTTTAAGGCTCAGTAAACAGTAACCAAACAAAGTCTTAGATTTTTCCTCTTCAAGAGAGTAAGATAGCGCCAAAGGATAGAACAGAGTAACGTGAAGCAAGTTAACAAAAGAAAGAGAAAACCTTCATTCACTACTCTTTAGTGTCACTGACCTTTTCTTCTATAAAGCTCATGGACCCTCATCTCTGTCTTAGGGTGTTTGCACATGTTATTCCTTCTTCCTGCAACACTCTTCACCCAAATATCATGGCCGCTTCTCTTCTTCATTTTCATTCTTCACGTCTCAAGTCAAAAATCACTTCAAAGTGAACTTCCCTGTTACTCTGAAAAAGCCCCCTTCGCTACAACTATTCCATATCATTCTGTAAAGTATTCTATTCAGAGTATTTAAGACCCCCAAATAATCTTATCTGTTTACATTTATTTTCTGCCTCCCACCCCTCATTTTGAGTGATTCCGTTAAATACAGTGGCCTAGTCTATCTTTTCCGTTGCTCAGTTCCAGTGCTGAGAATAGGGCCTGCCTCGTAGTAGGTAAAATTTTTTTCTTTTTCTTTTTTGATTGACAGAAGAAAGAAAAAGAGAGAAACCTTTATAGCAGGCAAACAACAAAATTCTTCAAGAGAGTGATTTCCATACTTTTAGTTATTACTACTGTAAAACGGAATGGAAATTATAGCGATTAACCTTCTAAAGGGAGGAAAGGGCATCAAATAAAGGTAACCTGACGCATTCTGATTCTGTGTTGGCACTTTGAAACACTGCAGGAGATAATAGCTCATATGCATGGTCCTGGGGATTGTCTGTCACATGCCGGAGTCTGAGGGAGGGATATTCAATTGCATCTGTGCAGATTCTTTCTGTGAGTTGGGGAATTAAGAGTGCAAGTTCTACTTCTGAAAGTTTCTGTAGAACATAGACCAGCTCGTGACATATGGGCTTGTGGCTTGATCTTTGTTCTTCTGACCTATGCTCATCATTTGGCTGCTCAGCCTGAAGCTCAAACAAAGTATCACTATCATGGGATACACTGCTGCAAGGCTTCTGTCACTGACACGGAGCCATGGGGACCATTCGGGCACACTGTAACATCCACTGTGGGGCCGGCCAGATTATTTACTAGTTTCCTTGGTGTCATTGTCTTGACAAGTAACTCTGGGAATTCAGTGCATTTTTCCCCTTCAGCTAGATGCCACCAGAATATTTGACTCTCTGGATGTGTCAGACAGGCTCTGTAATTAAATGGCTCAGCATTTCTGTTTGTCAGGGTGATATAAAATAAGGGGGGGGGGGAAATGTTCACTTTGTGAAGCCCTGCCATAAAACCTTCAGGAAGGATTACACATCATCAGGCCTTTGGCTCCCAAAGGAAAATGCTCTGAAAGACAAAACATCTTTAGCATCAATTTTGAACCAGAAGAAAATTGAATGAAATAAAGTTTGACATATGGAACGGTTTTCCTAAGTTGTTTCAAATGTGAGTCACAAAAAAGGTCACTTTGAGGATATGGCAGAAGATCAACTGAGATGCTTCTCATAATTTGAATAGAGCCCAGAGCTGATTTACCATTGAGTGCTCATGGCTGATGTCATGGACCACATTCAGTTCAGGAAGAACTGAGTCCATTAATCATTTGTGATTGCAGAGTTGGTACTTGTGTCTTACTGTTGCTTTTATAGAAAGAGAGTCTGAACCTAACTTGGAAAACATTGAGGAAGACTGTTTCTACCTTTACTTACCTAAGCCCATCACAGCCCTTTCACCAAAGATTTCCATCCACACATAGTTTTTAAAAATTTTCCTACATAAGCAAATTTAATACATACAGCTAAAAACATAATGGAATATGACCACCACAATTGTATCTTCAAGTCATATTAAAAATTCAGTCTGTAAAATTAACACTAATATGATATGATGAAACATAGTTATGACACCAAACCAAAGATTATAAGGAGAGTGTATTTCTCAGAAACTATGGTCATGTATACATTTGGGGGTATTAATAAATTAATATGATTAATATAAAATCTCATAAAGTAGCCATAGTTGTCTGTTTTGGGTCTAGATTTAGTTTACAGCATAGAAGAGTTACTTCACATTCATTTTTAAAAGGAATTAGGGTTTTCCAAGTCTGTACCATGTATTTATTTCCTTATGCAGCTGTGGATTAAACTAATATACCCTCTTCCTTGTTGCCTCCTCTCCCATTCTTAATCCCCAGCTTCCCCAAACACACAATAATATGTAGATTTGTTTCTGTTGTCTTACAGTTCATGAGAAGTTAAATTAAAAGAGATGACAAGGCCAGCATAGTAGCTCTCACTCCTAACTCACAACCTCAGCAAAAGCAAGCAATGAGTGAATGCATCTTCCCTGGGAGAGGTATGACTAGAAGCTGGAAAGGCAATATGTCTTCCAATATGTTGCACATAAGAAAATAAAAGGGAGCTTTTCACTTTACATTTATGAACATATGTCACTGTCCCCTCCCCTAATGTCTGAGCCATTATGGTAAATACAATAATGGATTGTACTTCCTTTTCGGACTGATAGTGTGTCGACCTGAGATTCTTAGAGGATAATTGTTCCTCCAGGTAAGAGCAGCCAGTCATCACAAGGAGTAGCAAGAAAAATGCAAAAGTACAAGAGCAGATTGTCTTCTTATCTGAGTTCCCTGCATTCGTTTCCTGGGGCTTGTCTTGCAGTATCTCGGGCAATCCTCTGTGAGAGCTTCTATGGCTGTGTTTCAGCCTCCCACACAGACCACAGGCTAATCCCGAATGAATATAAACACCAGGCCCTTAAGTATTAGTCATGCTAATCAATTTTAATTGAAAAAGAGAAACACACACATTTTGCACATTATGGACAAGGTACATCCTTGGAGCTGCTGGCAGGGAAGTCAGATCATGTCCTACATGTTCCTGTCCTAAAAAACCTCTCCTCTTTTAATGGAGTCCATATTCTGTGTAGACCTCACATGGAGTAGAGAAAGAAAGGGGTCACTGTCCTGCTGACCAGAGTAATCAGGTCATCTCATTATCTACATGGAGGAGGATGTCACAGCTGTATCACACTCTCTATTGCATCCCCTAGTAGAAATCAAGTCGTTGGACAGTAGTTTTATTGTGCCGTAGTGATAATGAGTACCATTTGGAGGCTAAGCATTTTCTATATATGATCCCATTTCCTTCTTGTAGAGAACCTTGACCCTGGACTTATATGGCCTGTGGCTACCTCCAACATTAATCCCGATGCCTTCCTCTCACACTGCACTGGCCTGGTTGATCTTTCTTGAACATGCCTCTTTCCCTCTTTTTCTATAACCTTCTCTCTTTTCTCTCATAGTTTTGGTAATCAGAGTTCTCTTAGCCTAGTTTTCTGCATATCTTTGCATAGCTGGTTCCTTATTTTTCTGTCGTTTCCTCAAATCACATCTTTTCACAGAGGCCTTTCTGGACCAAGGGTTTACAATCATCCCTCATCTCACCCTCACTCATTACTGAATATCCTGTTACTTTCCCTTATAACACTTTCCGCAAAGTGAAATTGTCGTATTTACTTGTCTTCTTACCTAGCATATAAGCTCTAGAAGGGGAGAGGGTTTATCTGTCTTCTATATCACTGTGGCACTAGTGCCACAAACATGTCATGCACATAGGATCTATTCATACAACATTCGTGGCAAAACAAATCTGCAAATCAGAATAATTTTTACCACTGAATAAATTAGTAAATTGCATTTTAGAGACACCAACTAACTTGCCTATAGCCCCTAAATGGCAGTGATCGGATTTGTATCCAGGTTTGCTTAGATTAGCTTTAATTGTATAGGTTGACTGCAGAGCTAGAAACGTCTTCCTCAAATTACCTTGCTGTTTCTCCAGGAAGTTTAACTCATTCATGTAGCTTATCTGCTGAAAAAAATATGATCAACAGCTAATCATTTACCTAAATAATTTCTGAATTCTCAGAGCTCTATCTAAACAATCATTTTTTTCAATGACTTTGCCATTTTAAAAAATAAATAAGCAAATGAATTTAAAAACAAAAACATACAGAAAAAACCTCCCCTCCTGAATTTTGCTTCTGGGATTTGTAGAACCCAAACTAACTTTTTTGTTATTGTTTTGTTTTTAATAACAGCTTTGCTGAGATATAATCCACATCTTATAAAATTTATCCTTTTAAAATGTACAGTTCAGTGATTATTAGTATGTTCAGAGTTGTACAACTATCACCACTCTCTAATTGCAGAATATTTTCATCATCCCATAAAGAACTACCGTATCCATTGGCAGTTTCTCCCCATTTACCTTTACCCCAGTGCCTGGCAACCACTAACCTTCTTTCTGACTCAATTCTGGATATTTTAATATAAATTGAATAACACAATATAGGCTTTTTGTATCTGACTTTGTTCATGTCATATATTTTCAAGTTTTATGCATACTGTAACATGCATCAATAGTTCATTTCTTTTATATGACCAAATAACATTCCCCATACCACATTTTGTTTATCCATTTACCAGTTGATACACATTTAGGTTGTTTCCATTTTTTAGTTATTATGAATAATGCTGCTATGAACATTTTTGTAAAACATTTTGTGTGGAATATGTTTACAATTTTCTTTAGTATATATCTACAAATGGAATTACTGGGTCATATGGTAACTCTATGTTTATCTTTTTAAGAAAATGCCAAACCATTTTCTAACATGACTACACCATTTTCTATTGCCATCAACAATGCATGAGGGTTTCAATTTCTCCACATCCTCACCAACACATTGATTATTCATGTTCTTGATGAAAGGCATCCTAGTGAGTAGGAAGAAGTATCTGTTTGTGGTTTTCTCTTTCATTTCCCTAATAACTAATGATTTTGAGCATCTTTTCATTGCTATCGGTGTATTTTATTTGGAAAAATATCTATTAAATTTTTTGCCCATTTTTAAATTGGGTTGTCTTTTTATTTTTGATTTGTAAGAATTATTTATAAACTCTGAATAAAAGTTTCTTATCAGGTATATGATTTGCAAATATTTTCTCCCATTCTATGGGCTATCTTTTCACTTTCTTGATGTCCTTTCAAAGTGTCCTCTTTCCTTTGCATCATGATCCATTTTGAATTCATTTTTGTGTAATGGTATGAGATAGAAAGACAATTTCTTTCTTTCTTTTTTTTTTTTTGCGTGTGAGTATCTACTTGACCCAGCATCACAGCATCATTTGTGTGAAAGACTATTCTTTTACCATTGAATTATCTTGATATCTTTGTCAAAAATCATTTGCCTCCCACCCTCCCCCCAAGTAATGGCTTATTTCTGGCACAAAACTGTTTCTTATCATCTTACCTTCAGAAAACATCATGATTTTAGAGTAGTACGTTCCTGATCCCTAGCCTAAGAACCTCAACCACAGCCTTGGAATAAGAAACTCTTTATTTCTGGTTCTCCAGTTTTGTCTTCGGCTGGCTTCTCCCAGAAGCAGATTCTAAGAGCAGTATCTAAGTACACCTTGTTTACTTAGGAGGTGTAGGAAATGTTGGTTGAAAGTGGGAAAGGGACACCTGGAAGGGAAGGAATACAATAGAGACTGTATTACTAAGTCACCCCCCAGAGTGGGCAACTGGAGCTCAGTCTTATGGGGAAACACTGAGAAATGACCAAAACACTGCTCCAAGTTATGCTATGTTGGAGATGAGACCTTGGGTGTTTTATATACCTCCAGATAGTCATTGGTTGAGGCTAGCCCCTGAGGAGGTTAATTCTCTGGACCTTCTAGCCTGTGTGTACAGGAGAAGAGTAGCTCTCTGTAGGGCTTGAGGAAGCTTTCAGGCACAGAGACGCAGATATTGGCAGTTAGAAGAGGCTGGAAACTACCAAAATAGTAAGGTCAGAGGGCTATGGAAAAGGCATTGGCAGTGTCTGCTGCATAAACAAAGAAGTTTTCTTTCTCAGCGGGCATTTAAAACGCAGGCGTAACCTAAACATGCTCAGCATTTACCCCCAGCATCACTTCTAGCGTCAGCCAGAAGGAACCCAAAGCAACAGAAAAATACCAAGGTACTACATTTGCAGTAATATACCATTCTTAGCTGATGTACTAGAGAAAATTGAACTTAATTCAAATGCAATACAGCAGGAGGGTAAGAAACTTTTATATTTGAGGTCACTGTTTTCGTCAGTAATCATAGGTTGCAAGTGACAAAAACTAAATTTGCGTAAAGAAAAGAGAACTGTATTGGCTTCTATAATCAAACTGTGGAAAGAACGGGGCAGCTGGCCTTTGGGACATCTGGAACAAGAGCCTCAATACAATTATGATTCAGTCTCTGCATTGTGACTTTTTTTTTTTTTTAATCTTCAGCTCTTCTGAAGCAGAAGGAATATGGCTTTCTGCTACTCTTGGCTCACTTCCTTTTAGCTACCCAATTAGAGAGTAATGGGCACTTCTCTGGTAACTGCAATTTAAAAACATTCCTAGGAAGCAACATACTTTGATAAAATATCCTATGCTAACCATTCTGTTCAGAGGATGGTGCGCTGACTTGTTTTATGCTCAGACCCCTGCAATCAGAGGGTTGAGCCTGTTACCAGAAGAAAAGCTGGGCAGTCAAAGCAAAGAACCAATGATCTCTAGAGAGGAAAAAAATCAAGGGCCACATAAAAACAAACACATAAACAAACAGAAATCCTTCTGTCCTCTGAGTCCTCTCTGTACTTCCATAACATCCCAGGAAAGTCAAACCACCTTGGGACACTATATCAAGTGTTTCCAGAGAAGCTCCTGCTTCTTGCAATTCCCATCTTTCCTATGAAATCACAGTTCCAGTGAGATTATGATATGCCGTGGGATGGCTGATTTCCTTGTTATGACTGCAAGGGGGTAAAGAAAAATCTGAACAATTTCATTTCTTTTTCCTGTTTTTTTTTTTTAATTCCTCAAATGCTGGTTCATTAGAAGTTACAAATTTCAACGCTTCCTAGTTACCAAGAGCCACTCAGCTGTGTTAGAAATAAGTGAGTGACTTCACAAAATCAAATAATCAGTCTTCAAGCAAAGATTAGAATGAGAAAGAGTTTAAGAATGCTAGGGAAACTCTGAAGTGGTTCAGTCATTGTTTCCAAATAACTAGCACCATTCATCTCCCTCCGGGACCCTCCAGACAAAAACACCATCCATACCCTTTTCTGAAAAGGGATAGCTTGGGCTCCTTGCTTGTGAGGGAGCAATCTCTTTGAGTAAGTAAAAACAAGAACATTGAAACTACTTTTACTAGTGATGTGACAGACATAGCAAGTAGTTACATGCTAATTCAGGCTATCACCTTTAATTAGGATTTGGGGAGGCTGAGTTCTGCTGCCTTCAGTCTTTGGAAATGAGCACTCATGATCAAAGAGCTCCCTTCTTTAAATTATTTAAATAGATATCCATTTTAATTAAAGTAGATATTTAATATTGGATATGAAAATGGCTGCCTTTTTTTTTTTTTTTTAACCTTTAGATTTGGCGGCTGCTGCTTAAATGAATAGGTCCCTGTACAGAAGGAAATAGCATCTGGCATATTTCCTCTTCAGGGCTGAGGATCCAGCACACACTCAGCTAGAGGCCTCGTGTGGTCTCAGCAGTTCCCTTGGACACAGCAGATGGGCGGAGCCCCTTCCAGAGTCATCCGGTGGGTCACTGTTCAGGGCTCAACCACCACAGGTTCTGCTCTTCTGAAAAGAGGATATTTCTCTCCCTGACTCCAAACAAGAGTGGCTTGTAATGCAGCAGAGCATTTGATGAATCCTTAGACATATGCTCAAAATTTCCCGAAAACGTCCCCGCTGAAAAGATGAAGTAGTCAACCTTCAGGCTCTGCACAAATGGGCAAGAGGCTTTCAACCGCAGTTTTCCAGTGCAGTCTGCCTTCTTCTCTTCCCTTCTTGGCCTTTACCCCATAGGGAGAGGATCTTATACAAAGGGGTTAGACACCATGTCAGCAACAATTTTGTTAAAGGAAAATAAAGATAAGCAGAAGCCACGACTTCCAAGCAGTGGCAGTTAAGGCAGTGCGTGGAGAATAAGGGTGGGACAGGCAGAGGCAGGGGATGGCTGATATGACAACAATGAGCAAGGTGTTGGAAGGATGGCAGCGATTGACCATGGTTAGTGTCAGACTAAGTGTGTCAGAGGGCAGTGTGAGCTTAATCGTAGTGGAAGAGAGAAGAGTAAAGGAGATGATGGAATAAGTCTCAAATGTTCAATGTGAGAAACATTAAGAAATATTTTTGAGACATCTAGGAGGTGGAGACACAGTTCAACAAGGCTTTTCTTTTTCCTAATACCAGCAAATCAATGTGTGACTGAAACTCATCGCCATAGGTTGATGAGTTTGTAAACATTCTCTTTTGAAACTAACCTGAGGTACTGGATAACTTGGTGCACAGTTGGGCTGAAATAAGAGTAAATTGTGTTTTAACAATTGCATTGGCTTCCGAAATGAAGCTCAGATGGCATAAAAATTCAACAACATTTGCACGCAGACATACCACATGACTTTGCATTAGAATAAGCCTTTCAAATGACTGCACGTACTATAAATTGGGCAAGAATTGAGCTCTTTTCTAAACATCAGCATCAGACAGGTATCAAGATTATCATATTTCCACTGGAGCTCAGGAAAACATTGACACTAGAAATAAATGGGCCGTTGTCCGTCACTGCTCAGAAGCTCAGTGCTGAGCTTCTGAGTTCAGCGCTTCCATTGCCACAGTGTTGGCATAATAAAATGCCAACAAAAGTAAAGAGCAAGTCAGACCTGTCCGTATCAGGTACAGAATAAGTGTCTGCTATGGTGTTCCTACCCCTAAAAACACTGGCAATCCTGGTATGTACATATATTTGTCAGAGAAGGATTCATTCCATGAGGGAGAAGAACTGACGGCTGCAGATTTTTATCCCCTGTCCTTGGGGAACATTAAGGAATAACACATGACTGTCTTCCCGAGCATTCCTATAGCCAGCTGAGTTTTTTACATCTAAGCTATTCTCTTCCTCACTCCCTTGCCACTACCCTCTTCCATATTCCATGACTGTTATATCTCTGTTAAATATCAGAAGAGAAGAATGAAAATTCTAGGGTTTAAATGTCATCTCACTGCAGAAGAGTCCTACCTCTGGAAGAGAATGAGCAGATATTTGGTCAAAAGGCTTTTCTCTAATCCCTGCAATGGAGAAGGCTTGGAGGACATCATAGTGGGCCACCTAGTACACTTTGCAGAGTGACCCTTTCTTATTGCCCTCTGGGGATGGCTCAGCCTTGGCTCAGTATTGCAGCCCAGTCCCAAATCAGATCTCTAACATGAAGATTCAAAGCTGAATCCAACATATCAGATGCTATTAATCCCTCTTTCATTCTCTTTCACCCCCGCATGTCTTTTTTGGACTCGAACAAAAATTTTGAAGTAGACAGGACCAAAAGATGGGTGATAAGTGAGCATGGAGATATTCCCTTGTGAGTGCCTCACCTCTAAGACACAGGAAAGTCAAAGTAAGGACCTCTGTGGATATCAGAACCTGGTTATGTATAACACAAGCAAATGTCCATCTACTAACCTGGCCTCGGGACTCTAAATTCCTGTTGAAATGCACTGTTTTGATCATGTGATATTTTAGTAATAATATTCTATGGCAATAATAATGTAATAGCACAAAGGCCATGTCGCCAACTAAAGCAGAGAACTTGTACACTGGCAATACTTACCTTTGGGCAGATGCATTTGCCATGTGTATGTTGACAGTTTCAAAGGACTAGGTATAGTTCTTCCAGCTCCATTACAGCACACACACCACAGGCATTCATTGCCTCTGACAGGAATTAGAACCAGTGGAGTCCCTTCAAGACATTTCTGTCACAATGATGCCACCATGATTTACACCTTTTGTTTGTTTATTAACTTGTATATCTGTAGCACTAGATGCTTGCTTTATTTTGTTCCCTCTGTTTTGCAGTAAACCATAATGGCAGGGATGGCCTTTTTGATGCATTGCTTATAAGTATGCCCTGAGGCTAATAAGCGTGGGCATGTCAGATGAATATGATAAGATAACTGTGTCAAATGCTGCTGGAAAAAGGCTGGTACATGTCTATTAGCAAAGGAGTCTGAGTCTCCCATATGAATGAGTGTGTGTGTGTGTGTGTGTGTGTGTGTGTGTGTGAGAGAGAGAGAGAGAGAGAGAGAGAGAGAGAGAGAGAGAACAAGAGAGAGAGACAGAGAGAGACAGAGACAGAGAAAGTTCTGTGAGACATATCCTACCTTCATTTTATTCATTTATTCATGCAACAAATATTTACTGAGCCAATGTGCCAGTTGCAGGGGATAAAATGAGCAAAAAATAAAAGTGACTATCTATGCCCTTCCAGAGCTTATTATCTAATGGGAAAGATATTAGTCATATGATAGGTAGTATCTGTTGGAAAGGAAATACAGTGTGCTGGAGAATGCTCAGATCTTAGGTTAAATAATAATAAAATTAATTTAGTTAGAGGTTTTGGAAAGGAAAGTTATAATTATGTACTCAAGTATATTCAGGCATGTTGTACCTATTACATTTTCTCAAGAAAGATAGAATGTATTGATTCTGTAGAATTAGATGAAATTGTTCTCATCAGAGGTAGAAGATATCATGGTCATCGAGATATTTGAGGGATTAACTCAAGATAAAAAGGTACAAATGATACTGCACTTATCTTGACAAGAGAATAGGAATTACTGAAGTGGAGAAGTTTGGGCAGGGGTCGAGAAATAAATCAAATGGTAAAGGGCTTGGTGGATGGATGAAAGAAACATGCAGAGCTTTCATGCTTAAGGATAGATTGAGCTTGGTGCATGTCATTGTATCCCCTTCATATGCATGGTATGGCATGTGCGTCATTGACCTAATTAGAGAAATGGTGAAAAGCTCACACTGTCTTGTCTCTACAGGACTCCCAGTTTTTTTGACTCTTATGCATTAGGAATTCCTGATGCTGAGAGTGGCAGAGGCCATTTTCCAAGTTGTGTTATTGAATTAATTGTGGTACCTAGCTATTGTGGCAGCCTGATGTTTCAATTGTTCTTCAGACCCTTTGTCTCCCAGAAGAGGGCCGAGTCAGCGCTATGGGGGGAAGGAAAGGAGTGGATACATAGATTAAGGAGCCAAAATCTTGATAAAATGAGCCAGTGAGCAGAAAGAGCAAAATAAGGTTAAAGTCAGCATCTTGATAAAAGGATATATATGATTGGGTGGACTGAATAAAACTGAGGTGGAGACGCTCCATCTCTGAGTGGTATCAATGGCTGCCTTAGCCAATTCAGGCTGCTATAACAATTACCACAGACTGGATGGCTTAAATAATAGACATTTTTTTCTCACAGTTCTGGAGGCTGGGAAATCCAAGTTCAAGATGCTGGCTGATTCAGTTCTCAGTGAGAACCTGCTTCCTCACTTTCTCCTTGTGTCCTCACATAATGGAGAGAGACAAAGAGCTCTTGTCTCTCTCTTTTTAAAAGTACATTAATCCCATCCTGTGGGCCCCCCACTCATGACCTCATCTAAACCTAATTACTTCCCAAAGATCTCACCTCCAAATTAGGTGGCTTCAACGTATGAATTTGGGGAGACACAACATTCAGTCCATAACAATTCCATTAAGTACGTTTATTCCAATAACCTAGCAGGGAGTCACTCTGTCAACATAATCAATGTGTTTATATATCTGTATCTAGAAGAGATTGCTTGTTGTCTCTCATTATCTCACTTTCTTTCAGTAACAATAGAATCCCTAATATTTAGAAGTGAATTGTTTAATTTCCACATATATTGAGATTTTCTAGATAGCTTTCTCTTATTGATTTCTAGTTAATTTTGTCATGATCTGAGAACATACTTTGAATAATTTCAGTCCTTTAAATTTGTTGAAGTTTGTTTTACAGTGCATGATGTGGCCTATTTTGAGGAATGTTCCATATGCACTTGAAAATAATGTGTATTCTCCTGTAATTGGATGGAATGTTCTAGAAATGTCAGTTGGGTGAAGTTGGTTGATAGTGTCCTTTGGATCTTCTATATCCTTACTCATTTGCTGTCTACTTGTTCTATCAACTTCTGAAAGAGAAGTGTTAAAGTATTCAACTATAATTCTGGATTTGCCTTTTTTGTTTTCTTTCAGTTTCATAGATTTGGCTTCATATATTTTGTAGATTTGTTATTAGGTATATAAATATTCAATTACCCTTGAAAAATTGACTCCTTTAGCATCATTTAATGTAGCTCTTTATTCTGGGGAATATTTTTTCTCTGCTGATGTTAGTATAGCTACTTTAACTTTCTTTTGATTAGTATTTGCATGGTATATATTTTATCCATATATATATATATTTTTTTACTTTTAAATTATTTTTGTTTTTATAACTAAAATTGGTTTACTATAGGTAGAATATAATTAGAATTTGCCTTTTTTAATCGAGTGTAATATTTTTTGTCTTTTAATTGGTGTTTTTAGACAGTTTACACTTAATGTAATTATTGATATGTTTGGATCAAAGACTGTGTAGCTGTTTTCTATTTGATCCATCTGTTCCCTCTTTTTCTGCCTTCTTTTTAATTCTTTTATTATTTTATCACTACTATCAGTTTATTTTTATACCTCTTTTAAATATCTTGGTGGTTGATCTAGAGCTTATATATATCAAATAATGTATTACTTCCAAATAGCGAAAGACCCTTACAACAGTATATTTCCAATCAATTCCTTCCTTTTGTTTTCTGTGCTATTATTGTCATATATTTTACTTTTACACAAGCTACAAACACAACATACATTGTTATTATTTTGCTTTAGACAGTCATTTCTCTTTTATGACCTATTTAAAAACAAGACAAATGATCTTTATATTTAACTACATTTAATGTATTTCCAGTGCAGTTTATTTCTGTGTAGAGCTCAATATTATTGGGTAACATGTTATTTCTACCTGAAAAACTTCCTGTAACATTTCTTTTAGTGTTGATCTTCTTGCTATTCTCTCATTTTTTGTTTGTTTGAGAAAGTCTTTATTTCTTTTTTGCTTTTGAAAGATGTTTTCATACAGAATTTTGAGTTGCAAAATATTTTTACTTTTATAACTTTAAAAACATAACTCCATTTCTTTCTGATTTGAATAGTTTCTCATGAGGAACCTATAATTCTATATTTTTTCCACTCTATATTTAATGTCTTTTATCTCTGGTTATCTCCAAGACATTCTCCTTGTCTTTGGTTTTCAGTATTTTTAATATAATATTGCCAAGTGGTTTTGTTTGTTTGCCTGCTTGCTAATTTGTTAATATTTTTAATTTATCCTGCTTTATGTTCTCTCAGTTGAATTCCTTGGATCTGTCATTTTGTGTATTCCATTAATTTTGGAAAATTCTCAACCAGCATTTCTTTAAATATTTCCTATACTCTGTTTTCTTTCTCTCTCCCTCTCTCCCTCCCACCCTTCATGTTTCTCTTTGTGTTTTAGTTTGAGTAATTTATACTGAATCATCTTCAAGTTTACTGTTTCTTTCTCAGTTATATTGAGTCTACTGAAAAGCTCATTGAAGGCATTCTTTGTCACTGCTTTTCATATCTAACATTTCTTTTTGTTTCTTATATTTTTATCTCTATTTAATGACTAATCTGATCTGCATGCTGTTCACCATTTAAGTTAGAGCTTTTACCAGATTGGTAATATTTATTTTAAGTTCTGCATTGGATACTTCCAACATCTGTAAAGATTTCAGCCTGGTTCTGTTGATTGCTTTGTCTCTTGACAATGGGTTGTTTAATTTGTGGGGTTTTTTTTATGCTTATTAATTTTTTGTTGAAAGGTGGAACTGGCTATCTTCATAGAACAGCAGAATCTGAAGTATAAAAAGAAAAATGTTTAGGCCCATAAATGTACACATCTCTTCTTTTTCTAGCCTTACTGTGTTCTCTGTCTGTGTCTGTATATGATGGGAATAGTTGAGTCATTATTGTTAGGGGTTAAGCTGGATTTTTGAGTTGCTGCTGTGATTGCTCTCAGTATGAGATAGGCTTCAAATCATCTAGGATTACATTGTATTGAACATGTGGGCTGGTATGCCAAAGGGCTTTTCTTAGGTGTCTGTTCCACCCTCAATTTTGGGTCTTCCCTTTGCACTGTGCCTCTCTCTGCATTTCCGCCCTCCTCTAGCAATAGACCACAGTTACTTGTTACTCAGTGCTTGTTAGCCTGGTGGGATGGGATTTGGTGGCATTCTTTGTTGTTTTGAGTCTCAGTCTTAAACAGGCACTGTGTTCCTGAGTCTTGGGGATAGATTTCCTCAGTGATCCTACCCTGCTCCCAGCTATATGTCTGGGCCCGGCCGGTATTCCATCCCTTTCTCAGATGTAGAGGGTTTTTTGTTTGTTTGCTTTTTAATCTTTATTAAATTTATTGGAGTAACATTGGTTAGTAGAATTACATGGGTTTCAAGTGTACAATTCTGTAATACATCATCTATATATCACATGTGTGTTCACCACCTAGAGTCAGTTCTCCTTCCATCACCATATATTTGATTACCTTTACTCTCATCTACCATCACCCCGCACTTTACCTTCTGGTAACCACTAAACTGTTGTCTGTGTATATGTGTTTTGGTTTCTTGTTATTGTCTTGTTTGTCTTGTTCATTTATTCCTTTCAGCTTTATATGCCACATATGAGTGAAGTCATATGTTTCTCGACTTTTTCTAACTTATTTCGCTTAGCATGATAATCTAAAGATCACTCCATGTTGTTGCCAATGGCAGTATTTTATCTTTTCTTATGGCCAAGTAATGTTCCATTGTGTATATGTAACGACATCTTCTTTATCCCATCATCTATCAAAGGACCCTTCTTTTGTTTTCATATCTTGGCCACCTTGAATAATGCTGCAATGCTGCAATGAACCTAGGGGTCCATACATCTTTACGAATAAATGTTTTCAGAATTTTTTGGTTAGATAGCCAGAACAGAAAATGCTGGGTCATATGGTGATTCTATTCTTAATTTTTTGAGGAACCTCCATACTGCTTTCCATAGTGTCTGTCCCAGTTTACATTTTCACCAGCAGTGGGCTTCTTTTTGTCCACAACATCTCAGGTGTAGAGGGTTTTGTTTTGCTTCCTTCCTCTAGCACCAATGGATTTTCATTGGCATCCTAAGGGCATCGGGTTTTGTTCACCTCCCTCCAATAGTTGAAGTCTTTTATTTCATAGAAGATATAAAGGAGTGTGATCTGGGCTTCGCCCCAGTGCCCTAGCTGCTCCATGCCTGTATGATAAGGGGCACATTTTTAAGGCTCTGGCTGATCTTTTGTGTGAGCACCTGTCCTTTGCGGAAAAGCCTGTGATGAGTACAAGTTCTCCTTACGTGTGGATCATCAAGGAGTTCCATATTCCTTTGCCAGCCCACAGTAGATCTGTGGCAATTCATTAAAAAATGAAGTTGAATTTTTACCTGTGACAGATAGCATCTATCCCAGGTAAGGAAGTGCTCATGCCCTAACTCTTTTGGGATGGCTTTCCTTAGAGTTCAGGTTAGTTGGCTATCATCATGTTTCTGTAGTGCTTAAGAAAAGTTATAAATTTTCAGATTGTTTAGTGTTTCTGCTGCTGCTCCTGCTGCTGTTGTTATTGTTGTACAGGAGTGATGCTTTTTACAGCATTCTACATCCGAAGCAGAAACTTAAAGTCCCAGAATACACAATATTTATCTGGGCACGTGACCAGTTGGAATCAACACTCTGTTTTCTGGCCTCTCTTATAGTTGGATCTGTCCAATTATACGTACATAGAAGTTGTGCAATTCCAGCAAATATTCTTAAAGGGAGAGGGAGCATATTTTCCTTCCCTTTCCTTGTTCTTCTGACTCAAATGCAGACATGAGATCTGGAGCTGATGTAACCATCTTGTACCACGAAGTGAATTGAGGTACAAGAGGCCACTCCTGGTACTACAGCAAGATGGAAGGAGCCTCATAATGAACGCTGAGTTACCTATATGGATATTCACCTGAGAAAGAAAAAATAAATACAGTGTCCTCTAATTTGTTTAATGTACTGGATATTATCCTTGACTGCTGACATTAATTCTATAACTTACAAACTTTATAAGCAGTCATATCAGTGGTGAACAATTGGCATCAAGATGAGTTAAGTTTCCAGCACCAGTCTGCTGGTTGGCATTTCTGATGCAATGAACTTTCTCGCTCTCCATCCCTTGCCTTCAACCTTTAGCACCCAGCACCCAGTTCAGAGGCTCAGACATCACTGGTGCTCAATAAATATTCAATCGTGAAAAATACAGGCATTCTATCTGACTGTGACTTCTCCAGACTGCAAATTTGCATGGTTATTTTCATTATATTCTCTTATATAATCATCATTAATAAGCACCACCTGACTTGCACCATTTAACCCAATCTTCATTCTTTAGTCAGAGATACATAATTAACATAATAAATTATTTTTCTTTCCTTTTGGTTTTTCCCTTTTTAGGGATATAAGGAGAGCTGAAAAGGCAAGAACATGTCTATAGGGGAGAGGAGAATGAGAAGCAGGGAACCCAAAACCTCATAACTGAAAAAATGACCCCGATAACTAACAGGTGGCTTCAGGCTATCTACTGGGATAGCTCTTTGATTCTGGTTGAGTGGTGGGCTGTAAAAGTGTTCTTGGTAGAAATATTTCCTTTTCTTTCCCAGAAAGATACTATCTTCCAGTTATTTATATTCCATGCTGAAGAGGAAAACAGTAAGACAGTTCTGCAATCTGTCACTGGACATAGAACAAATGCTTGAAGCGCCTACCGAGTAGGCAAATGTGGCCTGAAAGTACCTGTGCCATCTTGGGTAAACTCAAAGTTTCTCAAGACCAGGATCTATATGCCATCTGTTTAAATTTCAAATGTCTTACCATAATGAACATAATATGTAAGATATTTCCTACACCTACAGCTGCTGTTACTGCAAAAATACCAGAAACTAGCGACTTGAGAGATTTAATTTGAAATGAAGGAACTGTATTGAGAAATAACATCTCTCCATGTAAGAAGCAAAGAAAAGGCATGTTTCTCTTCTCTGTATATTATTAGAACTTGTCTGCCTTCCTCAGCACATCAGTACTAACGATGCTGAAATCCATGAAAGATAATTGCCTTGAGTCAGTCTCTAGCCACAGAAAAGGTAAGATTAATAAAGAGCATTTGTTATAATTTTGTAACCAATTTATATAATAGAATTCATAATAAATAACCACATTTAACACAAGCATTCATCAAAGTCAATTTGCACTTCAATTTGTTCACTATATGGTAAACCAACCATTTATAAAATAAGTTGGTTTCTTTCTATGTTCTCCTTTCTCTCTATTAAAGTAAAAATTATTGTTAGATATGATAATTTTTTGGCATTTATAGAGGCAGCATAGATAGTGATATATGTTAACTTCTCAGCTGTTACTACATGATATCTAATTTTTCACAGCATGTTCCTTCTGTCCGGACTAAGAAATTATTGTTTTAAAAATATGAAATCATTATTGATAGCCTATTCTCTGTTATCATCACCTCAGGTCAACATAGTTCATCAGAGAGGTTGTGGATTTCTGTGGACTGTCACCTGTTAATTATTTATAGAAAAGAGGAGAGGTGCAAGTTTAGCAAGTAAAATTCACAAATTATCTTCAAGCATATTTTTAAAACCATTTTCAAGTTCCCCTGTTTCCAAGCGTTAGCCAAAATCTCACTTCTGCCTTTTTAATCTACCCATTACTGCAAAGATAAGATGGCTCTGACCCATGTATGTCCTAGAAAATGCTGCCATGATATAGTCGTTTACAAATCTGTGTAGAAGAATAAAAATGGATACACAATCTTATATTGACACAGAAAAATTCAAGTCAGAATTGTTGCTAATGTATGTCATAAACATCTACAAGAAAAAGACCAAGGTCATAAATGGTTGGGGGTTCCCATTGTGGTGGGCTGAATAATGCCTCCCTTAAAATGTTCACATCCTAGTCCCAGGAGCCTGTGAGTATGTTACCTTAAATGGCAAAAGGGAATTGGTAGATATAATTAAATCAAGGCTCTTGAGAAGGGGAGAATATCCTCAATTATCCAGATGGCCCCAAAGTAATCATACAGGTCCTTATGAGAAGGAGGTAGGAGGGTTAGAGTTAGAAAGATGGAAATGTGATAATAGAAGGAGAGGTGGGAGTGCTGCAGGGTCATGAGCCAAGGAATGTGGGCAGCCTCTAGAAGCTGGAAAAGGCAAGGAAACAGATTTTACCCTGGAGGTGCCAGAAGGAATGGAGCTCTGCCAAGAACTTGATTCTAGCCCACTGAGACTGATTTTGGAGTTCTGACTTCCAGAAGTATAAGATAATAAATCTGTGTTGTTTGAAACCACTAAATTTTTCAAAATTTGTTACAGTAGCAATCAGAAACTAGTGGATCCGTGAGGCCAGAATAAGCACTTGTGAAAATTTCCTTGTAGAATATAGGGCCATCTCTTTAAGAAACATGAACAAAATCAAAATTTAAGAGGGATTTTCAATTACTGGGAAATTACTTGACAAAGCAAAGACTACTTTGCATAACCAGGAGGTCATATCAGTTTTTCTTTAATATAATTCATACTTCTTAGTAGGCAACATTTTGCTAGAACACATATAACACAAAGTAATACCCATCTGTAAAAGCAACCATATTTATACCTGCATTCTTCTTTTAAATCTTTGAACAAGGACCACATATCTTTGTTCATATGTACAAAAGTATTCCTGTCACATCAGTCCATCAGGTGAAGACTTATGGTGAGTTATAAATGATACTTGGGATCAAATCTCCTACTTGAGGAACATATTTGATGAGGTTTCTGGAAATTGATATTGTTATTATAAAGATGGCAGTCATATTGAGGGCAATATGTGGTTGAACTCTCTTCCCTTCTACCCCTTGTTTTTTAACCTTAGAAATTTATTTATAGCATGTAGGTAATGCCTAAATATTCAATAATTCATCTCTGTATGCCTCTGCTTTGGGAAAATGCTTCCCTAAGAGATAAAATGCTAGCCTTTAAAAAACTGAATGCAGTAAAATTGCACTCTAATTTACAACCTTAATGTGCCTTATAATACCAAGTTTTGCCTGTTGCTTATCATTCTGGCTCTCATAGTATGAACTACAATTTACCACTTGTCATTTTTGCTAATAGTTTTGTATATATCTTTAAGGGAGGTGAAGTTCCTTAAACATGTAGACCATGTGTTCCGACTCCTTAAGAAGCCCTCTAGAAATTAATGATTGGTTACAAACAGACTCTATTTTACTTAAACAAAAGTTATATCAGTTCTTTTTTTCTGGGCCAGGTAATTAATCATTCTTTCAGGCTAATGATATTGAGGTTAAGTATCTAAAACAATTAACATCTTCAGGAATAAGTTTTACATAGGTTCTTTTTCTTCTGGATTTATATTAATTCTTTTGACTTTTGTCTTTCAAGAAAAGGATTTCACTGTATTAAGCAATATTTGTAAAAATAAGTTTCAGTCCCCCTTTGAAAAGGAATGTGTGTTTGTGTTCTGCTTTATTCTTATTTCAATATTATTGTGGCATAGAACTGACATGTTGACTTCTAACACCTTTCTAAGACAGTGGCTTCTGACCTTGAGTCACAGACTCCAGAAAGTGTTGCATGCAGATTCTTAGATGTCCAAGGCAACTGCAGGTTTGAGGGTAGGAGCAGAAGGTATAGCTGGTGCCACA
This sequence comes from Rhinolophus hipposideros, assembly GCF_964194185.1. Taxonomy (NCBI): domain Eukaryota; kingdom Metazoa; phylum Chordata; class Mammalia; order Chiroptera; family Rhinolophidae; genus Rhinolophus; species Rhinolophus hipposideros. The sequence continues at coordinate 25,802,228 of NC_138053.1, read as the reverse complement.
GCCTCCCTTGCTTCTCGCTCCATACAGATTTGTACGGCTACTTTATAATTCACAAGCCCTGATGACACATAATAGTTACCTTGGGTGAGTTTGGTTGTGAGCTATGTAGTGAGATTGTCAAACGTATAAGAAAATGTGATAGTCTCAAGATGTGTCCAGATACTGAAAAGGCCAGATCTATGTATCCATATGGCTACGTAAGCCAGGAGATTCAAATTAATTCCTTAATCTCTTTTCAGACCTCAAGATATGAGATTTCTTCCCATTCCATAGACATTCTCCAGTGAACAATAGTGACAGTTATGGCGGCTATTGTTTGGAGAGTCAGCAAGAACAGCTATCTACCTCACTCACCAAAAATAAATAAACACATAAATGAATAGAAATAAGAGCAAAAGCCCCATGGTTCTGGTGTTGGCAGCTGTAGGAGGGTTCAAGTGAGGCAGAAATAGGAGGATATCTGTAGCCCATTATGCAGTGTGAACATGGTGGGTTATTTCTGGAGGCTCAGGCTGGGATCTGTTTCCTTGGCCCCTAAAGATTCTGTGAACTACATATACCCTTTAATTAATCCCCTTCTGCTTAATCTAGTAGTTTCCCTGGTCTGCCATGAAGAACTCTGAACAACACACCATTTAATCCAGCAAAAAAAAAAAAAAAAAAAAAATGCTTACATGGCACAAAGGAAGGGAAGACCACTACAAGAGATAAACTTTTTTTGACAGCTCATTCTCTTCTGAGTACAGCCATTAATCCTGCTGTCAGCAGGAATAAAGATACTTCCCGAGGAAGGTGTAAAGCTGGGTTCTTGTAATATTGAGCAGTGGTGGCATGCAAGTAAGAATAAGTCTTCAGTGCCCCTTACCGCCTGTCTAACTTTGCTCCAAACCTGTTTCAAAACTTTGATAACATAATTTTTTTTCCTAACCTACAGAAAATATACTTAAGACAATGAGGCCATAGAAAATCCAAGATTTTTTATTGATTGATTTTTAGAAAACATTTATGGGGGAAGAGGATAGGTTTTTGTCAATAAAATGAGACATGAAGGAGAGAAAAACTTTACTTCAAGTCCCCTGTGTCAACCCCATTTAGGACAATAAAACACTATCTTTTTCACAGGTCTTGCTTCTATGCCCTCACGACTGACTGACACTTACCCCAAATGCCCCTTAGTGATGTCTGGGCCCCAGCACTACTTGTGTCTTCCTGCGCTTCACAGGGTGCCACCTATCTCTGTGACAGTCCTTGTCAGACTCAGTAACGCAGGCCACCTTCGAGCAGTTGGTTTGTTACTTCCAACCAACCACAGCTTTGCTGCTACTTCCTCTGTACACCATCCCCAGGCGTGTGTTGAGGCCTTTGTCAGGCCTCCTCTGTATCCCTCATGATACCCAGTTTATCCTTCCTTCAGCATCAATCTGAACTCATTACGACTGATCTACAAGCCATCTTCAAATTATCATATGGCTGCTCTCCCCTCCTCTCCACCTGTGATTCTTCATTCTCCTCTTTTAAGTCATTGGAGTGGGATGGTGGACTCGGAAGTGTGCTAGCTCTTCTGGGTTTACATCACCCTCGAATGATTCCAAATCAACACATATTAACACAGTGTTCTTTTCATGCCAGGTGATGATTCTACACACAAATTCTCTAGTTGTCCTTTCTTACCAGCTGGGCCTTTGTTTCTAGATATTCTGAAGCCACTTTTTAATGTGCACACTCCCAATCCAAGCATTAGGCTCTTCTCACCCTCCCCCACCCCCCGCCACACACACACATTTTCGTGACATTGCTGATTGATCAATGCACATTCACCAGACTGTTTTTGGCAAAAGACCACTAAGTTGTGTACTTTGTTAAGGTGCAGGTGGGAACACAAACATGAAATAACACTTGCTGTTAAGGACCTTGCATGCCTTTCTACAGAGTAAAATCCTTTTATGTGTCCCGTGACCTCCCTGCCGTCGCCTAAGCTATCATAAATGTTTCAATATTGACCATCATATTTATAACACTTCTCCTCTCATTTGTCGATGCTCACTCACTGTGGTTAGATCAGTATGGACAATTAAAACACGCACAATGTGGAATCAGGCAGACAAGATCAAATTCTGGTTGTCCTACCTATAGAATGTGTGATATTGAGCCAATTACTTAACTTCTTTGTGTTTCTCTAATACAAAAGCAGAAGTGACATGTCATGATTTAGCTGTCATTTTGATGTGAGAATTAAATTTGAAATGAGATAATAAATGTATTACCTGCCATATAAGTACTATTATATGCTCAAATAAATATTATTTTCTGTATTAATAAGAAATCAGATTTACTTTCATAGAGGTAGCATACTTTGTCCCAATAATAGAAGCCTAGGAGCATAGGATTAATCCAGATTAAAAACAGATAAAGCACATATCCTGCTCAGTGCATCAGTGAGCAGGAAAAGTCAAGTTAGCAAATTTCTGCTTTCAGGTTGTGTATTGCTAGAATCCAAATTAATTATGTTTATTTTAAATGTGGGTATGCAGGATGCCTGGGATACAAGGCATGAACCACTTAAAAATCAGTAAGTCGTGCAGTGGCATTCATTAGAAAAAATTTCCAAAACTAAGCAGAATATTCTACTTTTATAGACTCATTTAGACTTTTGTGGCATGTCCTTCGTGAAGATCACTGTTTATTATACTAGTTGATTTCCTGCTGTATTCTTTTGTTCCCTCAATGATTTTAATCTAGCCCCTAAGTAAAATCAGGTTGTTCCTTCCTTCTCTGTAATCGTTAGAATATAGATATTTACTCCATCATTTCACCTCCCACTTCCAATCCTTTCCCTAAAAGTGGTGTGTGTCAAAAACCACTTTCTGCCTTAGTATTTGGGGAGCCTTGTCACGGTAGAAAAATACCCACTGCCTGTTTTTGCTGTTGGGTGTAAATGAGGCTGACGTATTTTGGAAACTACCTGTCCAAAGGTACTGTAGTTTGACTGATAGATCTGAACAGTGATGCCAATCTTATTCTCTTCTTTGTTTGAAGATGCTCCGTGGCAAAACAGTGATTCACGTTTTTCAGTAACCCATGTAGTAAAATGCAGTAGTCTAAAAGCAACTTAATGTGGATGCAGCATTCTTTGTTCAGCTTTCAGCACTGTAAGATCTGGGATGAACAGATTTATAACTTTGGAGTATCAATATTTAGTTTTCTTTCACTTATTTCTCTCTATATATAGCATGGAGTGACCAAAGTACTTACCAGCCCAGGTATGATGCACCTGCCTGGCCCAGGGAAATGTCCCCTGGGGCTACAAGCACCAGAAGAGCCTTTCCTCTCTGCTCATCCTCTGTCACTTGCTAGGTTTTGCAGGAGCCCATCAGGCCATCCCCTGAGATTTCTCCATGACCACGGTGACTTGTTTGATTTGTAAAAGTCTTTTGTTTGCTTAAATGTTGAGCTTAATATGTGTTTTACATACCTCAAATATACATCAATTATTGCAGCTCAGCTTCTAGTGTAGGCCAAGAACAGAATTGTTCAAGGGGTTTTTGGGGGTCTGAAAATATGTTTTAACCCAATATTTAAAAAAAATCAAATTGGTTGCCAGTATATAACAAACATCATTGTACTTTTTTTTTTTTTAAATCGGTACTTTTGAGTACTTTTTAAAACATCAGAAGATGTCGCAATTCCAAACCAGTCTTCTTATAAGGCAGTAATTAGCCAGAGCTGAGGAATGCTGCCCCATGTAAATGGCATACATTCTCCAGTTCCTGAATCCTTAGGATCCTATTGTTTCCCTGAAAAAGAGGGTGAGTTTTCATCGCCATTTATCAGTACATTGGCAGTGGTGTTTTTCTTGGAGTTGAGCAATAAGTCTCTAGGCACGTCTCTATGAGAAGTGGAAACCGAAGAAAAATGGGCTAGATAACTTCTTCATGGAAGTGAGAGTATCCCGGAGGACCCACCTGTTTGCACCAGTGCTCATTCCCTACAGAAATTTCAGTCTGTCATCCCACTTCTAAACCCTTCTGGATTTAGGCACACCAGAGTTATCTTTCCTATCCAGCGTTTTCTCCACATAGAAAATTACCAGTGCTGCTTGAAATTGCTTCCTGACTAAACCTTTGACATCTTGCTGCCGGCACACAAAGTATAAATTTCTACTTTAACAGCTCTTTCAGAACTTTAATATTGATATTAAAATAAATATTTGTACAGTTCGGAAAGCAGAGACATATTATGGAGTAGCTAATTACTCTTAAAATCATCTACCATCACACTATTTCAGCAACGTTTGTATGAGTTGGATTTCTTTGGTTGCACACAATATGAACAAATCCTGGGTAATTTAACTACAAGGGAATTTGTTAGAAGGATATGGGATGGCACCACTATAAAAAAAACTGAAGAAACCCAGGCCCAGAGAGGTAGGAACAGGTACAGTTCAGGGAAGTTGGGTGGCAGGACTGAGTGACAGTCTATCAACATGCTGCTCATGACTGGTAACGTCTCCAAAAAGTTTTTGTTTTTTATTTTTTTCTACCCATTAATTCAAAGTTCCATTAACTCAAAGGCCTGAGGTGAATGACACTTGTCCCAAGGGAGGTCAGTGTACCTTGACTGATAATATCACAAAAACTACAAACAGTGGAGGAGAGATAATTTTGCAAAAGAAAATGCAGATGCCTGTGATCAGAAGGAAAAGATAATAGTTGCCAACACTACAGCAAAACCCTACTACAGGATCTGTTCACTATAATCTAGCAGATGTTTTCTAATGTCTTTAAATTCTGCAATGTTTTGATACCAAAAAAAAAGTTGACTGTGTTTTTGACGCATTCTCTACAGTTGGCTTTTCATGGATATAAAGCCGCAAGCTGTGAGCCTGACTCCTTACAAAAAACGGTCCAAGGCCTGAGTATGAATAGAAAGGCTCAGTCTTGGTATTTCGATTTCAGGGAAAATTTTAAGTAATAAATCTCTTAGACTATGAGCAGAATTAGGAAGTCTACTTAAACTACCATAAGGCAGATAAATAGATCTAAGTGTTAAAATATATTTACGAGCTTCCCCCAATGTGAATGGCCATCTTTACCATTATTCTCAGCTAGATAAAAACCTACTAATCTACCGTGGTGCTGCAGGATAGAATACTCATTTCCCCCTCAGGATTTACTGGGATAACTAAGGATGCCCCATATTCTTACTCTGATCTGTGTATCTTCAGCTCTCCATAGATTGTCAGAAGCTAAAACGATTGCTTGGCAGAGAGCTGCCTGGGACCATTCATAGCTGAGGAGATTTTAAAATGATATCAGAGGGTATCTAAAGCTTGTGAGCTACAAGATTTGTTAAAAGCAGAGGAATTGTTTATGCTGGAGGGGAGAATTACAATAGGGACACATAAGGATTTGGGCTGATGAATTCAAAACTGAGTTGAATTTAGTATATACTATGAACCTCTATTTCTTAATACGTATAATCCAAAAGTCTTTTAAAAGAAGTAAGCTGGAAATATTTAGTGTGCAGCTTGGGCCCATGAGGGAGAGCCGAAGAGCTCTCTAAATTGAGTTTCAGCTGTGTGTGGAGTGGGATGGGGAGTGAGCAGGGAACGTGTAGGAAGAAGGAATGCATTGAACAGGGCTTAGCTACCACGGTAAGCTAATGCTTCAAGCTGGGAAGTAGGAGAGGCAAATAAGAATTACAAGATTAAAACAGTGATATGTGCTGTAGGTTGGGTATAGGATATTTCAATTAAGTTTTCTTCTTATTTTATCTGTTGACTACCACCTTACCTTTCTCTCTCCACCCCGTCTTTTTCACCACACTCCCTGTGGACTGCCTACTCTCTCGCACCCCTCTGCCATCTTGCCATCTTTATGTTTCAGAAATGAAACAGTAAAATTGAATATATGAACTTGAATTTGCTAGAGGTTTCACTAAGTATAAGTATGCTAAGTATAAGTATACTAAGTATAAGTATACCTCAATATTGCTTTTCTTTCTCTAATATCCACCCAAATTTTTTGCTTCCAATGTCACTTCTTCCTTGCTTTCTGACCTTATCAGCCTTGTCATGACCTCTTACCCTTAGTTGTATTTCTGTTTCTTGAGTAAAAAGAGAGGGCTACGAGGTGTCAGAGGAGAAGGTGAAAGATGTTGGAGTGAGAGAAAAAAATATGTTAGATGCAGATCCCATGTAGGATTTATCATCTATCTATCTTAATGTCTCCTGGATTTTAAAAATAGTACTCTGAATGAAGTGTTTTAATTCTTTAAGGAGAGACGTAGGTATATGAACCCTGAGACTTATTCAATTTGAGGAAATTTTTATGAAAAAATTATCTGGCTTCCACTTTCAGTTTATATGAAGAATAAGCAAACAAACAATAAGAAAAAATCCAAATCATAGAAAGAACAATATGAACAAATGAATTAAGTAAACATCATTTTCTAAGGGGATAATGAAAAATAGTAGATATAATAAAGGCTTGGTGAACTGAATTCTAGTGAAAAACAAGGGCTGCAGAGTTGAACAAAGAATCAGAGTTCGGATAGTTCTTAGTTTGGATTTGGGTGGATGGAAATATGGACCTGCTATAGATGAAGTGAATCTTCAGGCACAAAAAGGAAAACAGCTGAGTTTTAGATAATAGTGAGATAGCAGAAGGTATTTAAATCTTAAAGAGTCCAAACTAAAACCAAATTACTCAAATAAGTTTTCCTGTCTGAATATTATCAAGAAATCAGTCATGGAAGAGGAGCTGGTAAGCAGCGAGGAATCACATATTCTTGTGTTTCTTAGAGTCCAGATCACTGCTAAAGATGAAACCAAATTGGCACAAAAATATGTTAAACTGAAATCTAACCTCCTCCCAGCTCAAATATGGGCAACGTAAAAAAGGCAATAGTGACACAGGAAAATTGTGGCAGGGCTAGTCACAGGTGAACTCAATATAACTAAAGCTGCTATATAGCCCCAGTTTAGTTTGATTCTGTAAAGATCTTGAATGCCAGCACCCTCGCCTTAACTGCCAAATAAGGGCAATGGCTTGCTTGCATTCTCTGGCAAAAAAGCAAAGCAAGTTATATTGTTCTTTTATACACAATATTCAGAATATAATGAAACATTATAATAAGCATAGAAGGAGGAAAATATGTCTTACAAAGAGAGAAAAATAGTCAATATAAACAGAATTAGAGTTGCCCCAGATATTAGAATTAGTAGTTCCAGAATTTAACATGACTATGAAATATATGTTAAGGAATTGACAAGGAAAAATAAATAAAATGATTAAAGAGATGAAATATTTGGTGAGAGAAGTGGAAATTCTAAAATAAAAATAATTAATTTTTTTAAATGGAAAATTACAATATCTGCAAACAAACTTTACTTGCATGGACATTAAAGCAAATTGGATAGTGTGTACAATATAGACTCAGTGAACTTAAAGATGTATCAATGGAAAATTTCCAGTTGAAAGACATAGTGGGAAAAAAGGTAGAAAAAAATAAACAGAGCATCTGTAACTTCCGGCAATTGTCAAGTTGTCTAATATGTGTGTATTTGGAGTCCCAGAAAGAGAAAAAAGAAAGAGGCAGAAAACATGATTTATAAATAATGGCCAATTTTTTTTTTAATTTTAACAGAAATATCAATCATATATATATGTGTGTGTGTGTGTGTGTGTGTGTGTGTGTGTGTGTGTGTATGTATATGTAGGCATATCATAGTAAAGTTGGTGAAAGCCAAAAAAAAAAAGTCTTAAAAGCAGAGGGGTAAAACACATTATATACAAAGGAATAACAATAAGAATGATAGCTGCCTTCTTATGAAATATACTGCAAGCCAAAAGATGGTTGAATGACTGATTACCCAAATAATGGTGAAGATGTGGAATAAGTAATACCCTCAGACATTGCTGGGGTAGCTGTAAATTGATTCATCAGCTATGGGAAATCTTTGAGTTTTTCTTATAGTTCAGCTTTCATTGATCTATGACCTAGACATTATGCTACTGGTTATGTACATGGTGAAATAAAAATATTTGTCCACAAAATGTCTTGAGTGAGAATGTCTCCTGCCAAAAATGGGAGTAATGGCCAATAGCAGAATGGATAAATAAATTCTGATAGAATCATACCACATATACAGCAGAAACAGCTGACCTTCAGACACATGCATGATGATAAATGAGTAGTTTTAAACCACAGAGTCTTGGGATGATGTTACACAACATTATTGTAGCAATAGCTAACCAATAAACTCAGTAACAAAATGTTACACAGCTTCTTCTGCTTAGGGGTATCATCCTTTTAAGTTCCATAATTCAGTCTGTTGTTACTTTACAAACAAACATAAAGTTGTAGGTATTCTTCCAATAACGAATATTTGTTTCACTAACATCCAATTTATGGCCTGCTGTTCGGTTTCCGTGTCTTCCTGCACACAAGCTAATTTCTGATTGTGTGCCAAATCATAGTGCAATCTTTTTGAAGTCATTTTAAATAGCAATGCAACGCAACTTGCACAGAGCCAGCACTGCACACAGACCAAGGGCAATGAGATTAGTGGTGAACAGCCATGATGAAGTTCGTGTACGCACAGGCACTGACAACCATGTCACAACAGAGCTGGCTGACAGCAACTATCAAGTACCATCCATTGTAGGAAACATTACAATTTCAAGATGTTAAATGTCAAATAAGTGTGCTTTTTAGAATCAGTGGAAAATGGTACATCCCAGGTCACTATAGTCACAGCGTGAGTTGCTATTGCTGGAACTGGGCATCCCTTCCTGGAAGAAGACACTTCTTTTCAAAATGCCTGATTTCAAGAAAGGTCACTCCCATTTCTGTATGTGTTGAGTGAATATCTTTGAACCTCTCCCATGTGTTCTTCTCTTACAGGGTCTGGTTGTCCTCTAACTTGGGATGATTTTGCCCTCAAGTTGTAACTGAGGGATTTGGAATCAGTTTCTGGAGCACATTGCCACCAAAAAAATGAAGGCAAGGAACACCTGCTCCAGGATGCAGCAAATTCTACGCTGGTCCTCTGGCCAAGGTCCTTCCATAGGACAAGGAGTTGATTGGGTAAGAGGACATGTCCACCTAGAGCCCATGGCCCTTTTCCAGTGATCCTCTACTTCAGGTACCAGGAGGCTGGTCCATGTTGCTGAATTCGGCAGCTCTTGGCCTTAGGAGTGGGCAAGGGATGTGCATCTGTTTACAGGGGTGTAAATGGAGCTGAATCATGTGGTCTAGGCTGACAAAATGCACATACATTACGCCTCTTGTAGTGCAGGTCAGAGATGGACAGTGGGAAGAGAAGGGGGCGGTGGGAGGCAAGGGACACAGCCCACTTTACCTGCCCCACCAGGTTCTACCAGGCTAATTCTGAATTTGAGCCCAGTCTTTCAGTTCGTTGTGAAGATGTAGGTTTCAAAGTAAAAGGATATGAAGTATTTAATATTTTATTAGCTTAACTTGTATCATTTAAATATTTATGCAGATGGTATATGGGCCTCTGATTGTATCCTTCTCCTAGGTCCAACAAATGGAAGGTACAAGCAAACGGATTAGGAATACTGGACGATCCCATATATGGTAGGATCAAAAATGTACTCACTCTGCACTCAATGTACAAAAAAAAATTATCCTTTAATTTTTTTTTTCCCAATAATTGACTGATGTTTTCCCCTAACTCCTATTCAATTAGGTGACAGAAGATGGAACTTTAGGCCTTTTATTTAAGGTAGGGACTTATTTTCTATAGGCAGTGTTGACAAATGTATATTTGATCACCGTCTTCACATTCCCTTTCAATAATAATAATAATATAATGATAGTAATAATAATACATATGTTATTAAAATATATTTTATTAATAAATAAAAATAATGACTAATATTTTTGAGGACTATATGTCAAGTGTTGTATAAAGCCTTTTATGTATATAAACTAAGTTAATCCTCAAGCATCAAAGTGAGGTAGGTATTATTATTACTACTTCTTAAGAAGTGAAATTAAGGTACAGAGAGGTTAATTAACATGTTCAAGTTTGCATAGCGAGAAGGTAGAGAAACCAGAACTAAAACCCTAGGCAGACTGGCTTCAGAGTTTATGTTCCCTCTTTACCATGGTGCTGTTCTGCTTCTCTCAGATAGTATCTGTAGGTAGTCTGCTTCTTGAGTCATTTACATTTGCAGCCTTTCTGAAACGCTCTCAACATACAGGAACTTCTCCAGCCCTAGCCTTCCCCAGAGGATAAGGAGATAACTACTGTCTCAGATTCATCCAGCCAGTTACCTCTCTTGCAAAGGCTGTGAGGGCCTTTCTGTGCCAGCCTGGATGAAAAGAATGTGGTGTTTTCCTCAAGGCCTGTGTCCTTCCAGTCGACCCCAGGGCACCTTGCTGGTGCTCCCAGCTCTTTCCACAGCCCTCCTGGATGTTATGCCAGGACACATGTACTGGACCTCTCTTCCTATCAGTGTTTCTCTTGTTTCACACTTTTCCAGAAGGTCAATGATATGATACATACTTTCTTCATTTTTCTATCAATAAGAGGCATCCCCTTTCAGTCTCCTTCTTGATATGATATTCATCACCACTTCCCACTTTTGAGCATATTTTTATGCATTGTGGTAAAATACACATAAAATTTACCATCTTAATCATTTATAAATGGTCCATTCAGTAGTGTTAAGTATATTTCCATTGTTGTTCAACAGATAAAAAGTTTCTCATCTCACAAAACTAAACCTCTGTACACATTAAACAATTCCCTCCTGTAGTACCTGGCAACCACCATTCTACTTTCTGTTTCTATGAATCTAGTGACTCTACATACCTCAAAGAAGTGAAATCATATGTCTTTTTCTCTTTGTGACTGGCTTGTTTCACTTAGCAACATGTATACCAACATCAATATTGTAGCATGTGACAGAATTCCCTTCCTTTTTAAGGCTGAATAATATTCCATTCTACGTATAAACCACAGTTTGTTTTCCCATTCATTTCTCCGTGGACACCTGAGCTGCTTCCACCTTTTGGCTACTGTGAATAATAATGCTATAAACAAGGGTACACTACCTTTGCTTTACCTACTATATTATTTAAATAATGATATGTAATAAAACATGATATGTGAGGGGAAAATATAATCCACAGTCTATGTTAGTTGAAAAATTTCAAAATATTATTCCCATTGCATCTTGTGTCCCATTTTCTTAGTGCTTTGATCTCAGAGCTCCTCAGAGCCTTGATCTCGGAGACACAGAAATAAGTAGTCAAACACATTCACTCAGTTTTCCAGATTATGAGCGCATACATGAGAAAGAATGGTATTTGTCAATTCTTCCCACAGAAGAATATAATTTTAACAATTAAAAACACAAGTCAACAGAAGAACTAATTACATTTGATGCTGGAGACATTGTTTCATTCTGCTTCTTAAAGAAGGAAATAATTGGGAATTCAACCCTGAATAATCCCAGTTCTTGAAAATATTGTTAGAGGAAAGTTACTGCCAAATTCAGTCAAACCTATTTTCTTTGCCATTGATAAAGCAGCTACAAAGTGAATGAAAACCAGTGAAACACCTACCTGTATGTATTGTAAGAGCTCCATCGTGCCCCAATTTAAATGACAACTTCTCTGCTTGGCTTGAAGCAATCATGGACATTGATATGTCGAATATATATGCCTTTCTTATTGAGAAGAAAAAAGTCAAGGCTACTCTATCAGCTTAATAGTAAAAATAAAGCGGCCAAACTATTTCTGTTTTGAAAAGAGCAAGTTACAAGAGCATTCTTAGCATAAGTATATGTGTATTTTCATTTATAACTCTCCTTTTCCAACAAAATTTTAATACAGCTGGATACATTTTAAGAAGTTTTTGTTGTTTGGTTTTACTTTTATCAAGTGACTTTCATACATTTTATAAATTTCTGTTTTGAGTGGAAAGATACTTAGACCCGTTCTGGTTTTATGTTATAAATTATGTAAGGTATTGGGTTTAAGTTGAAATCTTTTCAGCTCCTCAATCACAGTTTTATAATTTTGTTAACTTCTTAGCAAAGCATGTTAAATTTTTGGTGAATTAAATATCAACTTCAAAAGAAAGAAACCATTGCATTTTTAACATAAATTTCAAAGCATTCCAGATTAGGCTCAAATTTGTTTTTTTTCATCATTCTCCCTACAATAATTTCCCACCAGTCTCAGTAAACAGTTCAAACCTGGAACCAAGGCTCTCATAGTTCTATCTGATCTGGCCCAAGTTTGCCTCTCCAATATCATCTACTTCCCATCCTTCTGGGACCCACTCTTCTCCAGCCCCCCAGCAGTCCTTGTTTTCTTTGAACATTCTAAACTCACTCCTGTCCCATCAGGATAGGCTGGGTTATTCTGGAATAATGGATTCACTCCAAAATCTCAAGCTCTTAAAACTTAAAGGCTTTGTCTTTTAGGATCCATCATTTTATTAAGGGTGCCAAGGGTGAGAGAGGACTCCATATCTCGAACATTATTAACTGTTGTTCTGAAGGGGGGTGGGGGGGAAGAAACACTGTAAGTTTTCAAGCTAATAAGTAAATGATTCAGCGCAGAAGGGACACACAGCACTTCCTTTTATAATTCTTTGTCCAGAATTTGCCATATTACCCACCACAATGATGTAGGAAATTTCTGTGAGTGCCAGGATCATGTCTTGTGAAACCGAAGCGTGGTCCAAAGAGAGGCAAGGAGTTGTAAAAGAGCATAGTTTATTAAAGCAAAGGCTTACAGCTCCCGAGAGAGAGGGGGTTCCCGAATGCAATGCCCAGTGTCTGAGGTAAAAGATTTCACTTTATAGCTTCCCTTGCCTGTTTGGAGAAGGGAGCTGGAGACTTCTAATGGAATTTGTATATCAGGTTTGTTTGCCTGTCCTGAAGGAATTAATGAACCCATTCCTATCTATCAGATCTGCTCAGTTTGTCTGGCCAAAAGGGATTTATGAGATAATTTATTAACCTCAAGACGCTGTTACATTTTTGTCCTAGAGTGAAGGAGTTACTTCAGAACCTAGAGTTTCAGGATATGGCTGCCTTTTTTCATTCTACCAGGGATATTCCTGTCTACCTAACACCATGCTAACCTGTCTCAACAACACAACTGTGCCATAAAGTACAATGCTACTCTATACTTCTCCCTGGAATGAGAAGAAGCAGAAATATTTAGCAAAAACACGCCTGACTACTCCAGGCATTTTGAATTTGCTGTCAGCACTGCCTGGCATGCTTTTCCCTCAGAAAGTCAGATGGCTTACTCTCTCTTCATTCCAGTTTTGCCAAAATCTTTAGGTCACCCCTGATGACTCTTTCTAAAACAGGCCTTCCCTCAATACTCTGTTTTATTTTTATCTTTCACTTATTCCTATCTGCAATTATGTATTTGTTACTAGTGTTATACACACACTTCTTTTTTTAATATGTAGGATGCTCTATTTTCTGTTGTGTTTATTGATTCACTGGTGTCTCCCCAGTGTCTAAAATAATATCTGGAACTCAACAGGCAGTCAATAAATAGTAACTGAATGAATGGATAAATAAATACAAATAATACATATCAAGCTGGTGAACAGCTGTTTGGCATCTATATATTGGAATATCGGTCTCACATGTATGTTGAAAGGATGCAAATTTAGTTTCGTACAACATTCTACTATAAAGAGAAAATTTCGTTCCTGAAGTTTTATAAAACCACTTGGATCCTCTCCATGTGGCTCTCTCTGCTGGTTATCTTGGGTCAGGGCAAAGAGGAAGCTTAATCTAAGTCAGTCTTCATATTATCCAAATCTAGTAAATCAAAGATCCTTTAAATGTTAACTTGTTTCTTTGGGATAACTGGTTTGCATTTCAGCTTCCTCTTCCACCCATTCTCTTTTCCAAGATGGCATTTGAATATATGGTGGAGAAAGGTATGGCCTGTGGAAGGGTGTAGAGGCGAGACTGGGCGCTGAAATCTTCTTTATGTCCTCAGGATTCTCCCTGCCCTTTACAGTAGAATGGATGACCAGGTATGATTTCAGCACTAATGTGCCGTGAAGAAGCTCTAGTCCTCTCTGGTGATTTTGGTTTAATGTGCTAATAACAGAGACCTGGGTTCCCATCTCACCCCTAAAATTACATGTGTCATTGGAAACGGTTGCATACGACACCTCTCCCTTCAATTTACCAACTTACCAGTTCCCCAGTAGGGCAGGAGGTAATGCTACTAACCTGAGGTACTTAGGCTCCTTATCTATCTGGATGTTTATAAGCAACTCCCATCCCTTGAAGTGAGGAGTGAGAGTACCAAGCACCCTTCAATCCAGCCCTTCTAATTCTCGTACTCTCCACAGTCTCTGCTTGGAATAGTACTGGGCTTTCTCTTCTTCCTCTTTCCTCTCCTCTTGGGCTGTAGATCTCATGACCTGGGGATCATGTTGGAGGATGTATGCTATGGAAGGAACTCTACTGCGTGTGCCTTCCAGTCATTGCTTTTGAAGCCAAATGAAAAATTAGAGCTAGAAACGAACAGGATTCAATATATTTGTATAATTTCAAAAATATGCCAGTATTTATAATACCTGTAAATAAATTCACTTTCTAAAGGCTTTACTATGCTCATAAAAATAATTTTCATATAAGAAAAAAATATAACAGACTTTTAATGAACCTGAAGTCAGGTAAACCTATGAAAGGCATTACATTTTCTAGATCGATCCTTTTTTTATGTTGTAAATTATAAGATGAATCCCTGCCCTGACTCCAGTATTATAAAGACTAGCTTTGATGTCAGTTACAATGGGGCTAAAATACTTTTTTTTTTGCTTGTTATATACGATATGTGAGTCTTTTGAATTTATAACAGAACAGTAAACCAGTGAGCAGATTGTAAGTTCCACAAGAACAGGCTCACCTTTATATCGACAGCACAACGGTGCATGGAATGAGGGCATACTCACTCACCACTGTTAAATGAACAGCATCTCTAAAAATGAGCTTTTTATTTTTATGGAAAGATCTTACCTCTTAATATCATTAATTCATTCATTCATTCATCTATCCATTCATCCTAGAAACATGTTGAGAACTTGCTATGGACTAGACACTGTTATAATGTCTGAGCAATACATAATTGAGCAAAAATACAAACCCTTTGCTCTGAAGAAGTTTATTATCATTCTCCTCCTCATCTTTGTGACTATCACCATGTTCAGTCTTACCTGAACATGCCAACATAACTGCACATTCACTGTAACACTGGGTGCTTAAGAACACAGGCCAGGAGTCGGGTTCAAAAAGGTCCTCTTACTAGCTTTGTGAAACTTTAAACAAGTTAATGGACCTCTTTAAGCCTTAGTTCCTCATCTATAAGAAGATGGTGTTAATATATATGCCCAGAGTTGTGAAAAGTATTAAATGAGAAGCATTAACACAGTGTTTAGCCCATAGTAAAACATAAGCATTCAATACATGTTCGTTTTTATCATCGTCATCTTCATTACCATAACCAAGTCCATTTTCCTGTCCACTGTCCTTTAAAGTTGTTGCCAGGTTATTCATTTATCTAGAGTGGTTTTAGGGAAGCAAGTGATGGGAAATTCAAGCTTTAGAATCACAGGAAAAGTAAGGAGACACAATCTTTGTAAATACTGACTCCCAAGTGCTGTTTTGCCATGTCTAGAGGAACAGATAAGGCTGCATCTACAACTTTGCATTAATACTCCATTTTGCTTGACATGGGAATGTTTTAAATAAGCCATCAGTGTTCTTGTGAGGTGAGGTGGTGCTAAAAATGACTTGCATTATATTGATGTTAAAGCGGTACAGACATAAGAAAAGGAGTTCGGAAAGCTGAGCTAGAATCCAAGGTTTGCCTTTTGAATTATTTGAAGCTTATTTCTAGCTGCAACTATTATCAAAATCCTTTTTAAAAAAACTGATTTCCCAGCTAAAGAAACTATTGACAAAATAATGAGGCAACCAACTGAATGGGAGAAGATTTTCGCAAACAGTTCCTCTGATAAGGGGCTAATATCCAAAATATACAAGGAACTCATGAAACTCAACAACAAAAAAACAAACAACCCAATTGAAAAATGGACAGAGGACCTGAAGAGACATTTCTCCAAAGAGGATATACAAATGGCAAATAGACATATGAAAAAATGCTCAACATCGCTAATCATCAGAGAAATGCAAATAAAAACCACAATGAGATATCACCTCACCCCAGTCAGAATGGCTTTCATCAACAAAACAAATAGTAACAAGTGTTGGAGAGGCTGTGGAGAAAAAGGAACTCTCATACACTGTTGGTGGGAATGCAGACTGGTGCAGCCGCTATGGAAGGCAGTGTGGAGGTTCCTCAAGAAATTACGAATAGAATTACCATATGACCCAGCAATCGCTCTCCTGGGTATCTACCCCAAAAATATAAAAGCATTTCTCTATAGAGACACGTGTACGCCAATGTTCATTGCAGCTTTGTTTACGGTGGCCAAGACATGGAAACAACCAAAATGTCCTTCGATAGATGAATGGATAAAGAAGTTGTGGTACATATACACAATGGAATACTATTCGGCGTTAAGGAAAGATGATATAGGAACATTTGTGACAACATGGATGGATCTCGAGAGAATAATGCTAAGTGAAACAAGTCAGACAGAAAAAGCAGAGAACCCTATGATTTCACTGATATGTGGTATATAAACCAAAAAGAACAAGACAAACAAATGAGAAACAAAAACTCATAGACACAGACAATAATTTAGTGGTTACCAGAGGGTAAGGGGGGGGGGTGGGTGATGAGGGTAAAGGGGATCAAATATATGGTGATGGAAGGAGAACTGACTCTGGGTGGTGAACACACAATGGGATTTATAGACGATGTAATACAGAATTGTACACCTGAAATCTATGTAAATTTACTAACAAATGTCACCCCAATAAAATTAATTAAAAAATAAATAAATAAAAAAAAAAAATATTAAGCCAAAAAAAAAAAAAAAACTGATTTCCTTCAAGGATCAAAACCTATCTAGTTGACAAAATACAACATGTCAATCAAATAGAGCAATCAAGCAACAGTCAGAAAAACCTCCATTTGCCTGACTTGAATGACTCTGCAAAGGACACAGAAATGGCATGGCCAAAACCTCTATCCCAGTGGTTGCAACTCTGCTTCCCAGATAAATTTATTCGTTCCAAACCATCATAATCCTAACTGTACAATGGGATGAATACAGAGTCGCATCTTATTTATTCACTCCTGAATGATTACTAAAAACAAGCATGACTTCACATACATTTCATGAGTTGTCAAACTTTCTAAGAATTTTAACTTTTCAATTCCTTTGAGAGCTCATCTAAGGCTGTACTATCAAGTCAACTTTATATACTTCCAGTTTCACTTCTGTATTGTCAGTGTATGTTCAAAACTGGCATTGCATATTTGGACAGAGAGAGCCTTAGAGTGGTATCATGTTGTCAGAGGCAGAACGCCAAGCAGGGGTTTTGGATCATATTCCTGATTGCTACTATTTCACCAAATCTCTGAAGGAATGCAGTGTGGTGCTTACGAGCCCACAAACCTTCATTCTTACTTAAGTGACATCTTAGCACGTTAATTAACTTCTGAAACACTTTGTCTCCTCAGAATTCAATGGAAATACTTTCACCTACTTCATAGTTTTGTTGTATTGAATGAGCTGATGAATA
This sequence comes from Rhinolophus hipposideros, assembly GCF_964194185.1. NCBI lineage: Eukaryota > Metazoa > Chordata > Mammalia > Chiroptera > Rhinolophidae > Rhinolophus > Rhinolophus hipposideros. The sequence goes on along the minus strand of NC_138053.1, from coordinate 25,784,484 downwards.
TCTCATGTTTAGATCAGTGAACTGCAGGTACTCAGTTTCCTCGTCTGTAAAATGACAGCATTCATTAGATTATTAATTCTAAGATCTCTTCTAGAACTAACATCGTATGAGCTATTTCATTCCTTTTATCATCTCCCTATGCTCATTGGTAAGGGCTCTGTGCAGTCTCCAGTGTTTGTAATTGGCTTTCAAGTCCCTCTTCACAGGACTTCAACCATTTGTAATTTGGTCATTAAAGAATAAGTGAGTTTTTGCCTTCTTTTCTCCCTCTTCCCTAAAACAGGAATGGGGAATGAGTGAGGGTTGTTTAGCTTAATTGAAAGACAGTTTCTCAACATTATATTTCTTTTTTTTTGGCTTTCTGTTGAGTTGGGCTTACCAGAAAACTACCTATGGTCAATCTGCCTGAGAACTTAGCATTTTATTCCAACTCAAATTTACAATGAAATAAAGTTATGAATGTCTTTAAAAAGAAACGTGAGAACAAATATAGATATTCAAAGAATCACTGGATTGCCAAAAGTCTTACTATGTATAATAAAGTTGCATTGGTGATTCTGAAATATTTAACGTCTACCTTGTTTATTAATTCATGAAAGAGAATCTACCTTTTCCAAAATAGAGTCATCGTGGGAAATTTCACCAGAAAGTTGGATACCGTAAGCATCTTTTAACTAAAAAAATGCTTCGGAAATGCGTTTCTTTTTATTTTTGGCTTTCCACTGAAGCAGGAATAAGAAAATAACAAGGCACTAGGTATTCTGCCAATAGGTCCCTTAGCTAGAATGATTGGAGGAAAAAACTAAGCTTTAATGACATTAAAGCCAAATACTCCTTGAAATCCATGTCACTATGAAAAATGCATGGAGTTCTAAAGTAACCCATCATCAACAGAATTTGCAAAACTATGTAAATATATGAATTTACATTATAGAAGATAATAATTTAAAATGAGTTTTGCTCTAAGTTTCCAAACACATCCTGCATGTCAGAGAGCATAGCTAGAATTAGTAAAAGGAGCTTTACATTAAGTCTCAAGTGGCAAATCTAAGGCTGAGAAGGGCAGTGTGGGCTGAATGTATCACTAGATACATCTTTTCTTTATAGGCATTGGCAGAGCAGGTTTTCACAACTCCCCGTCTTCATCACAGGGGAGGTGATAAATATCGATTAATCACATATAAAACAGATAAGAGTGCTCTTGTTCATGTTGTGAGAGATATGAGGAAGAATGAAGAGGCTTGATAAGACCTATGGTAATTTTGATTGAGAATCACCAGCAGACCAAAAGTGAGAGCTTAATGTGTGAGAAGTTACCAAGCAATCACCAAGAGGTTAACTGTGAAATTTGAAAGTCAAATTCAGTGAAACTATAGGTTCATTCTAAACCAGGAGTGATTTTGCTCCAAGGGGACTTTTGGTTACCAGGACTTCGGGGTGGGGGGTGGGGAGTGAGGAGGAGTGTGGTTGCTACTGACATCTTGTGGAATACAGACCAAAGATGCTGCTGAACAGCTGAAAATGCACAGAAAGGCCCCTGCGTGTTAAATAATTGTGCAACTCAAAATGTCAAAAGTGCCACTGTTGTACAACCCAGCTACAGAACCATGTGGTGTGGACATGCTGGGATGAGTATGGTGGTACATGGGAAGAAGGAACTGTATTTGCTACTTACACATTGTAACTTTCTTTGGATTTATTGATATAACAAAAAATTTAAGTGAGAAAAGTCACTCAAAATCAACTAGTAGACAGTTACAGTCATATGTCCCAGAGGATTTTTACTGGTAAGAGCAGAAGAATCAATTACTTGAATTATAATTGCTAAAGATTACTATAGAATTTCTATAATTGTTTCTGTGAGCTACTCTTAATTGTCTACTCTCTGTAGGTCCCTTTCCCCCAAACACTCACTAATATCAGAGTGGAGGTATTTGTTTATGTTCTTCCTTAAACTTCACTTTGGCATGGCCTGCAAACCTTTGTAATTTTTTTTCTTTTTAAAATTGTGCTAGAAGAAATGCTTACTTTTATGTTTCTGTTACTCAGCATTGACAATTTATCTTTTCTCTCTTTTGTCCCCTAATGGATGTCTTTTAATTTTCAATACCCTAGTGAAACTAGCTAAAATTCCTATAAATATTTCATTCTGAATAAGGCAAGAGTCTATGATGCAGTTTATGCAAAAAGATCCTTTGGTGGTTGCTAGGAGAAAGCTACAGAGAATCTATACTAAATGAATGTAGGAAGACCTGGGTTTATTCTTTTAAAATAAAAGTAAACAGAGTATAAAGTAGGATGAAAACAAGTTTTAGATAGAAGGGAATTTAGACCTGAGATAGGTTAACACTGCCTAATGGAGAGGTTGACAGATAAATAAGAGCTGAAGAGGTTAAGTAGACATGGGTATCTTCTTCTTCCTCTAACCAACTTCAACTGGAAAGTCTAGGAAAATAAATAACTAAGGCTGAGGAACCATAAGCTGAACAGCATGAAAGTAGCTGTAAGAATCTGGTGCCCAACCCAGCCTGAGGCTCATTGAAATTTTTGTGAATTCTGAAGCAAAATTAATATTAAAAGTAAGTTACAAAAAGTTCCAGTTGAGTTTGTGTTAAGTACTTATTGGAAGAATTGAGGGCTAGTTATGTTAACCTCAGTTATAAAGACAAATTGTTGTAAAAGTTTCTTTATAAGCATTTACATTAACTTAAAGGTGGTGCTTTCTTCCAAGTTTTGTTTGTTTGTTTGTTTGCTTGTTTGTTTTTGTGTGTGTGCTTTTTTGTTTGTTTTTTTGGAGGGTTTTTTTTTTGTTGTTTGTTTTCGTTTTTTTGGTCCCAGAAAAGCTTTCAGAAAAAGCAGAAAAGAGGACTGAAACTGCAGGGGGGAAATGAGGGAATTAACTTTTATTGCATGGCCTAATATATTCTAGGCATTGAGCTACACATTTTTTTCCAGTTATTTAATTAGTATCAAACCCACCCTCCTCTCTGGGGACTGGAGCACTCGAGGAAGAGTTCATGATGAGAAGAAGAAGGAACTTGATTCTTCCTGTTCTCTTGTTCTTCCTGGCAGCATGGTTTCTACCGTAGCCAATTTGTTCCACTTTCCTCTTTTTTCTGGAACCCTGAAACCACCGTATAGTGCCTGTGAGAGGTACTAGCAACAGCTGGGCAGTGCCTTCTTCTCAGAGGACTGCATCCCACTGTGTGTGGGCCTCCTCCGCACTTCCAGATTCTAATAGCCAGCCCTTTTCTCTCTGATCCCCTGTGCCTAGAGGTGGTAGCAGTTTCCTGCAGTGAGGGTTTCTATGTCATTTCTATGTTTCCTTTTTATTTTCTCAGTTCTCTAATACCTTTTAAAACAATTCCTTACATTAAACTCGTCCTTAAAATGATTGACGTGTTTCCATTTCCTGATTAGTTTCTGACTGATACGACTATTTACATACATTGTACCCATTTTACAAATAAGCAAACTAAAGCTCAGATAGATTCCATAACTTGCCCAATGTTTCACAGCTAGTAGGAGGCATAACCAGAATGTGAACCAAGATCTATAAGCCCTGGTTTTTGCTAATATTCCAGGACATAGGAGGAAAACCACAAGAGGTGTATGTTGCTAAATTTTAAGAATTTTAAAGAATAACTTAAGAAAAAAGAATTCCAGAGACTAAGAGTAAAATTATCTATCTATCTATCTATCTATCTATCTATCTATCTATCTATCTATCTGTCTGTCTACCTAGTTGATTAGTCAGAATTCTTATACCTTTATTTATATATGCATATCTACTCACAGATATATATACAAGGTCTGACAATTAAATTTGTAAACTCATCCTAGAAAAAGTGCTACATACCTCATTGCTGAATATCACTATAACCACCTTCGAATTACTCCCCTTGGGAAGATATGCACCGATTCCAGCACCTAGTCCACCCCTCAAAGCAATTTTGGAACTTTTTTTTCTGGAATGGTCATCAGAGCTGTTGTCATATTACCTTTGATGTCGTGAATGTCATCAAAATGTCTTTCTTTCAATATTTCCTTTATCTTTGGGAAAAGAAAGAAGTCACTGGGGCCTAGATCAGGTGAGTAGGGAGAGTGTTCCAATACAGTTATTTGCTTACTGATTAAAAACTCCCTGACAGACAGTGCCGTGTGAGCTGGTGCATTGTCGTGATGCAAGAGCCATGAATTGGTGGCAAAAAGTACAGGTCGTTTTTGTCTTTTTCATGCTGCCTTTTCAGCACTTCCAAATAGTAAACGTGGTTACCTGTTTGTCGGTACAAATTTGTAATGAATAATCCCTCTGATATCGAAAAACGTTAGCAACATTGTTTTGACTCTTGATTTGGACTGATGGAACATTTTTGGTCGTGGAGAATTGGCTGACTCCCATTGTGCACTTTGACGCTGTTTCAGGGTCATATTGGTACACCCATGTTTCATCACCAGTGATAACATGACCCCAAACATCATCTTTTCCTTTCCAAAAGGTCTTGGCAAACTTCAACTCTCCTTCGCTTTTGTTCATTGGTGAGCTCCTTCAGGACTATTTTTGCATACAACTTTCACATGTCAAGATTTTCGGTTAAGATTTTCCTGTATCTATTGATGTTCACTTGGTCTACTATGTTTCTCACAGTCAGATGATGATTTTGACGCACTATTAAAATTTTTGCAATGTTTTTGTCAATTCTGCTTGTTACTGGCCACCCTGATGTGTTCTCTCCCCTCAGAAAAACATTTAATCCATTTGCACATGCCGTTTTCTTCATGGCATTATCCCCATAAACTTGGACTAACATGTTAGTCTTGTTCCACTCTTGCCAAGGTTAACAAGAAATTTAATGTTTGTTGCTCTAATTCAAGCTCAGACATTCTCACGATAGCACACAAAAACACACAGCAATAATGAATGCCACTCAGCAAGACACTGCCACTCTTCGACACAAACAGCTGTGAGACACTGATCTACCAAGGTTATGAAACCTTACCGAGCTATTTGTACAACAGTGCTGCCAATGTAAACACACAGTGGAAAGTTCGCGAGCATAATTGTCAGACCTCATACGTTCTTCATATATATGTATATATATATGTATATGCATGTATGTATATGCATACATATATCCATACACACACACACACACACACACTCACACACATATATATACACACACACACACTCCTTTTTCTATCGTAGTGGAGATTTGAAAGAGATCTAATATGTATATATATGTATATACATACGTATGTATATATATGGACATATATATATACATACATATTAGATCTCTTTCAAATCTCCACTACTATGATAGAAAAAGGATTATTTTAAAAGACATAAGCCCATAAGAAGATTAGATAATAGCACATTGGAAATGCTAAGAAAATTGCAGAAGTCAGAAAGCAAGTGAACAAATGGGAACAGGTTAAGCAGAACAAGAAAAAAATAAATAAACCTAAGTCTGCAGTGGAGAAGTCTTAAGACAGGCTATTCCAATCCCCAGAACACTGGAAAAGTTCAAAAATTGAAGGTACCAGATTTCTAAAAGCTGGTTCTGAAACAGCAGAATGAGTTGAAATTCCTTGATCTCCAGAGTCCTTCCCTATAATTTACAGCCCAGTGATTCCATTTCCTTACAACCCAACAGAAAGATTATGACTTAAAAGGGCAATCGGGGTTTGGGAAGGCTGACTTCACTGTGGGTCTTAAGGAGAAAGTAGTTTGGATGGAAAGATGGTAGAAAATTGAGACCTCCATGGTTAGAAATAAGTGAGTGATGTAGAAGGACTTCAAAGGGGAATAATGAATATGGAGCAAGATTTTAGAAGGGATAGAATTCAGAGAAAAGGGACTGGCTGGCCTTCTGTAAGAGGGATTTCTTTTCACATGTGAAGAAAGCAAAGTGTATTGAAGGTATTTGGACAGGTGCACTGGGAGATAGTATTTTTGGGAACTTACATATTCTCTGTATGAGGAAACAAGGATGACACAAAAGATTTGGGAAGGAGCAACATACATCTGAACCAGCTCTAATGGGAACCAAAATAGGAACATCCTTCCCTCGTCTCATTTTTCTACCATGTATTGTTATCTTAAATTTTAAGAAATGTTACTTTAAATTCATATAATACAGGTCAAAACTTGTGGTCCATGTGCCAAATTTAACCCAAAGTTATGTGATTTTTTTTTTCTTTTTTTTTTTTTTTTTTTCTGGTTGCCAATATTTTTAAATTTAGCAACTTTTATTTAAAAAAAAATAATCCTGGGCAGATGGGTCGTTTGGTTGGTTGGAGCGTGGGCTCTCGGCCACAAGGTTGCAGGTTCGACTCCCTCCCACAGGGGATGGTGGGTTGCATCCTCTGTGAGCTGCGTGGGTCCCCTGCAACTAAATTTGAACATGGCATCTTGAGCTGAGCTGCCACTGAGCTCCTAGATGGCTCAGTTGGTTGGAGAACAGGCTCTCAGCCACAAGATTTCTGGTTCAACTCCCGCAAGGGATGGTGGGCTGCGTGACCCCTGCAACTAGCAATGGCAACTGGACCTGGAGATGCACTGTGCCCTCCACAACTAAGACTGAACTTGACTTGGAAAAGTCCCAGAAGTACACACTATTCCCCAATAAAGTTCTGTTCCCCTTCTCCAATAAAATCTTTAAAAAATAATAATAATCCCATTTGAGGATATCTTCTTAAAATACTGGATGATGCTACAATACTGAACATACATTACAGAGTATAGACAAGTGGTAGGAACTTTATTTGGATGGAGTAGGTATTCCATATAGGTATTCATAACCTTTGTGATTAATTTATGTTACCTTCCTGACCTGGTAGTCATTTGAGTTTCACGTTTCCAATAAAGTACCCATCTCTTGAGTATCACCAGGTCACATGTGTGAAACACAGGTGGTTGTCATCTGTATTTTTCACAAAAAGAATGTAAAGCATCATAGGACCCCCCACCCCATTGCTCTTACCCATAGATTGAGAGCATCAGATGAAGTGAACTCACATTCTAAAGATGATTCCTGATTGGATAATCAGTGCGTGCAACTGTACCTTCCAGGATTATCCAAATCCATTCTCATAAACTCATCTGACAAAGCAAAAACCACTGTCACTCGAGTCTCCTCTGGTATCTGTTAAAGATCAACTCATTCAGAGATGACTGGCCCATCCAGATTAGTTTACGAATATATACAGTAATTTATCACAAGAAAGCTTCTGACATATAGTTTGATTTGGCATAGATTGACATTGAAATACAAATCCAAGCAAGTGCCTTACTTCTTTTATTTGTAAAATAATTATAGGAGTATCAGTTAATACTCATTTCTGTTTTCAAGAACTAATTCTTATGTGTGACTCAATAATTTGCAATTCATTTCCATCTAACTGTCCAATGAATATCAATACTTTGAGAACCATTGATTAAACATGCTGTATGATCACAAGATACAAGTCAATTACGACAAGTCTAGCTGTATTCTTGAAAATGTTTAACTGGTAAAATCACTTCACTCAAAGGTGATTAAGACCTAACTGTTAATTGAGGACTAAGATATGACTGTTAAAAGCCTGCACCAAGATACGAACAACTCCTCTCTAAGAAATAGCTTCTAGTTAATTAGAAGAAAATTTTCCTAACACGTAGCTATCAATTTTTGGGGGGGATTGGGGTCATTTTCTTTTCTAATGAAATTACTTCAGTCCCAGGAGGAAGCTCATAGGGTTTGGTTTGCTTCTGCAGTTTCTCTTGTCTTCTCTTCATAATTTCTCTGAAGTGATTTTTTCCCTCTAACTGTTTATCTTTACGTTCTTCAGTCTCACATATTGCCTCTTCTTTCTCTCGGATCTTTAGCTCTTTCTGCCACTATTACAGAGAAAAAGTGTCATTTATATATGATTTTACAAATTACCTTCTCAAAATGCTAATTCTTCTATTCAGTTATCCCTTAGTTTTTCTTACAGATAGTCTTCCGGAACTTATATACTACCATACTGGAAAAATATATAAACCATCAGAAAGTACACTAGTCCCCCCAAATAGAATTCCCTCTTACCATTTTTAGTAATAATAAATCATTCAAAAGATAATAGGCTTTATATTTATGTATACCAAAGGAATTTCCTTTCTTCATCAATATTGGTATTTACATGAGAGCATGGAATCATAAAATAAAAAAGGTGAAGGGATTAAGAAGTACAAATTGGTAGTTACAAAATAGTCATGGGGATATAAAGTAAAGCATAGGGAATATAGTCAATAATATGGTAATAACTATGGACAGTGCCAGGTGGGTACTAGACTAGTCAGGGGGATCACTTATTAAAATATATAAATGTTTAACTTCTATGCTGTACACCTGAAATTAATATAAAATATTGAATATCAACTGTAATAGAAAAATTAAAAGGAGGAAAAAAGGATGAAGGGGAATAAGGGGTGCAAATTTTCAGGTATAAGACAAATAAGTCATGGTTAGGTAATGTACGGCATAGGGAATATAGTCAATAATATTGTGACAGGGTGGTACAGTGTCAGATGGTTGCTGGACTTATCATGGTGATCACTTCTTTATGTACATCTATGGTGTACACTTGAAACGAATATTGTATGTTGGCTATATTTTTAATAAAAATCTTTTACAAAACCAAGCCAAAAGCAAAACAAAAAGGAAAGTCAAATTAAAATGAAAGGCAAAAACTGCGATGCTATAACATATGAGGTGGAAAATGAAATTAATGAGATGACAAATACTGATTTTGCTGCCATTGAGCATGTTAATTCATAACAGTAACAGTATATCTGGAGGCAGGAGTTCTAGAAATAAGTAGTTGAAAGTAAAAATGGCTATTCAACCACAGCTCATCATGAGGTCCCGTTTTCTCTTCGAATATCTTTAATGAAGGAAAAGGTAAAAAGAGGTGGTAATCCTTCTTCAGGCTAAGTAAAACATTCAATGCACAAAGACCCATAGCACAAAATGTTGGAAACTCCTAAAGATACTACCATTCATATGCATAAGCGGCCAGTCTGTGTTTAACAACCTATCAATTAACATAAATCCAGGGCTGCAGATTATGACTGTTATTTCTTATCTGAGACATATAGATATGAATAAGCAGGACTAAACCTCAGAATCTATAACATATCACTCAGCCTTCCAAAGCTAATAATTTTTTTTAAAAATGTCAACATACTCAGAGTAAATATTTTTTAAAGCATTATAAAATCATATCTCCCTTTTAAACTCCCAGTTAAGTTTTAAAAACACAAAAATTACCTGCACTTATCTTGAGACTGTTCCTATACACAGTTATTACTTATATAAGTTTCATTTCTCAGAAACCATTTTTGCATGAAATATACAGAGAATTGAGGTAGAACATCCAGAACATTCAGGCGCAAGCTGAATAAAATTCATGCTTTAGTTTAGTCTGCAAATTTTGTGATACTTATCTGTGACAGTTTTTTTCTCATATAATAAACTAAATAGCAATATTGTTTGATAAAACTACCAATTTTATGTTATAACATAAAAGTAGTAGTTGGTAAAATAAGATAGTATCGTTACTCAGCCATAAAAAAGGAAATCTTGCCATCTTTGACAACATGGATGGACCTAGAGGGTATTGTGCTGAGTGGTAAGTCAGACAGTGAAAGACAAATGTCATATGATTTCACTTATGAGTGGAATCTAAAGAACAAAATAAACAAACAAACAGGATAGAAACAAACTCATGGATACAGAGAAGATTTTGATAGTTGCCAGTTGGGAGGGGGTTTGGGGGTGGGTGAAAAGGAAAAGGGATTGGTTGTTACACAGTAGTCATGGGGATGTAGGGTACAGCATAAGAAATATAGTCAATAATATTGTAATACCTATGTATGGTGTCAGACAGGTACTAGATCTATTGGGGTGACAGATGGGAGGGGAATTGGGGGAAGGGTGAAAAAGGTGAAGGGATTAAGAAATACAAATTGGTAGTTACAAAATAGTCATGGGGATGTAAAGTATAGGGAATATAATCAATGATATAGTAATAACTATGTATAGTGCCAGGTGGTACTAGTCAGAGGGATCACTTCCTAAATTATATAAATGTCTAACCAGTATGCTACACGTTTGAAGCTAGTATAAAATAATATTGAATGTCAACTCTAATTGAAAAATTTAAAAATGGGGGGGGGGAGATCAATAATATTGTGATAGCGTGGTACAGTGTCAGATGGTTGCTGGACTTATGGTGATCACTTTTTAGCACAGGAAATAAAATCAATAATGTGGTAATAACTCTGTATGGTGCTAGGTAGACACTGTTGAATAACTCTGATGTACACCGGAAACGAATATAATATTGTATATTAGCTATAGTTTAATAAAAATATTTTTTTAAAAGACGGTACTATAAACAAAGATAACTAATTCACTTCACATGAGAGATTTCATTGTACCTCATGACTTTGATCTTTACATTGTGAAAAATCAACAGAGGAATAATTTTTATGATCTCTCAGTGAAACAGAATATCTGGGTTTTCAAAACAGCATGTACTATCTTGGTAGGAATGTGGCACCATATTTCTGACATCCAGGAAGATGCACTTCCTCTTTTTCCTCTTTGTTAGAACTTGGCAAGGCTGGAATTCACCATAACATTATGATCCTTCTTTTTGTTAGCCCACCAATAAGTAGACCTTTCTTTCACATCTTTGTCTTTGTTGACCTTGACAAATTCTATTTGGATAAACCATTCTTTTGTCTTTACTTTTATCAGCCATTATTATCACTAATGTGGCAGCTAGGAGGACGCAGATATGCTTGAAATTGATGGGACATAGAAGCACCATTTACTGCTTTATTCAATCCATTCACTCAGGGATTTAATCACCGTGCTATGGAATACCAACAGTATAAAGGTATCTTAATATCTATTGAACAAGTAGATATCTACCTTATTCCTTGCTTATTATGGCCACTCAATAAAATTCAGTTGACTGAGTAGGACAAATAAACCTGTAGTTGTGTGTTTTTATTTCTTGTCAATATTACAGATTACACCTTCCCACCCCCATTCAGGTTAGGGATAACAAAACAAGAAATTGAGCAACTATGCAGAATTGAAAAGAAAAGTAGATTTGGAGTCCAAAGATTTGGTTTTGTGTGTACACTCAATTACTAACTTTAAAGTCTTGCACATATAATTGACTTGGAAACCACCATTTTTCTTATTGGTAAATGTTTTATAGGCTTGTCAGAAGGATTAAAGTAACTAATGTAAGAACATTTTGTAAAGTTTGAATTATTAAGTACAAAGCACTACAGTTATGGCTATATAAAAGGAAATGGTATATACATGAATGCATTTTAAGTGTGATATTCAAAGAAAATTTCATATATCTTTCCAAATTAATACTACAAACTACATTTGATTAGGCTAGCAACATATCAAACAATTTGGATCCTATCAATTATCAAACTTATTTTCAGAAAGTATTCCTTTAACCTTCAATAGGCTTGCTCTAAATAGATTCATGGTGGTGATTACTTAGATAATGTTTATACCCTTGGAAAGAGGAATAGATGATAGATTTTAGGATTCATTTCCTAGCCCTCTCTTCCTAGCATCTTCTCTATCATTCAAAATAATGTCTGTCTGTCCCTTCAATTAGCCCTAGGCAAACGTGTTTAATCACAAAGTGATTAAAGGTTTTCTAATCTTTAAAGGGTAAAGAATGGTCACTAAAAACTGAATCAAAAGATTTGTGTTGTTATTAAAATGACACAATATATGTGTATATACAGATTGGCAATTTCCTATCTCTTGTAACCTGTTGTAGATACATCAGTTGAATGAACAGTAAAATATAGATGCTGCAATTTATAAGCTATTAGGAATTTTTGATAATGCCCTGGACATATGATAGATTGGTTTAACAAAAACTTCAGCTTTCATTTTGTAGTTCCAGGGTATCGTTCAGTTTCTGAATCCTAGTACTTGTACTTATTGCTAGAGTTGCGTACATATTAGCTATTGTGATAAATTATTCAGTGGTATCAGTAACTAAAATAATCCTTCGTTTTTTTTCCTCAAAAAATCACTAATTAAATGGAATGCAAAAAAATATTATGAAATGTCCATCTTTGTCTCTTGTCCAAAGCAATATACAGATTTAATGCAACCCCCATCAAAATCCCAATAGCATTTTTTAAAGAAATAGAACAAAAAAATTATCAGATTTGTTTGGAACGACAAAAGACCCCAAATAGCCAAAGCAATCTTAAGAAAAAAGAACAATACTGGAGGTATCGCACTCCCTAACTTTAGCTTGTATTATAGGGCTACAATAATAAAAACAGCATGGTATTGGCAGAAAAACAAACACATAGACCAATGGAATAGAACTGAGAAGCCATAAATAAAACCACATAAATATGGACAGATAATTTTTGACAAAGAAGCTAAAAACATACAATGGAGGAAAGACAGCCTCTTCAATAAATGGAGCTGGCAGAATTGGAAAGCCATGTGCAAAAGAATGAAACTGGACTGCTATCTGTCACCATGTACCAAAATTAATTCAAAATGGATCAAAGACTGAAGCATAAGACCTGACACAATAAACTGCATAGAAGAAAACGTAGGTACTAAACTTATGGACCTTGGGTTCAAAGAGCATTTTATGAATTTGACTCCAAAGGCAAGGGGAGTAAAAGCTAAAATAAATGAATGGGACTGTATGAAACTTAAAAGCTTCTACACAGCAAAAGAAACCATCGACAAAATAAAGAGGCAACTGACTGAATGGGAGAAGATTTTTGCAAACAGTGCCTCTGATAAGGGGCTAATATCCAAAATATACAAGGAACTCATGAAACTCAACACCAAAAAAACAAACAACCCAATTGAAAAATGGGCAGAGGACCTGAAGAGCCATTTCTCCAAAGAGGACATACAAATGGCAAATACACATATGAAAAAATGCTCAACATCGCTAATCATCAGAGAAATGCAAATAAAAACCACAATGAGATATCACCTTACCCTAGTCAGAATGGCTATCATCAACAAGACAAATAATAACAAATGTTGGAGAGGCTGTGGAGAAAAAGGAACCCTCATTTACTGTTGGTGGCAATGCAGACTGGTGCAGTGTGGAGGTTCCTCAAAAAATTACGAATAGAATTACCACATGACCCAGCAATCCCTCTCCTGGGTATCTACCCCAAAAATCTGAAAACATTTATCCATAAAGACACGTGTGCTCCAATGTTCATTGCAGCTTTGTTTATGTTGGCCAAGACATGGAAACAACCAAAATGTCCTTCGATAGATGAATGGATAAAGAAGTTGTGGTATATATACACCATGGAATACTATTCGGCGGTAAGAAAAGATGATATAGGAACATTTGTAATAACATGGATGGATCTTGAGAGTATAATGCTAAGCGAAATAAGTCAGACAGAAAAAGCAGAGAACCATAATGATTTCACTGATATGTGGTATATAAACCAAAAACATCAAAAGAACATGACAGACAAATGAGAAACAAAAACTCATAGACACAGACAATAGTTTAGTGGTTACCAAAGGGTAAGGGGGGGTGGGGCGTGGGAGATGAGCGTAAGGGGGATCAAATATATGGTGATGGAAGGAGAACTGACTCTGGGTGGTGAACACACAATGGGATTTATAGATGATGTAATACAAAATTGTATACCTGAAATCTATGTATTTTTACTAACAATTTTCACCCCAATAAATTAAAAAAATAATCATGGGAATATAAACAAAATCTGATAAATAATATTGAACTACTGGTGACAAAATTTAAATACATTCTATATGGTATTGAATCCATATTAGATTCAAAGAACAAACAGAAAACAAATACTTTCTCTCCTAAAAAGACTCAGTCATAAAATGAAATCATCGACTAAATACAGTTCAATGGCTTAAAGTGTCTTAAGTGAATAGCCTTTTGTTGCCACTGCATATTTAACTTATACCAAGAACAAAGTGATTAAAGTCTTTCTAATATTTCAAGGGTAAAGTGATCACTGAACATTGAGTCAAAAGATGTTTGTTCCATTAATAAAATTACACTGTAGAAGAAATTGGTGTTCACTGTTCAATATCAGATTCTTGTCAAAAGAAATCAGTACTAATTTAGGAAACAGGATACGCCTTGTATTTTATAAATGACAGAGGCCAAATTTTCTGTAACCCAACGAAGGCACTGAGATGTATAGATAGTACAGTCAGATATAACTAAGTTTGGCAATACCCAATCATGGCTCTACTTTAAAGTTTCATGTATTAATATTTCAGTCCCAGAACTATGCTTTCTAATTCAAAGTGCCTTTAAAGAACAAAGTTGCCAGTAATTTTTTAAAAATTAATCTTACGTAATGGTCGATGATTCTTGCCAACTCTTCATCTCTCTTGGTGAAGAAATCTGGATATGGAAACATGAGGAATTCGGATACAGAAGGATGTTCCCTTCAAAAAAGCATAAGAACAGATCCAATGTTAGGTATAGCTATTCCTCCTCCCAGGAATATATAAATGAAAGTCATAATTCATTAATAAACATTTTGATTCTATATTGTTAATATAAAGTTCCTGCTCTTTATAGACTACTATATGTTAGCTGTTAGCTTGGGTAAGCCATTTTGGATTACTAAAACTGATATATTTGAGGGTAGGGCATGACATATGGAATGAGAACTAGAAAATAAAAATGCAATCTTCTCCTAGGAGACGTAAATACTATAGCTGGTCAGTAGCAAATGAGAAGCAAGGATATGAAAGGCTTAAGGAAGCATGAAAACGACTATGTCCAATGGGGAGATGACACTGTGCATTGCCATACACAGCCCCATGATCCTGGAAGTTCTGGTGGAAGTCGAAGCCTAGGAATGTGAACTAAGATAGTCTAAAAACAATGCTGTGACTTCAATACTTCTCCACGCTCTTTGTATTACTAAGAATGGAACTGTGGCAGACTGCAACAGCTCAGGGAAACTGTTGGCAGTGCAAAGCTGGGCTCTAAACTAGTGGAGATTTAAACTGTTCACATAATAATTTTATTATTAAAGTTATTATGAAGGAATGATTGTGAGTCCAGACATATATAAAGCAAAAAACAAAACAAAACAAAATGTGGTGGTAGAGAATTCAAAAAGTCTGATAAAAAATGCATGTAGACATTATAGCCATAAAAATTTATCAGACTTTTTTGAATTTAGGAAGTTCACCAGCTATATCTCTCCTTAGGCTCTTGCCTAAGATCTCTCCCTCTAAACCCACTTTCTCTCCTTCACAACCATATTCTCTAACACCATTTTTTTCTTTACATATATCTGGACTCCAATGTTTGGTGTGTATATATTTATAATTGTTAGTTCCTCTTGTTGAATTGACCTCTTTATCTCTTGATAGCTTTTGAGTTAAAGTCTATTTTGTCCAGTGTAATTATAGCTACCCTTGCTCTCTATTTGTTTCCACTTGCATGGAACATCTTTTTTTCCCATCTCTTTACTTTGAGTCCATGTGTGTCCTTAGAATTGAAGTGAGTCTCTTGTAGGCAGACCCATATAATTGTGTCTTGCTGTTTTATCCATTCAGTCATTCTATAGCTTTTGATCAGAGATTTCAGTCTTTACATATAAAGTAATTGTTGTTGGATAAGGACACACTAATGCCATGTTATTATTTGTTTTCTGGCTGTTTTGTATTAATAGTTCCTTTGTTCCTTTCTTCCTTTTTTGATGTCTTCCTTTGTGAACTGATAATTTTCCATATCGGTATGCTTTGACTTCTCTTTAGCTTTTGTGTATCTACTCTAGGTTTTTTGCTTCATGGTTACCATGAGGCTTATGTAAAATATGTTATTGATATAGCAGTCTTTTTAAAGCCAATAACAACTTCAGTCACACACAAAATTAAATCTTAAGTTAACCATATAAGTATATATACTTCATTAGCATTTTCCCCAATTCCATTTCAATTCAGTATCCTTAGGAACCATGGATTATTCTGGAATCCAAAAGTTATAAAATCCTTAGAGATGTATTTAATCATAACTTTCACACTCAAAATTCTACCTGGTCATATTTAATCTTTTATGCATCTTTAAAGCAGGAGGTTAAAAAATAAGTGATTTTCTTGGCACATGAATAAAAGATATTTAATCGCAATTACTGTTGATTTTTCCATTTTGTAGGGGTGATCGGTTCAAGTAGCAAATCATATTTGTGTGTCCTTTGAACATTATTTGTGTTTATTATTGACTTGCCCAAATCACAGAGCCTCAATATTATATAATAGCTCCCTGGAAATGACAAGATTTAAAGTGTAGATATTTCCAAGAAAGTTATCCAAAGTTAAAAAAACACACAAATAAATCTTCTTGGTACCTTTCAAGGATAGGTTACAAAGAAATAGCTTGTCCTCAACTTGACTACTACTATTACCATTACTTGATCCCATGTTTAAAGTATCTGGTCCCTATTTAACTGCCCTTATTTTGTAGTCCCTGCATCATAAAACAACCTATGGACATAAAAAATTGTTCTTCTCTCAACCCTCTAACATTTACAGCCTGAGCAGTGATCCTGTTTCTACTGGCATGAGGAAATGCCAGTCAAGGGAAGCTCCAAGGACCTTGGCTTCTACCATTCCCAGTGATCTTGTCCCAGGGGCTCTGTCTCAGACACCAGCTGCTACAGTTTCAGTCTTGCTTTTCTTTGCCAGTCAGACTATTGATCTGGTGGTTTCTATATACAGTGCCTGCCAGAGTTTCATGTATCACTTTAACATTAACTAGGGCTGATAAAGCAAGTAAGGAACTCAAAGTCAAGGCATTTTGTATTTTAATTTTTTTTCAATCCACTAAGTCAAAATTTCCAATGGATATGTTCCACTAAAACAATTCTTTCTGCATTCCCAGACACAAAATCATGCGATCTGTAGCCACGGATGGTCCTCTGCCACACTAATAGGTCTGATTCATCTTCTATTTCAGTTCATCCACAACTCCCTAAATCAATTTAACCATTAGAGTCTGTGTCTTTTCATCAGTCTCATTTTAGACACTAATGTATGTGGTTATCACAATGGGATTGTGATGTGCTTGACTGAAAGATGCCAAAAGACATAGTAAAAGGATGTTAAATGTCTTTACAAGGCAGCTGATAGAAACTAATGGAGATGATTTCACAATGCAGGAGAAAACATATTGTGTCTCCAGGCTAAGGTATGGCTCCAGGAACATCTCTGAAACAAATCTGGAAGGATGAGTAGGAGTTAATGTAATGTTAGTGTGACTAAGGGTGAATATAACTTAAATGAGTATCAAAGAGCATTTGAGGTGGCATGGAGAACAAGTGACAACTTCAGTTTTGAATGTGTTGAGTTTAAATACCTTCTTACACCAATTAGAACTGGTTGGCCTAGTCCTTTCATCCTGGGAATAATCCTCACCACTGTTGAGGCTGTTTTCTGAACCCATGATGTTACTTTTTCTAGGTTTATTCCCTCATTTGGAGAAAGATATTCTTAAGAAGCTTCCTAAGACATGGTGAATAGAAGATAAATAATTTGAAAGTGTCTTTATTCTCCCTTCACATTTAACAAATTGAGGCAGGAAAATATTCAGGTATCATTTGTTAGTTAGACTCTACCCAAAGGAAGAACAGAATGGATTCAGACAATTTTTATATAAAATCTTTTTACCTGTTACCCAAACATTATTAACCAAATATATTTAATATCAAGAGATAGTTGGGATTTAAAGTGGATATTATTGTCCCTCAGTTTATTGAGGCTCCACTGTCTTCTTGCTTCTGATGCTGCTTTTGAAGCATCTGATATCATCCTGATTCCCAGGCATTTGTAGCTGCCAGTTTATTCTCTCTAGAGCTATATTGTTCAAGATACGTGCTTCTAGTTTTCTCAATAGACAAATGCTGAAATCTCAGTTAACAAAACAAATGTTTGTTTTTTGTTCATGTAAAGTTTGATACAGTTAATTAGAAGCTCTGCTCTATCAGGTGACCCAAGAATCCTCTTTCCATTTTAAAATGCTACCATCTCAACACATGACTTGCAAGTTCACTCTGACAGAGGAAGAAAGACTTGGGAGAAAAGACACTAGTTCTTAATCGCTTTGGCATAGAAGTGTCATGTCATTTATGCTCATAGCACTTGGCAAAAAGTACAGGATTCTAGCCCAGGGTTTCTAAACCTTGGCCATATTGACATTTGCGCTAAACACTGCTTTGTTTTAGGGGGTTGTCTAGGGCATTGGGGGATATTGAGCAATATCTCTATACTCCGCCCACTAGTGACAGTAACACTCTCCACGTATGACAACCAAAAATGTCTATTAATATTGCCAGTGTCTCCTGGGAGCCAAAAATCAACCCCAGTTGAGAACCATTACTTTAACTGCAAGGAAGTCTTCTGAGAAAAACAAAGGAACACATGAAATGTTTGATGATGGCTAATGGTCTCTGTCACAGGAAGTTTCAAGTTTGCTTTTTCCTTAATTTTTCAGTTTTCATAGTGAAATATGTGGTAGACGGATTTCCAAAGTGGGCTCCAATATCCCCCACCTCGTAGTACACATTCCTTGTGTAATTCACTCTCCTTGAGTATGGGCTGGCCCAATGACTTACTTCTAATTAATAAAATATGACAAAGGTAATTGGATAGCACTTCCATGATTAGGTGAGACTTCTGCCTTCTTAGCAAATTCTTTTATGCCTTCTTGATATTTATGCTTTGATAAATTAGTTTGCCATATTGGAGAGGCAGGTAACTGAGGATGGTCTATAGGCCAGAGTCAGCAAGTGGTTGAGATTCTCAGTCTAATAATCCACAGGGAACTACATCCTGACAAAAATTAGTGAGCCACTTAGAAGTGGAGTCTTGCCCAGGTTGCCTTCAGAAGAGACTCTAGTCTTGTCCAACATGTTGACTGCAGCCTTGTGAGAAACCCTGAAATAGAGAACCCAGCTAAGTCATGGCTGGATTCCTAACTCAACGAAAATGGGAGATGATAAATATATGTTGTTTTTAGTTGTCAGATTTTGTAGCCATTCTTTACATATCAGTGGATAATTAATACAAAGTGCCTTATTATAGGTCTTTTTAAATTCATTTTATTGAGCTACTTGGGCCTCTTAAGTGTATAAATATGTCTTTAGTTCTTCAAATTAAAAAAAAAATGTTGATAAATAATTCCCCCTGGTCTTCTTTGTTCTTTAATTTTTCTCCCTGGAATTCCCTTCATATTAATGCTAGGCCACTGGAACTGGGCCTCTCATTTTCACATCCTCTTGTTCCCATTTTCCTCCCCTTTGTCTTTATTTCACTGAAGAGTTCTTGCTAAGTTTATCTTCCAAACCTTCTGTTGAATGATTAGCTTCCATTATGTTTTTAATTTCTAAGAACTTTTTCTTTCTTATACTGTTTTTTTATATCCTCCCTTTTGCACGGATGAACAATTTTCATTTATTTCTTAGAAGACAATTATAGATATTTTAAAAACTTTTCTTCTTTGTTTCTACACTTTTTCAGTTTTCTCTGAGTGACTTTTACATTTTATTTTTGGGGATACCTCTCTTTTACATTAGAGTCTTTTTTCAATGAGTCTTTTTTCAATAGAGTCTTTTTGGCATATATTGTATCTCCATTCTGTTAAATCCATATTGTTAAATACATATTTAACAGCTTTATTGAGGTATTTAGCATACAATAAACTGCATATATTTAAAACATATATTTTGATACATTTTGACATATATATATATATATACATATATATATATATACATATATATACACACATGGAATCATCATGTTAAAAAAAATGAACATAGCCATCATTCCTCAAATTTTCCTCATGCTCCTTTTCTCAATTATATCTGTTTAAAATAAAAATAGTAAAAAGGCAATGGGAAGTTCTCAGTGGGTTGTTGGGGCTTGTTAAATAATGGTCCCCATCATGGAATAGTTGGGTAGTGATTATATTAGTTATATTTTACTCCATAGCTAGTTATCCCTAATTAGCAGCTTAAAACAAAAAACATTCATCATCTCACAATATTTTAGAGGGTCAGGAATTTGGGCCTGGCCTTTGGCTCAGGGTCTGTCACGAGGCCAAAATCAAGGTGTTCACAGAGGCTGCAGACAACTCAAAGGTCAACAGAGGGAGGGTCCATTTTCAAGCTTATTTATGACTGTTGGTAAGTCAGTAC
This sequence comes from Rhinolophus hipposideros, assembly GCF_964194185.1. Lineage (NCBI taxonomy): Eukaryota > Metazoa > Chordata > Mammalia > Chiroptera > Rhinolophidae > Rhinolophus > Rhinolophus hipposideros. Next base: position 25,764,197 of record NC_138053.1, on the reverse strand, counting down.
TTGCTGGCTGTTGGTCAGTGACATCAGTTTCTTGCTATTCAAATCTTTCCTTGTAGCAACATGGCCGCTGATTTCTCTCAGAGCCAGTGAATAAGAGAGAGTTCACAAGACAGAAGCCACTGTCTTTTCGTAACCTAATCTTGGAACTAGCATCTCCTCACTTCTGTCATATTCTATTCATTAAAAGTGAATCACTAAATCCAGACCATACTCAGAGAGAAGAGATTACCCAAGAGCATGAATGTGATGAAGCAGGGATCATTGAAGGTCATCTCAGAGGCTTCCCGGCACAGGAGTAAAGACACTTTCTTGGGGAATCCCCAAATATTAGTATCTACAGAACTTTTCTTGTATGAAAAACAGAGACCTCAGACACTCTCTACCTTAGTGTGTCACTCTGGCCCCCAGGGAAAGGATGGAAGGGGGGAAAGTGGAGGTGATAGAGAGTAGGGGCTCTCAAGGTGACTTTTCTATATGAAGACTTCACCTTCATTTAGTACAACATCCTTGTAGTCTTTGAAGAGGCATAAGCAGTAAAATAGTACAATAAGAATTCTGTTTCAAAATGATTACTCTAACAGGTGTGCAGATGGAACAAGGAATACTTAAAGTTGCAGGACCATTTCAGGAGTTATTGAAATAGAATGTTGGCAGGGAGTATTAAACATTGGAAAAGCTGTCTTACCAGAGGAGCAATTGATTGCTATAGCAACCGTTCAGGTTTGGGGGTAGGAAAATAGGGGAGTATAAGAGAATGTGTTTTTTCCTTCCTTTTATGCCTCTAAATAACTCAACTATTGCTGGTTAAAGAACATAGTAAAAGTACAAAACTTTAGGCTTGAGGCTAAACTACTAAGAATGTCTAAATATTAATACCCCACCAGTATTTTATTCCAGAATTCCTCAACTATGATTTCTTGACATACTGGCACATTTCCATAATTGTGAGGTATATTACAGATAATTTATTATTAATAACAGCTAAGAATTAAATGCTGGAAATTATTCATACTTTTAAAATACACTACGCTAGGCTTGCAGAGTCCCCATAATAACAGTCTCACTCTTGTCTATTATAATATATTTTTGAATGGGATTTAATCAATTGAGCATGCTGAAAAATGAATTTGTATTTACTATGTGGCAATCTTTAACAATTTAGGAGCCAATGGAAGGGCTTTCAAAAGGGAATTGAGGACTCTTCAGACAGAAATAGGTGAATATGCTCATATATAGTCTTTGCTCTGTAACTGTTTGTCCCCAAAGTCTTTCCCAACCAGCATACAGGCACTGATTTTTTGCAGCACCTGAAGGGCTCATTTTTACTTGTCTATATCAATTCCCCTAAATATACAGTTAGATTCCAAGTCATAAAAATAATTTAAAAATTAAATAGAAGAAAATTGATGGGCAGAGATTATATTACATCCTTGAGAGGTTACTTACCACAAATAAAGTTCTACTGGGAGAAAGAGCAATCTTGCAGAGGTAGGACGGGCCTTGTTTTCCAAACAGACTGAGGATAATAGCACTGTTTGGAGATTTGAGAGCCAGGCAAAATGGATAGAAAATTATCTCCTCACATTCCAACAGAGCCACATTAGATAAAAACCTACCAGAGACTGAGAACTGGTTATCAATGTTATACGTAGCTGTAGATCTAAATAGGGGCTTGCACTAGCATGCAAATGTGTAGAGAGGAACACACAGACAATGTGTAAATCCTGTCTGTTGGCAAACACTGGTAGTATGAAGACCTCTCTCCAGTACATGGCAAGCAGAAGAAAATTTCAAAAAGAATCTCTAAATTACTGAAAAGCAAGAAGAATGATACATTATCTCATATATCCAGAAGAAAATAAACTTTCAAAAAATTATTGACTGCAGGAATCTGAAAAAAGATACAGAAAACTACTTGGTACCCGATAGGTTATAAGATATAATATCTATAAAACAAGAGCTGAAAGCTATAGAACAGAAGAGTCAGGGGAAAAAATATGTGAGATAAGGAAGGATGGTATGAAAACATGAAGTGCCAAGGTAAAAGATCAATACACAATAAAAGTAGTTTTAAAAATAAGAAAAGACATTTTGAAAAATAAACCAGTGTTATGAATTACCAATTTAAAATTAGTTCCCAAAGATTTTCATTTATTTTCTCTTAAAATTTCCAAAGTTACAAAGTAAAGTACTTTGTTACAAAGTTACAAAGTTTGTTACAAAGTTACAAAGTAAAGTACTTTATTTTACAAAGTAAAAATAAAGAGAGAAGAGATAACTGAAATGAAATAAATAAAATATTATTCAACCTAAATATTAATCAATTAAAAAAAGAAAAATTGGTGTAGAAGCAGTATTAAAAGATATGACCACAGAAAACTTAAAGAGCTGAAAAAATGACCTAAGTATATATATTGAAATTACTTTCTATACCAGGTCAAAGAAGGAAATATTCAAAAAAACAAAATATTCAAGAAAACTAAATTAATTACAAGGATAAAAATAAAATGCTCCAAATATGGAGACAGAAAAGTAAGTAAATATAAACAAAATCAGCCTTAGATTTCTCCCCTGCAATATAAAATGATAAAATAATTTATTTTGCTCCCAAGAATCTTTAGATTTTCACATACATAGAATAAATTCCTCCTTTATACTTTCTATAAAATAATTACATTAGGAAATTAGAGGTAATTCAAAGTTCAGTAGTGCTTTTAACCAAAATAGGGAACAAGATAGAGCAACAGTACTGAGAGAAAGCCTATAGATTCTAAGCTCTTTGAATTCTAAGCTCATTGACTTATGAGGACAATGACCTCATAAGTAGTTCCAGAAACTAACATTCAGCCAATATTTCTACAAAGGCTAGCAATGACCAGAATCAAATTAAACATAAATTTCAGTCTAAATAATTTTTAAATTTTGTTACACTATTGAATTAAAATAAAATGTTGCTTAAAGAGAAATAATTTTTCAGTCTAAATAATTGTTAAGTTTGTTACACCATTGAATTAAAATAAAATGCTGCTTAAAAAGAAATAATTTATGGAATAAATTAATATATTAATATAACTCTTAAAATGTACATTATAGTTTTAAAATATGAAAAAATAAAGTAAAAGAAGTAAAACTGTATTACATTCCCCCTCTTATATGGAATGGGGAAAACATCAAACGGATGATATGATGCAAAATACATATATTATTATTATTGATCATTTTTGACATATAAAAGTTTTTGAGAAATGTGAATGTAATCATGAGAAGAACTAAAAACAACATATATGCCTTCCCAATCATTGGGGAAAACCAAAATAAAAATAACAAATTTAAATAGAAAAAAATACACAGTAAAAACAAGGAACCATACAAAACATAGCATATAAAGCAAAAAGAAGAGCAAATATAAATTGTAGCAATAAAAGTAAACACCATTAATACCATAGAAGCCAAAGGAAAAATTAAACCAAATGTAGCTTATAAGAGACTGTTGAAACAAAATATTAAAAGAGAAAAGGAATAAAAATGATCTGTTAAGAAAATACAAATATTAAATTATTAGTTGTAACACTATTTTCAGACAAAATAAAATTTAAGGCAAAAATCATTAAATAGTTCAAAAAGAGTAATTTTATGTTGACAAATGGTGCATTTGACAACTGATAAATTCTCCTCTGAGAATTTATTGGAATGAATATGGAGATGAATATTTCCATATTCATTTAAAATGACTGTAAGGAAATATGCCAAATTTAACAGCAATTATCTTAAGGAGATGTGAACACAGACAATTTGTACTTCCATGATACCTGCCCCTAAACATTTAGAAAGAAAAAAAGTGAATGAAAGAACACCATCTAGAAAATAAAATACATGTAACTGTTTTTTAACCCCTACTTAGAAATGGAATGATTGTTTCTTTGTTCTTAACATGTCCGTGTCATTTAATATGCCTAACTACCCCCTTTAAAATTTTTCAAAATTGCTTCTCTATTTTCTGAGACATTTTTTTCCTGTCCAGTTCTCTTCTTTTATCAGTGGTTCACCTCCTCTGAATTTTCTTCTCTTTTTATTATAGGGATTGTTCCGAAGTTTTCTCTAATTGCTGTCGCTTTCTTCCTTGTAATTATCTGTATTTAATTACCATCTTCCCTAGGAGGTTTTTATCACCTCCTTACCCTGCTTCTACTCTTGCAACTACTTGATGGACATCTCTTCCTAAACATCTTACTGACACTAAAAACTCAGTATATCTAAAACTAAAATAATTTTGTTTCATTCACCATTAATGAAACGAACATTTATGAAGCACCTACTACGTGCTCAGGTCCAGAGTAGATTCTGGGACTACAAAGCAGATGCTTGTTTTGAAAAGGCTAAGAATCTAATGATCCTTGTAAAATTTGCCCCTCTTCCTTGTTCTCTATTTTGGTAAAAGCCCTATCAACCTCTGAACTATCTAGGCTCAACATCTCTGACTTGATTTAGTTAGGTTAGTTAGTTAGTTAGTTAGTTAGTTAGTTTACTCTTCTTTCCCTCTTGCTTTTCATATCCAAATAGCTGCCTTAAGATATGTTTTCAGTTTTCTGCCTGAGTCTTTACCTCTACTGTATATTTTCTGTTCATGTCTCACAACTCTCACCCGTACTTTCAAAATAGCCTCCTAAATTATCATATTACCTCCAAATCTCTTCACTTTGATTTCTCCTACAACCTATTAACAATTCTATCTTGCTATAAAACTCTTCAATTTACCCTCACACTTCTAGGCTTAGCATGTACACGTAAATTGTGAAAGTTAATCAAAATATTTAACAACTGAATGACATGAGCACCAGCCAAACAGAACAGCTGTCAGATAGCTTCTAACTGATCAGAATAAATGCCAGATGTAAGCAACCAAATACAACTATACCAGCACTTTCCATCGTTCCTATATCTACCTATCCCCACCCCATAATCAAACGTGCTCATGGGGAAGAGACTCCAATGTGTATTTGTCTTGAATACACAAACATACCACATTTCCAGTTCTATTGGTTCTCATACATGGAATAAGTATGAACTTTCTGAGCCAAGTTATGCATACATGCTTCCCTCTTGGTTATCCTAACCCATACTAATGATGTGGCAGGCCCAGAGGAGGGTAGAATTATAAAATGAAAGAACCTAGGTTCCTGAATGACCATACAGCTGGCCGTCTGAGAAGGAGTACCACATTTGGCTGTGATGAAATAAGAGATAAATACACACTATGGCAAGCCACTGATAATTCAGCATTTACCTGTTTCTGAGCTACAACTGTCCTACTATAATGTTGTCTCTACTGTTTCCTTGGCACTCTGTATCTGTCTCTGTGATAAAAGCATTCAGCCTGTAATTCAAATGCTTTTTATTTGTAAATCTATTTCTTCCTTCAAACTCAAAACTCCTTAAGGGCAAGGACACCCCCCTCTATCTTTCAAACATAACATATTTGCCTGAAGTTAAATACATCTTGAAAATATGCCTTTTACATGTTGCTTTTATAAATGAATCCTGTAATTTTATGGTATGTTTCAAGAGTCCTAAAACTCTGATGGTCCCTCATAGCTTAAAAAGAAAAGTTCAGAGTCTTAAGCTGGTTTGCAAGGGTCACCATTATTGGGACACAACAGACATATTTTACTTATTTCTCAATCTGTGCCTTAATCTTCTAGTCTCTGTTTTCAACAAATATCCACAGTCCTCTGCTTCAATGAATTTGTTTGTACTATTCCTTTTACATAGAAATATTTTTTGGTCTTCCCATGTTCAAATCTATTTCCTCCATAAGGCCTAATTTAAGTGATTTACTATCAATTAAATATTCCCTAATTCCCTCCAGCAAGAAGTTTTTTTTTCCCTTCTAGGAACTCTTATAGCCCTTTAAGTTCCTTAGAACATTAGTTATTTATACTTAATATCATATGTATTTATAAACCACATTTATTACACATTTGGTATTTTAAAAGCTCAATAATGTAATATATTTTCAAATATGGGATATTCCTCTAAACAAAATAAGAATTATAATCATTATCTCCTTATAGTTCAGCAGTTTACTTAAGGAAAAATTTGTTTAAAAACAGGTGCTAAAATACTGAGAGAAGTTCCAACTACTATTTCTGTTCTCTCTTGCTAAAAAGTGCAGCATTTTCCAGCAAACTACCATAGACCCTTATTCAGCTCAGATTGCTTTTTTTTAAACATCTAACTTCTAAAGTAAAGCTGACTACAGAATCTTGACTTTAAGAAATAATCTGCATAACCATATGCTGTCTCCAAGTGACAAATCTCAGCTACAAAGACTAACATAGACTCAAAGTGATTGGGTGGAAATTGACACTCCAAGCAAATGGTATCCAGAGAAAATCAGGTGTAGCCATACTGATATCAGATGAAATAGATTTCAGTGCGAAAAAGGTAACAAGAGACAAAGATGGACATTTCATCATGGTAAAGAGGACTATACAACAAGAAGATATAACAGTCATCAATATTTATGCCCCCAATCAGGGAGCACCGAAATATACCAAGCAACTACTAACAGAACTAAAGGGAGAAATTGACCAAAACACAATTATACTAGGGGACTTAAATACATCATTGACAGCTATGGATACATCATCCAAACAGAAAATAAATAACGAAATAGCAGCCCTAAATGACACATTAGATGAAATGGACTTAATTGACATATACAGAGTACTTCATCCTAAAACATCAGACTACACATTTTTTTCTGGTGTACATAGAACATTCTCAAGGATAGACCATATATTGGGACATAAAATCAGCCTAAGCAAATTTAAGAAGATTGAAATCATACCAAGCACATTCTATGATCGCAAGGCTTTGAAATTGGGTATCAACTGCAAAAAGACAGCAGAAAAAAACACAAATACATGGAGATTAAACAACATACTTTTAAAGAATGACTGGGTCAAAGAAAAAATTAGAGGAGAGATCAAAAGATACATAGAAACAAGTGACAATGAAAATACATCCTACCAAACTTTTTGGGATGCAGCGAACGCAGTTTTAAGAGGGAGATTTACATCATTACAGGCCTATCTCAAGAAACAAGAAAAAGCTCAAATAAATAACCTCACATTATACCTTAAAGAACTAGAAAAAGAAGAACAAATGAAACCCAAGTTCAACAGAAGAAAGGAAATAATAAAAATCAGAGCCGAACTAAATGAAATAGAGAACAAAAAGACAATAGAAAAAAATTAATGTGACAAAGAGCTGGTTCTTTGAAAAGATTAACAAAATTGACAAACCCTTGGCTAGACTCACTAAGATAAAAAGCGAGAAGACACTAATTAATAAAATCAGAAATGAAAAAGGGGAGGTTATCACGGACGCCACAGAAATACAAAGGATCATCCAAAAATGCTATGAATGATTATATGCCACCAAATTCAATAACCTAAAAGAAATGGACAAGTTCTTAGAAACATATAGCCTTCCTAGGCTGAACCATGAAGAACTGGAAAATCTAAACAGACCAATCACCAGTAACGAAATTGAATCAGTCATCCAAAACCTTCCCAAAAGCAAAAGTCCGGGACCAGATGGCTTCACTAGTGAATTCTACCAAACCTTCAAAGAAGATCTAATACCAATCCTGCTCAAACTCTTCCAAAAAATTGAAGAAAAGACAGTACTCCCAGCTCATTTTATGAGGCCAATTTTACCCTGATACCAAAACCTGGTAAGGACAACACAAAAAAAGAAAACTACAGACCAATATCTCTCATGAATACAGATGCTAAAATCTTAAACAAAATTCTAGCAATTCTAATACAACAATGCATTAAAAAGATTATTCATCACGACCAAGTGGGGTTCATCCCCAGGGCACAAGGATGATTCAACATCTGCAAATCCATCAATGTGATACATCACATAAAAAAAATAAAGGACAAAAATTATATGATTATATCAATTGATGCAGAAAAAGCATTTGACAAGATACAACATCCATTTATGATTAAAACACTTAATAAAATAGGTATAGAAGGAAAATACCTTAACATAATAAAGGCCATATATGACAAACCCTCAGCTAATCTCAAAATTAATGGTGAAAAACTGAAGCCCTTTGCTCTATGTTCAAGAACACGACAGGGCTGTCCCCTATCACCTCTGCTTTTCAACATAGTGTTGGAAGTCCTAGCCAGAACAATCAGGCAAGAGAAAGAAATAAAAGGCATCCAAATTGGGAATGAAGAAGTTAAACTGTCACTCTCTGCAGATGACATGATGCTATATATAGAAAACCCTAAAGACTCCACCAAAAAGCTATTAGAAACAATCAATAAATACAGTAAAGTTGCCGGCTACAAAATCAACGTACAAAAGTCCATTGCATTCCTGTATACTAACAATGAAATCTCAGAAATAGAAATACAAAAAACAATTCCTTTTGCAATTGCAGCAAAAAGAATAAACTACCTAGGAATAAACTTCACCAAGGATGTGAAAGACCTATATGTTGAAAATTGTAAGACATTTTTAAAACAAATTGAAGAAGACAAAAAGAAATGGAAAGACATTCCGTGCTCATGGATTGGAAGAATCAACATAGTTAAAATGGCCATAATACCCAAAGAAATATACAGATTTAATGCAATCCCTATCAAAATCCCAATGGCTTTTTTTAAAGAGGTAGAACAAAAAAATCATCAGATTTGTTTGGAACTACAAAAGACCCCAAATAGCCAAAGCAATCTTAAGAAAAAAGAATAATACTGGAGGTATCACACTCCCTGACTTTAGCTTGTACTACAGGGCTACAGTAATCAAAACAGCATGGTATTGGCAGGAAAACAGACACATAGACCCAGAGATAAGAGAGAACCCAGAAATAAAACCACATAAATATGGACAGATAATTTTTGACAAAGAAGCTAAAAACATACAATGAAGAAAAGACAGCCTCTTCAATAAATGGTGCTGGCAGAATTGGATAGCCACGTGCAAAAGAATGAAACTGGACTGCTATCTGTCACCATGTACCAAAATTAATTCAAAATGGATCAAAGACTTAAGCATAAGACCTGACACAATAAACTGCATAGAAGAAAACATAGGTACTAAACTTATGGACCTTGGTTTCAAAGAGCATTTTATGAATTTGACTCAAAGGCAATAGAAGTAAAAGCTAAAATAAACGAATAAGACTATATGAAACTTAAAAGCTTCTACATAGAAAAAGAAACCATCGACAAAATAAAGAGGCAACCAACTGAATGGGAGAAGATTTTTGCAAACAGTGCCTCCGATAAGGGGCTAATATCCAAAATATACAAGGAACTCATGAAGCTCAACAACAAAAAACAAACAACCCAATTGAAAAATGGGCAGAGGACCTGAAGAGACATTTCTCCAAAGAGGACAAACAAATGGCAAATAGACATATGAAAAAATGCTCAACATCACTAATCATCAGAGAAATGCAAATAAAAACCACAATGAGCTACGACCTCACACCTGTCAGAATGGCTTTCATCAATACATCAACAAACAAATGCTGGCGAAGATGTGAAGAAAAGGGAACTGTCAGGGGACAGCAAATTGGTGCAGCCGCTATGGAAAAAGTATGGAAGTTCTTCAAGAAATTAAAAATAGAACTATTATGACCCAGCAATTCCACTCCTGGGTATTTATCCAGAGAAATCCAAAACACTAATTTGAAAAGATATATGCACCCCTGTGTAACTGCAGCGCTATTCACAGTAGCCAAGATAAGAAAACAACCAAATGCCTATCAATAGACAATCGAATAAAGAAATTGTGTACATATGTACAATCAAGTATTACTCTGCCATAAAAAAGAATGGAATCTTATCATTTTCAACAACATGGATGGACTTTGAGAGTATTATGAAAAGTGAAGTAAGTCAGACTAAGAAAGACAAATACCATATGATCTGACTTACATGTGGAATCTAAAGAACATAATAAATGAACAAACAAAACAGAAATAGACTTATGCATACAGAGAATAAACTGATGGTTGCTAGATGGAAGGGGGTTTGGAGGGATAGGTGACAAAGGTGAAGGGATTAGGAAGTGCAAATTGGTAGTTACAAAATAGTCACAGGGATGTGAAATAGACTATGGGGAATATAATCAATAATATTGTAAAAACTATGTATAGTGCTAGATTTACTGGGGGGATCACTTCATAAATTATATAAAAGCCTAACCGCTATGCTGTACACCTGAAACTAATATAAAATAATATTGAATGTCAACTATAATTTTAAAAAATATACAGTTACAGAAAGTAAAATACAGCATAAGGAATATAGTCAATGGTATTTTAATAGCTATGTATGGTGTCAGATGGGTGGACTTGTTGGGGTTATCACTTTGTGAGGTGTGTAAATGTCTAATCACTGTGTTGTTTTATACTCCTGAAATTAATAATGAACAAAAAATAAAATGATTTTAAATTATATAAAAAATACCTGTTACAATTGCAACAGAATAATTGTCCATCTTGCCAAAAAATATTGCATACTAGTACATATACTTAAAAGAAATATAATAAAATGCTATTTGCATTAACTTTATAATAATTACTTCAGATGACAGATAAAGAAAAAATTAGATATTAGGTGAGACAAAATGCATTTTGTAGCGCAGACAACTGACAGTTTTTAACTAGTTGGTTAGTTAAACTCTCCAAGTTTCTTAGTCTCACCTCAGTGCCCCTCAATGTTGAACAGTGCAACCAGTACAATTTTATTTGAAAAACCTATCCAGATTGCTTATATTTCCTTGGAATTGATCTTGCAGCATCTGAAGTACAGGTAGTAGTTAGTTCTGTGTGCACACAGAAAAACGTTGAATTGATTTAAAATGAACCAGGTCAGTGTAGATCAATTTAGGCCATGGCAACCCATGAGGACACACAAATTAGGATTCTCCTACGGAGACCAAAAATAGATCTCATCAAACGTTCCCTGAGCAGATTCTGAAAATCTATCTTAAAAAGCACAGCTATAAAAATCCCAAGATTCCTATAGCAATATGAATAAGAGGAAATGGAAGAAAGGGTAGGAGATAAAAAGATGTTTCAACAAAATAATTTCCCAATACATAGCCTAGTGTTTTTATTTTCTATGTTAATCAGCTTAAGAGGAAAGGTACATTTGGATGAACAAATAAAAGTGCAATCTACTAATGACTTTATGCCCACTGTGCTTGTCATTCATAATTTCTCCTGCAAAAGTGATAAAGGGCTGTGTTTGGTTCTGAATATAATGGAAAACATTGTGCCTCAATGCATATGCATATACTCTTCACTGTGGGAGGTGCTTACCAGACAGATTTTTAGTGAAGCACCTGGAAAGTCAAAAAGTGATCATTAATTCACAAAGCCACTGCAGATTTTGAGAGTCACATTCCTATCAAATAGTGATTGTTTCACTGATGTCATAAGATCATTGCTCTACCTGCCTTTCAACCATTTCATCTTAGAAAGATAATGTGGGCAATCACTTTATAACTTCTTTAAGTTTATTCCCTGCAGTACAATGAGCTGTTCCCCATAATTTGTTACCAAAGAGAAGTGGATTCCCTATTCTAAGAACCTCAGATATAAGTTACTTGACTTTAAATCACTATTGTATTCCCTTAGAACTATTAGATAATAAGGTGTCCATGTAGGGCTAATTCACTGGCCGACTTGTTTTCAGTTTGAGTGGAACTAGAGATTACCCAGAGTCAGAATCTTAGCTCTGGCTCTGCCACTAACCAGCTGGGTGTAACACAGCCTCTCAGCACTTCAATTTCCTCATTTCAGACTCTCATTTGAGTCTCCATTTTCTTTGAACTCACTAAGCCTTGATTTGCTCACCTGAATCATTCATCTTAGTCGGCCTACTCAGTTTTTTCACCATTTCACTACATAAAACAGGGCTCAGTTTTAATTCCATAAGCCAAGAAATAAAGGCCAATATTATAAAACATAAACATGATAGGCAGTGTGAGATAGACTTCAGAACAAGGACTACTACTGGGGCTAAATAAAGACATTACACAATGATGAAAAAATCAAATCACTAAGAATAAAAAATAATCCTAAATGTGTGTGGACCTAAAAACTCTGCTTGAGAATACATTTTGAGAAGCAAATACATTTGAGAAGCAAATAAAATATTATTTTGAGAAGCAAAAATACTGGAACCAAAAAGGGCAATAGATAGTCTATGATTTGGATTTAAAGTATCCGTAATACTTGGATACTTCAACAATTCTCTGTCGACAATTAATAACATAACATGTAGACAGAAAATCAATAAGGATATCAAAGCTTAAAACAACACTATCAATCAACTTTATGCAATTAACATTATAGAACATTTTAACTAATAGCAGGATACAAATTATGACACAGAATGTTGTCTGTATTCACCAATATAGACAATATTCAGAGACATAAATCAAATTGTAACACATTTAAAATAATGAAAATTATAAAAACTTTTAGGACTATTGAAAAAAAAAATTAGATAACAGTAATAGAAAAATTACTGGAAAAGCCCAAATGCCTCAAGTTAAGCTACACACTTCTACATAATCCATGAGTCAAAAAGAAAGTCACATGGGCAATTAGAAAATATTTTAAATTGAAAGAAAATAGCAATAAAAACAAACAAAATTTGTGGAATGCAGTTAAAGCAGTACTTACAGGGAAATGTATAACATTAAATGTTTATATTAGAAAACAAAAGAAAAAGTCTCAACTTGCTGATCAAAGCTTCCACTTTAAGAAACTGGTAAAAGAAACACAAATTAAATCCAAGATGTAGAAAAACATATAATAAATATAGGCACAATAATCAATGAAAGTGAAAATAGAAACAATATAGTAAATGGAAACCAAATGCTTATTCTTTGCCAAGATCCATAAAGTGATAAACCTCTAGCCAGATTTACCAAGCAAAAAACAAAAATGGAAGATACAAATTACCAGTATCAAAATGAAAAAGGAAACATCATTACAGATCCTACAAACATTAAAGGATAATAAAACATTACAAACAATTTAATGGCAGTAAATTGAACAACCTAGATGCAAGGGCAAATTCCTTGAGAGGCAAAAAACTATCCAAGTTCATTCAAGAGGAAAAGAGTATAACACGAGTACTTTATTATATATAAGGGAAATTGAATTCATGGTGAAAACCCTTCCAAGAAGGAAAATACCAAGCTCAATGGATTCACTAATTCTCCCAAACTTTTAAGGAAGAAATGCCAAAACTATAGAAACTTCATGAAAGTAATATTTCCCATATTAGGAGGCTAGCATTGCCCTGATACTAAAACCAGAAATAGGTGTTACAAGAACAAAATTAGTGATAGATATTTTTCTTGAACATGGATGTAAATTTTTGAATAAAATAATAGCAAATCAAATCCAACAATACATAGAAAGGATAATAAATTTTGAGCAAGCAGTTTTTATACCAGGAATGCCACTTCAAGGCTGAAAAAATCATTATAATTACCATATCAATAGACTAAAGAAGAGAAACCTTCATATGATTATTTCAATAGATAAAGAAAAAGATTTAACAAAATTCAATATTAATTCAAGATAAAATCTCTTGGAAAACTAGAAATAGAAGGGAACTTCCTCACCCTGATAAAAGGCATCTATGAAAACCTATAGCTTACATTCTACGTAATGGTGAAATCTGAATGCTTGGCCTATTAAGATCTGAAACAAAGCAAGGATATTTGCTCTCACCATTCATATTCAACATTGAACTAGAGGTTCCTAACCAGTGCAATCAATTTTTTTTAAAGGAAATTAAAAAGCACACAGATTAGAAAGGAAAAAATAAAACTGTCTTTACTTGCAGCTGATATAATTATCTGCTAAAAAATCCAATGACATCAACAAAACAGTCACTATAATAAGTGAGTGCAGCAAAGTTTCCCATTAAAAGGCCGGTGATACAAAAATCAATTCTCATTCTATACACTCTCAATGAATAATTGGAAACTCCAAGAGAAAGGTTTTATACTAGCAATAAAAACATGAAATAAATAGATATAAACCTAACAAAACATGTGCAGCCTCTATGTGCAGAAAATTAGAAAACTCTCATTAAGAAAACCAGAAAAGATCTAAATAAAAGGACAGAGGTACAGCGTTCATTAATTGGAGAAGTCAATACTGTGAAGATGTCAATACTCTTCAAATTGATCCAGAGATGCAGCGGAATCACAATGAAATCTCAGAAGATTTATACATAGCCATCGAGCGATTGATTACATGGAGAGCAAAAGATGTAGAATAACCAAAGCAATTTTGAAAAATAACAATACTTGATGTCCAGACTGATTATAGAGCTACAATAAATGAGAGAGTGTGATATTGACATCAAGATAGACAAACAGATCGATGTAAACACACCCCCACATACGCAGTCAATTGTATTTTGACAAAGGTACAAATGCGATTAGAATGGATAAAGAATAGTCTCTTAAAAGTTGCTGAGACAACTAAAATTACATATGCAAAAAAAAAAAAAAAGAACTGAAAAAACCTTGCATGATACTGAAAATTTACTCATAATAGATCAGGAACAAATATAAAACTTAAAATCACACAACTTCTGAGAGAAAATAGGAGAAAATCCTTTGTTTTGCAAGATCGTTTTGCAGTTATGCAAGATTTCTTGGTTATTATACCATAAGCATGAGCCATTCAATTTTTTAAAATCATCCATTGGACTTTATCAAAATTAAAAACTTTCCCTGTGTGAAATATAATGCTAAGAGAATGAAAAGACAGACCAAAAGTAGGGAGAAAATATTTGCAAAACAAATATCTTTCGAAAGACTTATATTCACTATTTTTTAAAACACTTAAATTTCGTTAATTGAAATAAAACAACAAAATTGGGCAAAGGATTTCACAAAGGAAGATATATGGATGCTAAATAAGTACATGGAAATGTGCTCTACATCATTAGTCATTAGGCAAAGAAGATTTAACACCACAGATACCCCTGCATACTTATAAGAAGGGCTACAGTTAAGAAACAAAACATTGACAGTATCCAGTGCTGAGGACTAGAGCTTTCATATGCTCCTGAAGGGAAGGCAAAATAGTACAGCCACTTTGGAAAACAGTGTGGCTGTTTTTTATAAAGCTAAACATACTTTTAACATAAAATCCAGAAATCTCACCTCTAGGTATTTAACCAGGTTAATTAAAAATATGCTTATTCAAAAATCTTTATGTGAATGTTTAATGACTGTATTCATAATCACAAAATAATAATAATAGTAATAATAATAATAATAATAATAAACAGAAACCAAATGTCCTTGAACTGATGTATGGGTAAAAACTTGATATATCCACACAATAAAATCTACTCTGCAATATAAAGGAATGAATACTTATATACACAACAACATAGATTAATCTCAAATGCATTAGGCTTAGAGAAAAGTTACCTAAAAAAAGAACTTAAGAAAAAACTTAGGTGCTGTACATTAAAATAGAACGCAAATTAGATATTCTGATGGAAATAATGCTAGAGATTAGAAGGAACTATTTCATCTTTTATTTTAAATTAAACTTTATTGGGGTGACAATTGTTAGTAAAGTTATATAGATTTCAGGTGTGCAATTCTGTAATATACCATCTATATATCACATTGTGTGTTCACCACCCAACATTTCACCTTTTTTATAAAAATAACTGCAATGCCACAGTTAGACAATAATAAATGATATACATTATAATGCACTCTAAAGTTTGTATGTATGTTGATTAGATAAGGTGAAAAAGTAGTCAGATCTATCTATCTATCTTTCTATCATCATCATTTATTTATCTATCTACATGGAGAGAGAGAGAGAGAGAGAGAGAGAGAGAGAGAGAGAGAGAGAGAGAGACAGACAGACAGACAGACAGACAGACAGACACAGACACAGACACAGACAGAGACAGAGAGAGAGAGAGAATTTTTATCATCAGAAGTTCCTTGAGGATGAGAATTGTGTTTTTCTGTCAATACTTATCATATGGGGTGTGATCAAAAACTATAGTGAATGTTTAAACTAAAACAAAATTATTACAGTATAAGACACATTTCCATTAATACCCCTCAAAATACTCCCCCTCTTTATTTTAAACACACTATCACATCGTTCTTGCCACTTTCTGAAGCAGTCTGAAAGTCCTCTTATGTGAGTGTCTTTAGCTGCACTGTTGTGGCTGCCTCGATGTCCTGAATCGATGCAAAATGTTTACCTTTCATGGTCATTTTGACTTTGGGGAAGAACCAGAAGTCACATGGTGCCAGATCCGGTGAATAAGGTGGATGAGGACACACTGTGTTGTTTTTATTTGACAGAAATTGCCATGTCAGAAGCAATGTGTGACACAGAGCACTGTCATGATGGAGGATGAAGTAAAGATACTCATGAAAGAGGACTTCCAGAACTGCTTCAGAAAGTGGTAAGAACAATGGGATAAGTGTGTTTGAAGTGAGGGGAGTATTTTGAGGGGGATATTAATGATAATGTGTTTTTACTATAATTATTACTTTAAATTTAAACATCCACCATATCTTTTGATTATACCTCGTAGCTTATAAAGTTTTCCCCTCAATTATATCTTTCAAGATCCCATGTATGTTTATTATAGTTGTTTTTCTATTTTAATTTCATCTCCAATTAATCCATCTTTCATCTGTTGATTTTCTTCATTTAGTTCTCTTTACAGTATTCAATGTATGGGGATTTTAGTTGCAGGCTAATTTTAAGTTGATGTTTTCATTTCTCTCTCTCTTCTCCTTCACCCTCACTTGTTTTCCTCCTCTTTCTTGCGGAACCTTTTGTGTGTCTTAGTTTTACATCCATCTTCTTCAGGTGGTCCCAGTGTTCTGGTGTGCTAGCATAAAACAAGGTCTTAAGCTGGCTTTGTGTCTCCCCTTTTCTTTTGTGATACAGGGATGTTGGAGTTCAATGAGCTAGCAGGGGGCTTAGCTCAGTTCCCAGTTTAGAGGTTATATCTGTGTGCTCCTGAGTTCCAGGGAGGCAGCCTGATATAAGCCGCAGGCCTCAGCAGCATTAATAATAGCTATCGTTAGCCCTTTTCAGGGGAGATGGAGAGCTGACTGAAATGATAGCAGTGAGCCCAGCTATGACTCCCAAACTTATGTGGGGTGCTTTTATTTCCTGATACCCCCACAGCAACTGAACTCATGGACATCTCTTCCAGGCTGAGTCTCCCTCACAACTTTCCAGTTCTTTCATGATTTTGATATATGGATATGTTTTTCTCGTTTGTTTGTTTGTTTGTTTGTTTGTTTGTTTGTTTTTTGGTATGAGTATAAATTGTTAATTTTAAAAACTATTTTTATTTGCCTGTTTGGAGCAGTCAGGAGAAATGGAAAGCTCCAAGGCTTGAAGCATGAACTTGCACTTACTGTGCTAGTCTGGTTAGAAGTCTTGTATATAAAAGACTCTAAATAAATACTTGCTACACTGGCTTGTGTAAAATTGCATCTAATGTGGAGCATTACAGTTATAGTCTACTGAGTTGTTTTTGCCCCTTACTTTCAGCCTTATGTATTGCATCAAATCAAAATGAATGTCTCTGTGGTGGTAATAATGAATTCTTTGGAATGCTCTTCAGGCATCTTTGAGGAGACAAGACCACTTGACGGCATTTGCAGAAATTGATCTAGGCACATGTCTTTTCAGCCTTATTATTTATTTGCATACTTCCCTATAGCGAATATAGATATTAGAGATGACATTTTATACTATTGCCTTGGAAGCATCAACTTTCTGCTATTCTCAGCTGTATCAGGTAGCAGTTCTTGCCCCCTGATGATAGGCAAGGTAGAACTTTCTTTAGAATACATGAACTAACTCTTATTTGCACTGAAGCTTTTATTCTTTGACCTACTCTCAGGTTGATGTCTCTTAATGTCAAAAGATGCACAAAGCGTCAAAACACATAGCACTGAGTTTGGTCTTAAAAATACAAAATCAAACTTCTTTTTTTTCATATCTTACGAATAAGTCCTGCCTTTTGCCTTATACTAGTGAACTAAAAATATTAGCAGCTCATGCCTACTAGCCATTGATATAAAAAATATGTAGCAGTGAAATAGGACTTCTAAGCATTTTTCAAAGTATGTGCCTTGGTGAGACACTAAGAGCCCCTGATTTCTTAACAGTTTCTAAATACCATTTCCCACTACAAGAAACCAAGCCTTCTTGAAGAAATGGCTGACTTTAGAATTGGGACAGGGAAGATATAAGGTGAGAACATCTTGTTTCAGAAAGTATGGAAGCATTTAAAAAAAGATTGGGACAAATCAAAACGGCACAGAAGCCTAGCTGAAGTGGCTCCTATTGGCTATCTAAGGGACCAAGTAAATAATGAGAATAACAGATTAAAACTCATTGAAATACTCATTGAAATAGAATCAATGAAGCCATAGTGATGTAAGTAAGTGAATAATTGAATGAGTAAGAAAATAAGGAAGAAAGGAAAGTTCTTTTGGAAGAATGCTGATTCATAAATGTAGTAGAAATGACAGAGGTAGAAATCACAATTTTGCAACCAGATAATTATGCAAGAAATATTAATGGATACTAAAACTGGTGAATAAAGGTTCAATATGAAACAGGATATTTAAATAGTATCCAAATATTTTCCCATAAAATTAATTAATTACTAATGGAATATAGAGGGATTCTGTGGTAAAGAAATCTATTAGCTACTTCTTTAGCCAAGAGATGAAAATTAAAATCACCAATAGTAGAATAATCTAACATTATTCCTGATATGATACATTGAGGACACATCATTTCTGTGGTATTTTTGTTGAAAATGGATAAGCTGCATCTGATCATGAGGAAAAATTAAATTCAGGTTGAGTTTTGTTCTACAATGTAATTTCCTGTAGTCTGTAAAACGTTAAGATAAAGAAAGGTTGAGGAATTGTTCCAGACTATATGAAACAAAAGAGACATGACAGTCAAATGCAATGCATGGATCCTGGAGCTTGGGGGGAAAGAACTATAAAAGAATCGGACAATTGGAAAAATTTGAATATAGACTGTGAATTACAAGATAGTATTGTATGAATTTTAATGTAATTTCCTGGTTTTGATAATTGTATGCGTTTATATAAAAGAATAGTCTTGTTCTAAGAAAATACACTGATGTATTTCAAGATAAGGGTCAGAATGTATGAAACTAACTCTCAGGTGGTTTAGTAAAAATGTGTAAGTGTGTGCAACATACATATATCATATGTGTGTCTGTGGATAGATGAATGGAGAGAGAGATTTTAAATGATAAAGTAAATGCAGCAAAATGCTAACAATTTGTGACTCTGGAAAAAGGGTATATGTGTGCCCTTTGTATTTATTACTGCTGCAAATTTTCCTATGTTTGAAATTGTATCAAAACAAAAAGTTACACCCCAGAATACTTCCATCTGCCCCTCACACAAACCAGGCTGATTAGTTCTCACGTGACGGCCTCTGTGCTTGCTATCTGAAACACTCATCCTCCAGGGACTCACGGGGCTGTCTCTTTTCATCATCCAGGTCTTAGCTCAAATGTCACCTCCTCTGAGAGGCCTTTACTGACCACCCTTTCTAAAGAAGCCACATTCTTCCTCATTTTTCATCCCATTACTTGACCTTCTACATAGAACTTACCACACTCTGAACTTACGGTAATATAGTTATTTTTATTCCTCCATTAAAAGAGCCATAGAGGAAGGTCTTGCCTGTTCAATCTTTATCAGTAGAATACAATGCCTGACAAATTGTAGGTGCTCAATAAATATCAAAGAAGTGAAACATGAACAAATGCTACAGAAGAATTATAGCCTTGTAATGTTGTCCGTACTGGACAATGACATCTCACTACTTGTTGCTTGAGTTAGCAACGTGGGCTATGTTGATGCTGAAAAGTAAAGGAGCTGGGGAGGGAAGAGTAAGGAAAAAAACTGCACTCCTGGATAAGCCATCATAGGGCTAGACTAAGTCTGGGATATAGACTTACACTGTCAGTTTGCTCAAAATTCCGTTAATTGGTAGCTGCAACTGGAAGAATGCCATAAATGTAAATGCATACCGGGAGTCCAGCCCTGCGAGCATATGGTACAACCTGCAAGCTCAGATTTATTCAGGTGTACCACAAAGCATCACTCAGAGGATATAGAATTCTCATACTTAAAAATATTACCTTTATATAACAAGAGAAAACATTCTAGATAAAAAATAAATGAAGAACTTTACAATTTGTACTAAAGAGATAACTGAGATAACATGAATCACAATAGCATTTGGAAAGACCTGGCAGTTAAACCTCTATATACCATGACCCTCCTATAAAATTCATGCTTCCAGCTACTAAGCTGCAAGTGTTTTCCAAGGATCTTGAAACAGTAAATCAAAAGCAGAGCCTGCTAATGCCTACCCTGGTGATGCTCACAGAGGAAGCCAGTCAAAGCCTGGGACTGGCTTCCCTAAGTCACGACATCCTTATATAAACACACAATTTTCCAGAAGAAAACTGAGGCTGTCTAACAAATCACAAGACAAGCACTACCAAAAGCCAAAGATTTTCAATGTAGATACAGAATGAAAAACTGTCTTTACTTTCTGCGAGTGCCTTAGCACACTGTCAAATGAATATGCTGATAGACAAAGACAGGGAAAACCAGGTCAAGAAGATCAGTCTAGTTGGGAAGTTGTCTTGATAAAATACGATATCAGTGAGGCATCAGACTGGAAGTTCCTCACAGCTGTGGTTATGTCCAGCTTTCTATTTGTCACTGGGACCTCTACCTGACAAGATGTCACATTCAACTTGTTAAGCCATTCCATCAGTGTCATCTGTGATTGGTGGTTAGCACCACATGACAAGGCAGGTCCATGAAAAGGTGGCCTGGAGCCCAGACTCCTTACCAGCCCAGAAGTTAGGCTGTCTAATGATGTAGCTGGGGTCCAATTTCAGCACAGGGATATGAATGTACCAGAATATTATTTTCTTACCCTCCTTAGTGTACTATTTATTTAATGAAGACTTCAATTTTAATTTGTTAGTTAGACTATCATCTCAGTATTTGGATGTATAAATAAACATTTTAAAGGCTGCTTGAACAATTTGACAATTCCAAAAACCTAGCACATCTATACAACCACTAATTTAGGAACTTGAACTAGATAAACAATAAAATAAGCCCAATCGTGTGTCTACAAATTCACTCATCACTGCCCTGTTGATAAAAGTAAAACATTAGGAAATTAACTAAATTACCAATGATAGAGAATTGATTAAATGAGCTATGGCTTTTGCAGGTAACATGGCACTAGACATTATTAATTGGTTAGAAAATAATAGTTCATTAATTCATTCTCATAGTATTTACTGAGTAACTACCATGCATCAGCTTCTATTCTAGTAATAGAATACAGTAATGAATGAGACCAAACAATCTGTGCTCTCAAGATATTTTCATTTTAGAGAAACTAATGATTGGAAAAAACTTCATATTATTTGAATAACTGAAAATAGCAGATTACAAAATTGTATGTACAAAATAATCTCAATTATGAAAATTACAAATGCTATTTACTAAGTGAATACTGGTACTTTAATAGAAAGTCATTTGTGGATTGATTGGGTGTTGCCTGAGAAAAGCCAATAGCTACCCTAACAGATTCCCACAACTTTGTTCCCTCAGTACTGCTGAGACAGAAACAAGTTATATCAATGCAAGTGGACCACACTCTAATGTATATTCATATAAACCACATTAAAAGAAAATAAATGCAGAAAAACAGAAGGCCAAGAAATTAATTATAAAGAGAACTAATTTACTAGCATAATTTCTCCCTATAGACAATTCCACACAGGAAATCAACTATTTAAAAAAAATGCATATTGAGCAAAAGATCAGAGCAAAGGGAATTAGATAGGTGAGAGTTGGTCTCCGTAATACTTACTTTTGTCTGCTTCCATTGCTGATTAGCTTCCTTAATTTACACGTTCTTTAGACGAGTTTTTTTCATTCAATAGAGTTAAGTAACTCGACTGAATGAGGATCTCTTGGTATGGATAATCTCTCCCTTAAGCATTAACATGTATTTATTTCTAGGTTTTAAAGTTCATAGACCATCAGTAATATCTTAATGTTGGCCAAAATATGGTGTGTGTGTGTGTGTGTGTGTGTGTGTGTGTGTGTGTGTGTGTGTGTATACACTGAATAAAACATTTCCAAAAAACAGATATGGAAGGGAACACACTAAAATATTAATAATGATTATCTAAGGTTGATAGGAAAAGGGATAATTTCTTTCTCTCAATTTTTGTGAAAAATATATGTTATGTTTATAACCAGAAAAGAAAAAATCAAATAAGATGGGTGATAGACCAATACTCCCAACAAGAAAATGGGAGAACAAGCTGAAATCATTAATCTGGCTACAGGCATCATAGTACTGCTAAAATAATGAAGACCGGATAAGAAAAGTTTTCAAGAGAGGTGAGCTGGTCCTTCCTAAATACTATTTGTCAATTCTGGAAGCAGAATATGAGATTAAAAATCTGAGCTGCTCTTGCATAGAGACCTAACGGTGAGTGACAGAAAACTTTTAATGGTCTTCTAAAGCTAGAAAGACAAAACTGAATAATTGATGAGCTTCAAAATCTAGCCAGTTTTTTCTCTGGAGGTATTACCATAGTCTAAAGCTATGCAGTGTGGGAAGCTAATACACTAAAAGAAAGTCTCTGAAAATCAAAGCAGCATTTGCAGCTTTGTCCGTAATTTCAAAACTATGAAAGCCATGAGTTCCAAAGTTCCAAACCCCACAAGATATCTCAAAAATTTGGAAACAAAAAATTAGACAAATACGAAGAAAATAACACCTAGGCATATCATATTAAAACTGCTGAAAACAAATGATAAAAATCTTCAAGTACTGTATTAGTTTGCTTAGGCTGCTGTAAGAGTATCACTAAATAGCTTCAACAATAGAAGTTTATTGTCTCACAGTGTTGGAGGCTAGAAGACAAAATCAAAGTGCCAGTGGGGTTGTTTTCTCCCGAGGGCTGAGGGATTAATATGCTCCACGCTTCTCTAAGCTTCTAGTGGTTCCTGGCAACCTTTGGCATTCCTTGGATTTGGCTGCATACCCTGATAACTGCTTTGATCTTCATATGGCATTCTCCCAGTGTGCGCACCTGTATCCAAATTCTTCCTTTTTATAAGACATTAGTCATTTTGGATTAGGGGCCCACTCTACTCCAGAATAACCTCATCTTAAGTGATTCCAGCTGCAATATCCCTATTTTAAAATAAGATCATATTCTGAGGTACTGAGGGTTACAGCTTCAACATATTAACTTTTGGGAGACACAATTGAGCCCATAACAAATTATTGCATTAAATAACTGTATAACTTTAAATGTGAATATATAAAAGGAAGGTTAATAATTAATGATATTCCTTGTGAATAGGGATATGATAATGATAAATGAACTATTAGCAAATCTATTTGAGTGATATATAAAAATCATAATATATCATGGTCATATAAATCCAGGAATATGTTTGGTTTTTCTGTTAAAAATCAAGCAATGTAATTTACTAGTTTAATTGAATAAGTAAAACATATGATCATTTTAATAGCTTCATGAACATATTTTATAAAATCCAAGATCCTTTCATAATAATAAAAAAAATCTTAGTAAATTAAGAATAGGAGTTACTTGTTCACATGATAAAGATGATTTTTATCTCTAATATTGCACAGTTAATATTACACTTAGTGGTGAGTTATTGAAACCTTCATCCATGAGACTGGGAATGATTCAGAAAATGCACACTGTCATCACTTCTGTTCAACTATAAATTGAAGGTGCTAGCCAGTATAATGAGAGACAAATACATAAAACCCATAAATGTAGAGATGAAGGAAAGAAAAACAGTATTATCCTCAGTGACTTTTGTACATTGAAGATAAAGATATCAACAGATAATTTTCAGACTTAATATTTATATTTAACAAGGCTGCTTATACAGTTAATGTACACATGTTTAATGTACAAAAACATCATCATTTCTTTATAAAAACAAATAAACAGCAAGTGATTTTAAAAATATCATTTACAAAACATCAAAATACCAAATGTCTAGAAATGATGCTAACAAAAGATATTTAAGACTTCTATATTGAATATTATTAGAAGCAAAGAACATCTCAGTAAATTCAAAAATATACTGTGCTCATAAACTGAAAGGCCCAATATTCTACAGATAGCATTTTTTCCCAAATTAATTCCTATGTTCAACATTCATAAGCTGATGCTAAGATTTGTGTGAAAATTAAAAGGGTATGAAGAGTCTTAAACCAATCCTGAAGTAGAAGAACAAATCTTTTAATCAAGATCTATTATTACACACTTATAGAAATTAAGAGAATGATATTAGTTTAGGATACAGAAGTAGACCAATGGAACAAAACAGTCCAGAAAAAGGCTCACTCATATACAGCTATTGATTTATGACTAAGGTGACCCTGCAGTGCAATAAGGAAAGGCTTTTTTCCTTTTTTTTCAATTATTGGGCTGGATCCATTAGCTATCCATAGATAAGAAAAAACATTGATGCCTATTAACAAAATTAACAAAATTCCATCTCTTATAGACTGTAGTTTTTAGTATGAATGACAACTTCCAAGATGAAGCAATGGACCTCTATTTATACTTCTGTCTGAAAAACTGTTTTCAAAAACAGGGAAAATAAATGTATGTATATATATTTAAAAAACGAAACCTGTTGTCAACACACTGGACATCAAGCAATGATAGACAGCAATCCTCAAAGAAAAGAAACAGATGAGGTCTGATTGTCCAGGGAAAGTCATCAAACTCTAGTGTAGGAAAGGGTGAATCCAGACAGAACTCAACAGTTCCCTGAATTGAGGAGATAGAGCTAGTTGTACAAGGAGGCCAGAGTGGCTAAACTTCACATAGCAAGGTACCAAAAGAGAGAGTTTAACAAAGAGACTCAGCCCCACTCAGCTGAGTTCTGATCAGCATGTGCCTCTGAAGACATGACCAGAAACTGGGAAAGGAGCTACTGGAAAAAAAGTGGAGAAAACAATTCTTGGTGTTCATATAGGACCAGAAGTAGTCCATTTCCAGCCAAAGTGGAAAATCCTGTATTTCATGGGCATCAGGTAAAGTACTTAGAAGGATTTTGCCTCAGAAGTGGGACAAAATTAGTCCTAAGTTAAATGCTTACAATTGAGACCCAAAAGGATTAAACTGTTTCTAAGTAACTTAACCATGTTCCAGAACAAAGGTCAACAAGGTAAAATTCACCATCTGGCATCATATTAAAAAAAAAAAAATTACTAGGCATTTAAACAAGCATGAAAATGCATCTTATAATGAGGAGAAAAATTAATCAAAGTTGATCCAATAATGACATAGATTATAGAATTAGTAGACAAGGATATTAAAACAGTTATTATAGCTCTATTCCATATATCCAAGGTGCTGGAGCAAATATATTGCAGAGAAACCAGGCAGGTATAAAAAGACCCAAATCAAACTTCTAGAGATAAAAAATAAAATCGCTGATATGAAAAAGACATTTTCTGGAGTTAATGGAGAATTAAAAAAAAATTAGTAAACTTCAAGATATATCAATAGAAATTGAAAATTGAAACACAGAGGGGAAAAAAGACTGAAAATAAAATGAACACAGCATGAATACACTATGGAAAAATTTCATGTAGCTGAATGTGCACATGATTGGAGTCTCTGCGGAAAAGGAGAAATGGGGGGGAAATGAAATAATGGCTAATTTTTTCCCAAAATTGTTGAAAATCCAGAGATCCAATAAACTCAACTAACCCTAAGCAACAAAACATAAATAAAATTTCCCCAAGGCACATCATAAAATTACTGAAGAGCATTGATAAAGAGAAAAATATTAAAACCAACCAAAGAAAAAATATATACAGTCAGAGAAACAAACACAAAGATGACAGAAGATTTTTCCTATAACTATATGTATAACATTAGCAAGACAGAACATACCGGAAGACAGAAGACATTGAGCAACATAAAGTATTAAAACAAAACAAAAACAAACCAAACTCAAATACAACATAGAATTCTTTACCCACGGAAAATATATTTCAAAATTTAAGTCAAAATAAACACTTTTTCAAATTTACAAAAACTTAAAAGAATCCATCACTAGTAGTCTTGCACGCTTTGTACAAAAAAAAATGTAAAATGAAGTACTTTAGGCAAAAGGAAAAGGCTGCCACACAGAATTCAGGATTACACAAAGGAATGAAGAGTACCAGAAATGGTAGCTGCATGGGTAAATGTAAAATCTTCTCTCATATTATTTAAATTTCTACCACATTCTCTTCCTCCTTTGATTATCCCACTTTCATGGCTGGAACTACAACAAGTAGTAACTGTGTTTCTGTCTTTTACTATAAATTTGTCATTTACAGTAAAAATTGTAATATATGTTATACGACTTATAACTGACACAGAAGTAAAATTCATGACAGGAATAACACAGAGGCCAGAAGGGAAGAAACAGAAGTGTTATAACAGCCCTTGAAAGTTGATTGTGATAAGCTAAAGATGTACCCTATGACCCATATAGCAACCACATAAATAACAAACGCTAAGAAGCCAAAAGGGGAGACAAAATGAATCATAGAAATGCTCAATGAATTCAAAACTAATTCAAAAGCAAGCACAAAAAAGACAACAAAATGAGAGCAAAGAATAAACAGAAAACAAATAGAAAGATGGTATAGTTAAACCCAATTATAGCAATAATTATATTAAACATACATAGTCTGAACACCCCAGTTCAATGACAGATTGGTTAAAAAAGAAAGACCCAAGTACAAGTGGCCTACAAGAAGCCATTCCAAACCACAAAGGTTAAAAGTAGGACAGAAAATCATATACCATGCTGTCACTAATCACATAACATCTAGCATCAAAAGAATGCTGGAATGTCTATAGAAATGGTCATTTGTGGGAGAAGTCACAGAAAAGCTGCTTGTGGCCTGGCACAATGATCACGAGTGATGGGAGCATGTAGCCAGAGACCAGTGTGAGACAGGTAAGATGGAGGTGAGCCCATCGACCACATTTTTCTCCTTCCTTTCATCATCCCACCGTCCGTAGCTGGAACTGCCGCAAGCAGTGATTTTGGGTTATTGTTTTTAAAGAGCATTCACCGCAAATGGGGAAGGATGCCCCGAAGTTCACGAGCCCATTGTCTCCAAGCTACATTTAATCTGGCTGCACCCAGTGCACTCTACACAAAACACGTATCCAAATACAATAGGATGCCAACCTCTTACCCAGTTATAACCTATGTAGAAAATCTAACATAAGTTCTTTCACAACCTTACGTGCAACAAAGAGAGAGGTTATTGTTATAGTTTTTGCTGTAATCAAATTACTTTATCTTGTTGATGTCAGAAAGCCTAATTAGCAGATCAAAGGATACATGAAAGCAAGTTTCTTAGTTAGAAGAAAGGTAATTTTATTTAGAAATACAGTTCAGAACAATGATCTTTCATAGTGTAAAATAAGAATTTGAAATTATTAAAGTGAAATTAGCTCTTGAGATAAAGAATTTTCTCTATAAATACTGTGGAGCTTATAAATGCCCTCATAGGCATCATTTCACTTAATCCTTAGATGGAACCCATGAGGCAGACGGAATTATTACAATTTCATATTAAGAAAGTGAGTTTCTGAGTATATACAGTTTAACTCACAGAGCTAGTAAGTGATTGAACTAAAACTGGAACTAAAATTTTTCAAGAATAATTAAACTATTGTTAATGCTATATTGCAGCTACCTCATGACATATGTCGTTAATGAATTTAACCTAAACAACTGACCCTTAGTGAAAATTATTTTTAAAACTATAATCTCTTTAAATTTGAAGGAGAGTAATGAGAAAAATGTTGGCTTATTCAGTATTGATTTTAATGTCAGAACTAGGGTCTATATTTAACTATCAAATTGATTATTTTATTTTTCCAGACATATTAACCTAATTGAGTTACTCGGGTACCATTCATTAAATTTAATCAAAAGCTGAGGGGCAAACATTTTTCATTGTTGTAAACTCTGAAATCATGAGGCAATGGCTCAGTATTTCAAACATTTGCTCCAATGTGAAATGTCCTTTCCTTTTCAAAACACTATATTATGAGGTACTTCAAATTATAATTACTTATATCCTTAAAGATATCATTTGAACGAGGAGTTTCATTTTAGTTCTGTCAATAAATCAATTAGAATGTTTGCTGAACATTTATTATCACATTAATGTGGAAAACACACAAAATATATCATCCTAATTTTCAATAGGTTTACAATCCAGAGTTGAATATAACATAAGGGGAACCACTGAATTAAATAAAAGGGCAAGGAAATAAATAAAAGGGTAAGGAGATAATGAAGGAAAACTAGCTTTGAACAATGAGGAGTAACAAGGTAATAAAATTATCAGTATATAAACCATATAAAACAATATATTTTTAAGTCTAAACTAATTTGAATTGAGGGGACTTCTTTAAACTTAGGAAAATATACTTATTCAAAACCTGCAGCAAAAAAAAGAAAAAAAAAAGAAATACACTTAATAGTGAGACTTTAGAAGAATCTGTTTTGACTTAAGAGAAAAATGTAAAGACGTTCATTAACACTATTTTTCAAGATTATCTAGACATCCTAGTCTAGCTATAAGTAAAGAAAAATAAATAAGCATATAGATAATATTGCTATTATAGGTGTTATGATGTATACATAGAAATACAAGTGAATTCACAGACAAACTACGAAGACTATTAAGAGAGATCAAAAGGTTTACCAGATACACCAACTGAAAATTTCCCTTCAGCTGTCCAAAAGACATCTTGATCCATCATGTAAGTTAAAAACTCATCATTCTTGGACACCACCGCCAACCATTTTTTTCTCCTAAGGACCCAGTCTCAGTTAACTGCTGTGCGATCTACCCAGTTGCCCAAGAAAATTTGAACATCATCTTAGACTCTTTCATCTTCTTCCTCCCTAAAGTCCAATCAAGTACTAATCCTGTTGATCCTACCTCATGAATCTCTCTCCAATACAGCAACTTCTCATTGCTTCACTGCCATTTCCCTATTAAAGTCATAGCTATATCTTGTCTAAAGAATTATTACAGTTAAAAATTGCGTAACATATACTTTTTTAATTAAAAAATATAGAAAATATGAAAATCTAACATTCTCATCTAAGAAGCAACAGTATTTTACCTGGCCTCCTGTTTTTCAGCATTACATCCTTCCATCTACTTCCTGTTCAAAGTGATATTCCTAAAATGAAAACGTGATTATACAGCATCCTCATACTAAAAATCTGTCAACGCTTCACTATTATTCTTTAGACAGAGTTCAAATCTCTTAATAGGGCTTAGAACGTCCTGTGCTATATGCCTCCTGATTGCCTTCTGACCTCTCTTGCCTCAAATTCCTGATAATTCCACACTGACCTTCTTTCAATTGTGGGAACACACTATATTGTTCTCATCTGTTCTTCCTCTACCTAGATTACATTTATTTACCCCCACTGCTTCCTTGTTTACCTAATAATTTCTACTCACCCTTCAAGTCTCAACTTAGATGTTACTTTCTTCAGGAAGCCACATTTAAGGTCTCAAATCTGGGTTATATGTTCTTCCTGCATGATCCCATGGTGTACTCTACTTTTCTCTTTACCATATTGCATATCACTTTACTATATTGCATAGTTATTCTGTATCCTCACTAGATTGTAAACTGCAAAAGAACATGAATGTTATTTTGTTCATCACTAAAATACCTACTATACTTCAAATATTTCTTGAATGAAGTATTTGAGTGAAAAAAAAAGTTTTATGGAATGCAATATCAATGCAGAGTGATCAATACTTTAACCATGCAGGATGCAGCAAGCAGGTTTTCAAGAAACGTATTTAATTTCTTTGAAGGACAAAACATCTAAAAAAAATGGAGACCTACATGGAGATGACAAATAGTCTCAATTGATCTATAAACCCATTACGATTCAAATAAAAATTCCAACAAGACTATTCATAGAATTGGATAAATTGATCCTAAAAATCGACAAAAAGTGAAGGATCAAGAGTAGATAAGACCACATTGTCATGAAAAACCAGAGAAGGACACTCTGAGTGTCGTTGGACACTCAGTAACTCATTGGGAAAGGATAAGTATTTAAAGCAGTGAGTTATTGAGACAGAAACAGAAAAGCAAAGGACTGAGGAGAGAAACTGACTATATGTATATGGTGTATGACAGATGCAACATTACAAATCTGTTGTAAAAGAATAGACTATTCCATAAAACAATGCCAAGACAATTTATGTTCCATAATGGAAATGGTAAAACTAGATCCCTACCTTATACTATACACAGAAATGAAATATTCCAGGTGGGTTAAAGACCAAAATATGGAAACCGTGGTGGTTTCTCAAGAAAATATGGGGGGATATTTTTAGAATATCAAGATGGAAGGACTTTTATTGAATAAGACACAAAATTATAGAATACTTAGAGGAAATTGTAAATTAAATACACCAATCTTAAAAACTCATATATCAAAAGATATTCTAAAGAGAATTAAAACAAAACATTTTGGGGGAAAATCTGGGCAACATTTGAATTTAAATTTTAAAAAATAAAATTGAGAAAAATTAAAACAACAGTAGGAAAAAAATGGCATTAAGTATGGTTAGATATTTCACTGAACAGGATTCAAAATAGCCAGTCAACCTATTAAGAGATTCAAAAGGAGTAATAGTAGAATGCAAATCATAATAATACTGAGACATCATACTGGTAAAGAAATTTGAATTTCTTTAAAGTTTTGGCAAAAATCAGGATTAGCAGGAATTCTTACACATCGCTCTGTAGATTATACAACCACTTTGGAGAACAATTTGGCAATAGCTAGTAAAGCTTAATACGCACATTTGTGTGACACAACAAATTTCTTTTCTAGGTATGTCTCACTGGGAAGCTCTTGCTCATATTCCCAAGAAACATGAGCTAGCTAGAATACTCATTGTAATACGGGTTGAAATTGAAAAATAAAAAAGTTAGAATTACTTAATTGTCCATTTGTAGCAAAATAGGTGATCTGAGGTTTAGTTATACATTTGTATACTAGATAACCATTACAATGAGTGCGCTACGTCTGTAACCATCAACATAGGTGTTAATAGTTCTAAAATATATAATGTTGGGAAAAACACAATTGCCACATTAGTGAATTTCAGAAACACAATACTGAGTAAAAAATCATGTTGCACATACAGGGACATATTTTTAAAATTCAATAAAAAATTGAAACTCTGAAACGAAGAATATGGATTACTTATTGATGTATCAAAATAATTATAGACACTTATGGACATGAATGATACCCTGAAATTTTAAAATAGTGGTTACTTCTGAAGCGAAAGGGAAGGTAAATGGATTGAAATGTGAGAATGTACTTTGCATATACAGAGGGTGCCAAAAAAATGTATACATATTTTAAGAAAGGAAAACTAATTAAAATTGTAATAATATATAGCGATAACAAAAGATGAATACAAGTCACGTTTGACTTCTACAATTACAAGGGGTATTCAAAGCGGTTACATCTAGACATTTCTGATTATAGCGAACTACTGTTTGAGATACTTTGACCAAAGTGTCCACTTGTATACATTTTTTGGCGTGTGTGTGTGTGTGTGTGTGTGTGTGTGTGTGTATTTTTTGTTTTAAGAGACATGAGAGAAAAAAGAATATGAGCAAATTGAAGGAAATGTGGAAAGAGCACACATCTCTTAAAGCTGGGTACATGGCTGTGTATGTTCTATTATTTTTGTTGTTTGCCTCATGTTTAACAATTTTTATTTTTAGTTATATTTAGACTTAGACTTAAATATGAAATTTAAACATATAAAGGAAAGGTAAGAAACCTATTCTAATTTTGATATGAAAGACAAACATACAGGATAATACAAACTCATTTGACTATAGAAAAATTAAAAATTAAACAAAATGTTTCTAAAAAACAAAAACGAAATTTAAATATAAATGATTACTGGGGGAATATAACACCAATATACAGGACAAAATGCTAAAAATCATAACATATCAAAAGAATTGTGAACCAATTAGAAAAATATATATAGACTATCTTCTTTAAAAATGGGCAAAAGACAGGAAGCTGT
Organism: Rhinolophus hipposideros; assembly: GCF_964194185.1. NCBI lineage: Eukaryota > Metazoa > Chordata > Mammalia > Chiroptera > Rhinolophidae > Rhinolophus > Rhinolophus hipposideros. The sequence goes on along the minus strand of NC_138053.1, from coordinate 25,731,808 downwards.
GGATATATATATATAATTAGAAAATAAAAAGATTGCCGCAAATCAAATTAGCAAAACCATTGCATTGCAACTCAATGGTTACCACAGATATGCAAATTATCACAATAATTATGCAGCATTTTTTACTTTAAAATTGGAAAACAACTAGCAAAAGAAAGTTATTGCTGTGCATTAAAAATCGTTAATACAGGATACTGAAAAAAATGGCGGCGTGAGGTGAGCCTCTGTAACGCTCCCCTGGAATTTACAACGAATCGGACAACAATAACTCCACAAAGGACTCCTTGCACAGCAGACAGGCAAGACGAAGAGGCCGACTACTGAATTCACCTCCAGGTGGGTGAATCGCGCGAGCGGGGGAGGAGGGAGAGGAGAAGTGCGGAGACGGAGCCGCGCGGGCGCAGGACACAGACCTAGCTCAGTGCTCAGAGCCCGCTGCTCCCGGAACTACCGCCGCTGCGGGAGAGGGAAGGACTCTGACTGCTAGGGCTCCGCTCACGGCCCGCAGGGCTGAGGGGGCAGCATACAAAACCGCTGAACCCAACGCTCGCTCACGGCAGACCTCGGAGCAAAGACTGAGGGAAGAGGGCTGAAATCGGTGGTTTAAGCCCTCACTGCCGAGCGGAGAACGGAAGCCTTAGGCACGGAGACTAGCCGCCCCCTCCCTACCCTCCCAGAGCTCGCCCCGCCCCCACCTGCCCCGTGCTAGAAGCCATAAAGTAGCAGTGTCGGATCAAAGGACAGAATATTTGCTGCTCTGAGAACTGTGGACCGCAGACACAGATTCGCAGCTCAACTAGTTCCGGCAAAGGGGAGGGAGCTGTGGAAGCAGGACTGGCTGTGGTGGTGGTCGCCGCCATTGCTCTGGGCCACCTCTCACAACTCACCCCGCCCCTGGCCCCACCTATCTGGGCGGATCCCTGCAGGAGTAAACAGAACTGCTGAAACAAACGGGCTCTGAATCTGGTGCAGAAAGAGCTTTGGAACTCCAAAAGCTCTTCGCATACCTATCAACCTGTTGCAGAAGCCACTCCTGTAGATGTCTAGGAAGAGAAATAGTAAATCAGTGATTGCCATGAATAACCAAGGCAACAAGATAGCTCAGAAAGAAAGTGAAAAGTCTCCAGAAAAGGAACTTAGAGATATGGACCTTTGTGATTTAAATGACAGAGAATTCAAGATCGCAATTCTGAAAAAACTGAACGAGATGCAAGAAAACACAGAAAGGCAGTTTAATGAACTCAGAAACACAATCAAAGAACACCATGAGCATTTTACAAAAGAGATTGAAATCTTGAAAAAGAACCAAATAGAATTTCTGGAGATTAAGAACTCAATTGAAGAAATTAACAATAAAATATCCAGCTTAGGTAGTAGAGTTGACCAGATGGAGGAAAGAATCAGTGACATCGAAGATAGGAACCTGGAATTTACACAGAGGGAAGAAGAAAGAGACTTGAGACTTAAAAGAAATGAAAGAACTCTACAAGAACTTTCTGACTCCATCAGAAAGAGCAATATAAGAATAATGGGCATACCAGAAGGAGAAGAAAGAGGGAAGGGAACAGAGAATATATTCAAACAAATCGTCGATGAGAACTTCCCAAACTTGTGGACAGAACTGGATCCTCGAATCCAAGAAGCAAATAGAACACCTAATTACCTCAATCCCAACAGGCCTTCACCAAGGCACATTGTATTGAAGCTGTCTAAAATCAATGATAAAGAAAGAATCCTCAAGGCAGCCAGGGAAAAGAAGACGGTAACTTACAAAGGAAAGCCCATTCGATTATCATCAGATTTTTCAGCAGAAACTCTACAAGCTAGGAGGGAATGGAACCAAATATTCAAACTATTGAAAGAGAGAAATCATGAGCCAAGAATAATATATCCAGCAAAGATCTCCTTTAGATATGAAGGAGGAATAAAGACCTTTCCAGACATCCAGAAGCTGAGGGAATTTTCTAATACACGACCTGCACTACAAGAAATACTAAAGGAGGCTATTAGACCACCATCAACAGGGACAACTTGTGGCAACCGAAACATAAAAAGGGGGAGTGTAAAGGCCTGAACTGGAATATGGGAATAGAGAAAGTAAGCAGACTGAAGAAACTGGAATACTCTAAATATCAAACTTTCTTTTACATAAACTCAAGGGTAACCACTCAAAAAACATCCAAATCTGAAATATATACTGTAATAAAAGAAGAAACAGAGGGAAACATCATAGAATACTACCACACAGAAATAACAGACAACAACAAAAAGGCAAAGAAACAATGGAGATACAGCCTTACCAGAAAACTAAAGACAGAATGACAGGAAATCCTCACATATCAATAATCACCCTAAATGTAAATGGACTGAACTCACCAATAAAGAGACACAGAGTAGCAGATTGGATCAAAAAACTAAACCCAACCATATGCTGCCTACAAGAGACACATCTCAGCTACAAGGACAAGCATAGACTCAAAGTGAAAGGGTGGAAATTGACACTTCAAGCAAATGGTACCCAGAAAAAATCAGGTGTAGCCATAATGATTTCCGATGAAACAGACTTCAGGGTGAAAAAGATAACAAGAGACAAAGATGGACATTTCATAATGGTAAAGGGGACTATACAACAAGAAGACATAACAGTCATCAATATTTATGCCCCCAATCAGGGAGCACCGAAATATACCAAGCAACTACTAACAGAACTAAAGGGAGAAATTGACCAAAACACAATTATACTAGGGGACTTAAATACATCATTGACAGCTATGGATAGATCATCCAAACAGAAGATAAATAACGAAATCGCAGCCCTAAATGACACATTAGATGAATTGGACATAATTGACATATATAGAGCACTTCATCCTAAAACATCAGACTATACATTCTTTTCTAGTGTACATGGAACATTCTCAAGGATAGACCATATATTGGGACACAAAATCAGCCTCAGCAAATTTAAGAAGATTGAAATCATACCAAGCATATTCTCTGATCACAAAGCTTTGAAATTGGATATCAACTGCAAAAAGAAAGCAGGAAAAAACACAAATACATGGAGATTAAACAACATACTTTTAAAGAACGACTGGGTCAAAGAAGAAATTAGAGGAGAGCTCAAAAGATACATAGAAACAAATGACAATGAAAATACATCCTACCAAAATTTTTGGGATGCCGCGAAAGCAGTTTTAAGAGGGAAATTTATATCATTACAGGCCTATCTCAAGAAACAAGAAAAATCCCAAATAAATAACCTCATGTTACACCTTAAAAAACTAGAAAAAGAAGAACAAGCGAAACCCAAGGTCAGCAGAAGAAAGGAAATAACAAAAATCAGAGCAGAACTAAATGAAATAGAGAACAAAAAGACAATAGAAAAAATTAATGTGACAAAAAGCTGGTTCTTTGAAAAGATTAACAAAATCGACAAACCCTTGGCTAGACTCACTAAGATAAAAAGAGAGAAGACACTAATTAACAAAATCAGAAATGAAAAAGGGGAAGTTATCACGGACACCACAGAAATACAAAGGATTATCCAAGAATACTATGAAGGACTATATGCCACCAAATTTAATAACTTAGAAGAAATGGACAGGTTCTTAGAAACATATAGCCTTCCAAGGCTGAACCAAGAAGAAGTGGAAAATCTAAACAGGCCGATCACCAGTAACGAAATTGAATCAGTCATCAAAAACCTTCCCAAAAGCAAAACTCCTGGACCAGATGGTTTCACCAGTGAATTCTACCAAACCTTCAAAGAGGATCTAATACCAACCCTGCTCAAACTCTTCCAAAAAATTGAAGAAGAGTCAGTACTCCCTAACTCATTTTATGAGGCCAACATTACCCTGATACCAAAACCTGGTAAGGACAACACAAAAAAAGAAAACTACAGACCTATATCTCTGATGAATATAGATGCTAAAATCCTAAACAAAATTCTAGCAAATCGAATACAACAATGCATTAAAAAGATTATTCATCACGACCAAGTGGGGTTCATCCCCGGGGCACAAGGATGGTTCAACATTCGCAAATCCATCAATGTGATACATCACATAAACAAAATAAAGGACAAAAACCATATGATTCTATCAATTGATGCAGAAAAAGCATTTGATAAGATACAACATCCATTTATGATTAAAACACTTACTAAAATTGGTATAGAAGGAAAATACCTCAACATAATAAAGGCCATATACGACAAGCCCTCAGCTAACCTCATAATTAATGGTGAAAAGCTGAAGCCCTTTGCTCTACGTTCAGGAACACGACAAGGTTGTCCCCTATCACCTCTGCTTTTCAACATAGTGTTGGAAGTCCTCGCCAGAGCTATCAGGCAAGAGAAAGAAATAAAAGGCATCCAAATTGGGAATGAAGAAGTTAAATTGTCACTCTTTGCAGATGACATGATGCTATACATAGAAAACCCTAAAGACTCCACCAAAAAGCTATTAGAAACAATCAATGAATATAGTAAAGTTGCTGGCTACAAAATCAACGTACAAAAGTCCATTGCTTTCCTATATACCAACAATGAAATCTCAGAAAAAGAGATAGAAAAAACAATTCCTTTTGCAATTGCAGCAAAAAGTATAAAATACCTAGGAATAAACTTAACCAAGGATGTGAAGGATTTATATGCTGAAAACTATAAGACATTTTTGAAAGAAATTGAAGAAGACACAAAGAAATGGAAAGACATTCCGTGCTCATGGATTGGAAGAATCAACATCGTTAAAATGGCCATATTACCCAAAGCCATATACAGATTTAATGCAATCCCCATTAAAATCCCAATGGCATTTTTTAAAGAAATAGAACAAAAAATCATCAGATTTGTTTGGAACCACAAAAGACCCCGAATAGCCAAAGCAATATTAAAAAAAAAGAACAATACTGGAGGTATCACACTCCCTGATTTTTCCTTGTACTACAGGGCTACAATAATCAAAACAGCTTGGTATTGGCGGAAAAACAGACTCATAGACCAATGGAATAGAATTGAGAACCCAGAAATAAAACCACATAAATATGGACAGATAATTTTTGACAAAGAAGCTAAAAACATACAATGGAGAAAAGACAGCCTCTTCAATAAATGGTGCTGGCAGAATTGGATAGCCACGTGCAAAAGAATGAAACTGGACTGCTATCTGTCACCATGTACCAAAATTAATTCAAAATGGATCAAAGACTTAAGCATAAGACCTGACACAATAAACTGCATTGAAGAAAACATAGGTACTAAACTTATGGACCTTGGGTTCAAAGAGCATTTTATGAATTTGACTCCAAAGGCAATGGAAGTAAAAACTAAAATAAACAAATGGGATTATATGAAACTGAAAAGCTTCTGCACAGCAAAAGAAACTATTGACAAAATAATGAGGCAACCAACTGAATGGGAGAAGATTTTCGCAAACAGTTCCTCTGATAAGGGGCTAATATCCAAAATATACAAGGAACTCATGAAACTCAACAACAAAAAAACAAACAACCCAATTGAAAAATGGACAGAGGACCTGAAGAGACATTTCTCCAAAGAGGATATACAAATGGCAAATAGACATATGAAAAAATGCTCAACATCGCTAATCATCAGAGAAATGCAAATGAAAACTACAATGAGATATCACCTCACCCCAGTCAGAATGGCTTTCATCAACAAAACAAATAGTAACAAGTGTTGGAGAGGCTGTGGAGAAAAAGGAACTCTCATACACTGTTGGTGGGAATGCAGACTGGTGCAGCCGCTATGGAAGGCAGTGTGGAGGTTCCTCAAGAAATTACGAATAGAATTACCATATGACCCAGCAATCGCTCTCCTGGGTATCTACCCCAAAAATATAAAAGCATCTCTCTATAGAGACACGTGTACTCCAATGTTCATTGCAGCTTTGTTTACGGTGGCCAAGACATGGAAACAACCAAAATGTCCTTCGATAGATGAATGGATAAAGAAGTTGTGGTACATATACACAATGGAATACTATTCGGCGTTAAGGAAAGATGATATAGGAGCATTTGTGACAACATGGATGGATCTCGAGAGAATAATGCTAAGTGAAATAAGTCAGACAGAAAAAGCAGAGAACCCTATGATTTCACTGATATGTGGTATATAAACCAAAAAGAACAAGACAAACAAATGAGAAACAAAAACTCATAGACACAGACAATAATTTAGTGGTTACTAGAGGGTAAGGGGGTGGGGGGTGGGTGATGAGGGTAAAGGGGATCAAATATATGGTGATGGAAGGAGAACTGACTCTGGGTGGTGAACACACAATGGGATTTATAGACGATGTAATACAGAATTGTACACCTGAAATCTATGTAAATTTACTAACAATTGTCACCCCAATAAAATTAATTAAAAAAAAAAAAAAAAAAAATCGTTAATACAGATTGTGGGAAAGGGCATGTGAGTCATTACTGGTGGGAAGTAGAAATTGGTAAAGGCTTCTGAATGGCGGTTTGGAAGTACTTATTAACAGCCGTTAAAACATGTGTACCCTATAACTCAGCACACCCATGCTTATACACTTATTCTAAAGTAACAAGGAGGAATGTTTACCACTAGTTATAGGGATTAACTTCAGCAAACACTAATTTAAACGTGCATAAATGGCCAATAATAAGGAAAATAGTTAAATTAATATGGGTAACTACTCAATAAATTACTTTCAAGTAATTAAAAATGATGCTGCAGGAAAAATATATGATTACAATACACCGATAAGCAAGTTGTAAAATCCTAAAACAGTATTTCAAATATAGTCCCGTTTTATATGTGTATAGATTTATTATGCATATAATTCATTGTAGATATTTAATGTGTCATAAATAGGGCTTATGTGAGGGTATGTGTGTGCATAATGTTGATAGAGCAGAATTATATAGTGTACAAGCAAGATACCACTTTAATCCCCCTGGATTTCGTTTTCCAACTGGTTTGTAGTTGAATCTATTTCTTTCCAATATCTTGGATGAAATCTAGGTCAGACCAGAGCAATCTTATGTTCACTTTAGAAAAACATTTCTTCAGTCATTTTTGCAAATTATTCCATCCATCCATCCATCCTTCCTTCCAGCTATCCATTTATTTCCCTAACATTTATAGAGTGCCTTGTCCCTATGCTAGGTATGAAGTGCAATTCATACTTATATAAATCATGGTTTCTTTCTCAAGGAACTTATTCTTTGTAGGAAAGATAAGACCTAGGATACACATAGAAATACACATAGCAATAGTCTGTCAATGATTATAGCACAATGATATACTTGGGATTGTGGTTAATTAGAAAAATAAGAGTGACAGAGTCCTTTAAACACAGAACCATTTTTGTCATGTTTTTATAAAGATGGTATATTATTTAGCTTTATCACTAACTTTATAGCTTGTGTTGGACAACCCATTTCACCACCCAATGTTTCAGTTTATTTTATGAACGATATTAAAATTCAAAGGTAATCTTACGATGTTTGATGAGCTGAATTGTGTCCTGCAAAATCCATATGTTGAAGCCCTAACTCCCAGTACCTCAGAATGGGACTGTATTTGAAGATAGTGCCTTTAAAGAGGTGATTAAGGTTAAAAGAGGTCATATATAGGTGAGCCTTAATCCAATCTGACTGATGTCTTTATAAGGAAACTAAGGACACACAAATAGACATCAGGGATGCCTGTGTACACAGGAAAGTCCATGTGAGGACCCAGTGGGAAGACATCCATCCCCAAGCCAAAGGGAGACACTTCAAGAGAAACCATACCTACTGACACCTGGATCATGGACTTCTAGCCTCTGAAACTCCCCCCGACCCCAGTTCGTCGTATTTTGTTATGGCAGCACTAGTAAACTAATATAGTACCTGTATGTGATCATAAAAAATAGAGTTCATAATAAAATTGTCATAAAAATAAATTTGTGATTAATCTAGAAATATTGTATTGATTCTAGATCTTCTTTCCACACAAAAAATTACGTTGGCAGTGGATTACCTATGTTGTAACGTAAAGAGAAAAGTACGATGAGAATAATGAAAGAGTATCTCAACTCTGCTAGCATTTTCCAGATGTCATTCTTATTGCACTTTTGGCCATTCTGATTTTTTTGTTCCTGAATGGCCTGAGGGATATATGTGCTTGATGATTTGCATTTTTTTGACAAATAATAGCTTTTCAGTTACCTTATTCCTTGTATTCTGACAATTAAACTTTTAGTTTTCAGACTTGTTGGGCATAGCGCCAGAGACAGAAGATGATAACATGGATAGCTTTAGGAATACAAAATTCAGTTATTTGAAGACAGTCAGCAAACAGAACAAAAGGTATGTGAAATCAGATCTGCCTTTGGGAATAATTAACTGTACTAGTTCGGCTCCACTTAAAAAATTGGAAAAGGTTCTCAAAGCAAACCTATATTCAAGAACAGGTATTTCTCAATGAAATACAATATTCTAAACACATTTAATGAAATAAATCCAACTATTCTGGCATTAACATATTTTCTACAGAAGAAAGCAAGCAATGTTTTTTTATTTTCCACTGGGAATAATGCTTGGTTTGGCTTAGATGGTTGAGCTTCTACAAGAAGCCCAAGCTATCTTGCACAATGGGTCTTTGTTGTATTATAGTAGTGCTTAGAAATATGAAATGATACTCCAGTCTAATGATATCAGCTGATAGTCAGGAATCATTATTCAAAGTAACAAAGCTAGTTTTGTAAACACCTTAGTAAAGCATTCTGAGAAGGATTTCAACTTTCTTTGTGTAACTGTGGCTTTTTGCTCAAATAATTATATTTAATTATTATGTTTTGCCTGTCAGCAAGTTGAAATGTGAAACTGTAATATTAACAAGACTATTACACAAGTCTTTTGGGGTATACCAATTATATAGTCCTTCAATTGTTATATTAACTGTTACTTTCTCAAGAAAAACCAAACTCCAGCTACTCAGAACCTCTATTTTCCCTCAATCCAAAAGTTGTTTCCTAAAACATCCATATTTTTTTTTGATAAACTGCCTAAAAGAATGCAACAATTTCATAATGATGATAAACTTACTGTCAATTTACTACATCAACATACACCATTTAATTGATTAAATCTACATGTTCATTTTGCATAATAGAAATACAATCACTGCAATAAAACACTGTCATGGGATTTATGTCTTCTTACTCTGAAAATATAAGTCTTGCCTTTGGCTTGGTGTTTTATGAGGGCAGGAGACCATTACCCAGTGACAACATTTTATTTCATTGATATCTCAAATATATTCGTAATATCCTTTATATTTATGTTCGGTTAGAGTGAGAGGATTAGAATGGGTGTTATAAGGAAAGGCATTCGTTATTACGTTCTGAATAGCATTACCATGTGGCATGTCTCAGCCATAAGAATCTCTTGACAAGCACTGCATCTTTTATTCTTATGTATTCACAGCAAAGCTGACTATATTCCATGCTATGAATTTTCCCTATGTTAATTATCAACATTGACCCAGTTTTGCTGCTACGTGGGGCCCATTTCAATTTACATACTATGGAAATCAATCTGATCACTAAAATGTTAATGTAATATTTTTAAAAGAAAGTTTTCTAACTTTAAGCCAAAATAATAACCATACATTCAAATTCTTACTCCACTTTAAAATATATCCCTTTCTTTCATTTGGAAATCACTGCCCTCAGCACTTCTCCACCCTGAATTCTAAAGATTTGCCTATGCATGTAAAATACAGAATTGCAATATTACACTTATAACTCAAACTAGCTGAAGAAACATTTCATCTGAAATACCTAGGCAACTGAGGCCATTTTTTGGCTTGGTTTATCCAGAAAATGACTTCAGTTCTCTTCCACATTTCACATGTGTATGTATAGAAGTAGATACGGGGTAAATTATACAAAATCAGATTCAGAGTGTTAAATTTGAAGTAGAAGATAGAATAAGAAACTATGAAAATTCATCTGTGGGTATCAGTGTTGAAAGTCTGTATGCACCGCAAAGGGAGTAAAAACAATTTCAAGATATTAAAATCATAAGGCAATGTTTTGAATGTATTGAGCTTTTAAGGTGCCAGAGTTGCCTTGTTTGTGTTAGACCACTGCTGTAATTACAACTCAGCTAGCTAATGAAATGCTAAGCAGTGTTTTGTCTATATATTGTTATAGAAGAAGTAGAAGTGTTTTGATTAAGAGCAAATGAAGACTTTTTTTTCCTCATTCTTTGTGATTTAAGAATAAGGTAGCTACATTGTTTTATACACCTGAAACTAAAAAAAAAAATAAAATAAAACAATAAGGTAATAAAAAGCCATGGATTGGTTTCCTTCATTGAGACTTAAAGTGTCAATGAGCTTACAGTTAGGTCTATATGATAATGTTCATGTAGAAATTCTTTAAATATCTTAAATTCTTTAAATTCTAGAAATTCTTTAAAAAGTTATTGGTTGGCTCCAATATACCATGGCTAGTTTATATAGTTCTGTGACTTCTCTTTCCCCCCCTAAAACATCCAGGAAGAACTCATGAGTCACAGCAAATAATGTCTTTATGGCCTGAGGTATTAATTTCACTGATTTTTGTTTTGTTTTTGCCTACCAGCTCTTGTCAATATACATTTAGATTTAACCTATAATAAAGGTAAGAAAATATTTTCTTTTAGCCATATATCCCAGATATTTTTCTCCATGAAGACCCAAATAAATTATAACAAATATATAGAAAATGGTTCATACCATTGGTGTACAACCTGATGAATTGTCACAAAGTAAATAAATTCTATCAAATAATACCTATATCAAGAAATAAAACACTACCAAAATAACAGAAAGCCACTCATGCCCACTTTTCAGTTCCTTCCCAAATGTAACCTTTATCCTACATCATAATACTACAAATTAGTTATGATTCTTTTTGAACTTTATATAAATGGCATTTTAAAGTACACCATCTTTTGTATGTTGATTCTTTAGCTCAACGTTACTTTGCATGTAAATACAGTCCATTAGTTGTCATTATATAATATATGAGTATACCACAGTATATTTGTCTGATCTACTGTCAGTGTGTATTTTGGATTTTTCCAGTTGTCCACTAGTTTTTACTCAATACTATCTGTTTTGTGATGATTTTTCATTAAATGAATCATTTTAAAAATATACTTATTGCATTAATATCTACTAAGGTATTGTTTACTACAAAAGCTACTATCTGTGGGTAGTCAAGTGCTCTATCCCCAAATCCAACACATTTTATAAAGAATTCACGTAATACCCACATGTATCAGGCATGTATTATACATATATTCCACATACTATTTAAAATGTATATTTTTTTCAGCTGAGAAGAAAAATATGTAACTTAATTTTTCTTCCCTAAATCTGTTCAATTAATAATGTGAATATGAATTTCTTTTCATATATTACTTTAAACATTTATCCTGGAAATGGCTATTCACTATTTCTGTATTGTATTTATTTTAATTCTCAGTGACATTTATAGTTTGTTTTACATGGTATAGAAATAAAAATTGGAAGTTAAAGTTATATAAGAGCACTCTACTTTAATTTTCCATAAATAAATAGCAATGGAAGAAAAGAAAAATCTCAATATTCTCCATAAAAGAAACCATCTCCAGAGATTAAGGAATGAATTACCACTTCCTTTTTTAATACTCAACTCTTACTGAAATAGTCTAACAGATATTTTCATTATCCTTTATTTATATCCGAATTCAAGTCTCTGAACAACTGACTTCATTAATGTGAAAATTTTATGGATATTTCTCCTCCAAAGAAGTTAAAAATAATGAAAATGATGAACAGTTAGAGAATTCATAGAAAGCTATTGACCACACTAATTAGAAGATTTGAGTTTTGTTTTTCTCATTTTTTTTTTTTTTTAAAGAAAGCATGGGAAGAGATTTTTCTAGACTCCCATATTTTCCTAAGGCCTATACTTCTTTAATTGCAGTGGGAACGTTTTCTTATTCATATCCTTTGGTATTGATGGGGACCTTGCTTGAATTGATCTCTGGAGTATGGTACAAGATGATAAAAAATGGCAGAGAGCTTTAAAAGAAGTTCTTATTCTATATCATAAGAAAAAGATGTGAAAAGTTAGGGTAAAGAAGGTCAACATTTCCTGTCATCATCTAAAAAACTGTCTATTGAAATAAAATATTCCATTTGCTACTTGTATTTGTAAAATAAAAATAAATATCAACCTAGTATTTCACAACAGCATTAACACCAATAAGTGTTTTTTCTCTAGCACTAAACATTGATTAGTATTGGCAAGTGAATGAAGAGTTTATTTTGAACCCAAATGCCTTCTTCTTTGATTTATACTTGTTTTATATTTAAATTAGAAGATTATTATATATCATTTTATCTTATATAATTAACATGCATTTTATAACTTAATTATTAATAAATCACACAAGTATTTGATAAAGACATCTATTCTAATTTGACATGTGAGAATCAATTGAAATGATGTCAATAGTGAATCTTAGACCTTGTATTTCTATGCAAAATTATATAGTCTTTCATGTGGTTTCAACAATAATTTTAAAGTATAATGCTGCTATCTGTTTCTAGAAATTCATTAGGACTCTAATTTTACTTACAATGTAAACTCTTCAATGTCAAATTACATTGTTATATATATGGATGATAAAATGACTTTTCAGATTATTGCTTCATTGAAAAAGCAAACATAATACAGGGAAAAGCAACAGATGTTAGGAAATCAAATTTCCATTCTTTGACCTGTTGTTGAAGAGCTAAATATCTTTAGACAAAAAACAAACAGAAAAAGTTGTCATTGATCTCTAGATTTTATGTTTAAAATGAAGACATTGACCACTGGATTATGTGATAGACTAGGAACACATGCTTCCCCCTCCCTTTCTTGTCAGATCCCTGAAAATATATAACATTCACACCTTTACACATACACAAACACATGACAAATATGTAATATCACAGCTGGAAAACAAAAGGCAGCAGATTTTAACAATGAAAAGTAAATGTTAACAGATTGGAGCAGAAAACCACAGCTTCAAGTTATAGGAAGAATTATGTAAAATTAAACGAGTTATAGGAGCATACTTTTTTCAGAAGATAGAAATAGTACTTGGAACTAGTATATATAAAGAGTGAAGTAATCATCTGAGTGATCATCTGAGTGATCCCTTGGTCTTCATCTGAGTGATCCCTTGAAGCAATCATCTGAGTGATCCCTTGGTCTTCTACACCTATATGCATGATAATACTATCACAGAAATGATGGGGAAAATGGGGCTATAGAGGAGCAGTTTTCAGTATACTGATGAAATTGAGTTAGTATCAATGTGAACTAAATTTTTATAAGTTATGACATTAATTACAATATTCAGGGCAACCACTAAGAAAGTAACTTTAATGAAATAGTAAAAGAAATGAAAAGGGGATTAAAACAGTACACTAAAAATATCTATTTAACAGACAACAAGGTAATAACAGAGGAATAAAGTAACAACAAAAATAAAAAAGACATGACATGTAGAAAAATTGGAAAATGGCAGATGTAAACCTCACCTTATCAAAAATTATATTAAATGTAAATGAATTAAGCACTTCAGTTAAAGGTAGAAATTGGGAGAATTTGGAAGTGAAGAAAATATTTTGTTAAATGTTGATCTGCTACCAATAACAGATATACTTTTGATTCAATGACATACAGATTTAAAGTAAAAAGATATAACATGCAAACAATAATCAAAATATACTAGTATGAAATAAATAGATTTTAATACAAAAATTGCTAGTAGAGGGGGAAAAAGGACATTTAATAATGATAAAAGTCAACCCATTAAGAAAATATATCAATTGTAACAACAGAGCCTGAAAATACATGTAGCAAAAATTGATAGAATTGAAGGGAGTAACAGACAATTCAACAATAATAGGGAAGCCTTCAATACCCAACTTTCTATATGTATAAAACTAACAGAAAATCAACAAGGAATAGAAGACTTCAACAATACTATAAACCAAATAGGTATAACAATGTGAAGAGCAGCAGAATACACATTTTTCTCAAGTGTGCATAGCACGTTCTCTAAGAAAAATCATACGGTAGGTCATAAAACAGGTCTTGATACATTAAAAGAGACTAAAATCATACAAAGTATCTTCTTCACACACAATAGAATGAAATTAAAAATCAGTAAAGGAAAGGAATTTGGGAAATTCACATATATGTAGAATTAAACAACACATGCCTATTTAGCAACTAGGCCAAGAACAAATAACAAAGGAAATTAGAAAATACTTTGAGATAAATTAAGATTAAAGCACAATATTTCAATTTTTTTTAAAAAGAAGGATGTTCTCAAATCAATAACTTAAAATTCCACCTTACATGAAACTCAAAAAAGTAAAGCAAACAAAATCTAAAGTCAGCAAAGGAAGGAAATAAGACTAGAGTGAATATAAATAAAACAGAGAATGGAAAAACAATAGAGGAAATGAGCAGAACCAAAAGTTGCTTCTCTGAAAGATCAACAAAAATGACAATTCATGTAACTGTAATGAGTAAAAAAGAAGACTCAAAGTTCTAAACTCAAGATGAAAGAAGAGACAATACTACTGACTTTACAGAAATCAAAAATTTTGATTAAAAGGAAATACTGTGAATAATGGTGTGACAACACAATAGATAACATGGTAGAAATGGACAAATACCTAGAAACCACAAACTACTGAAAATGACTCAAGAAGAAATTGAAAATCTGAATAGACCTATAACAAGTAAAAAGATTGAATTAGTAAAAACAATAATGAAATTTCAAAATCTGAATAGACCTATAACAAGTGAAAAGATTGGATAGTAAAAACAATAATGAAATTTCAAAAACGAAGCCCAACACCAGATAGCTTTACTGATGAATTCTACCAAGTATTAGAATTAGCGTCAATATTTTATTAACTTTTCCAAAAAATAGAAAGGAACACTTCCCACTTCATTCTATGAAGTTGATATTATCCTGATACAAAAACCAGGAAAAGAAATCACAAGAAAATAAAATTATAGACCAATATTTCCATTTTTTAAAATTTTTAAATTAAAGTTTATTTGGGGTGACAATTGTTAGTAAAGTTACATCGATTTCAGGTGTACAATTCTGTAATACATCATCTACTATATCACATTGTGTATTCACCACCCAGAGTCAGTTCTCTTTCTATCACCATATAGAGGGTAAAGTAGACCAATATTTCTTATGAATATATTTACAAATATTCTAAACAAAATACTAGTAAACCAATTTCAGCAAAACATAAGTAAACTGAATATGGGCACATTTAAGAACTAAAACATTATGATCAATTTGGAATTATCCCAGGAATGTTGGTATAGTTTAATATTATATGACAAATCAAAAAACAAAAAAGGTGATATTTCAATGGAGAAAATAATTTGATAAAATTAAATGACTATTCATGATAAGAAGTCATAGTGAACTATGAATTAAAGATTACTTCATATTCTGATGAATCATATCTACCAAAAATCTATAGAAAATATTCTAATAAAGCTTCAAAACATTTCCATTAAATTTATGAACAAGACACTAATGCTGCTCCTGTTTACAATTTAATGTAGCACCCAAAAGTGTAGTGAGTCAAGAAAATCAAATAAATTAAAGCTCTAAGGATTTGACAGGAAGTTTTAAAAATCACATCAGTCACAAGCTTCACAGAAAACACTCTAGAGAGATATATTATTGAGAGATTTTAGAAAACTGACTATATAAGATAATTATAGCAAAATGTATTTATACACTTGCAACTATTAGGAAACATACTCTCCCTTAAAATTTTTTTGAAGCCACCATTTATTAGTTACAAATGAAATAACATGATGTTAGGAATTTGCCTTAAAATAATCAGGGGTTGGTGGCAGAGAATGAGTAATAGGATTCATAAAATAAGATTTAGCATAATTGATCATTGTTGAAGCTAGAGGTTGTGTAAAAGGGGGATTAATTGTACTATTCTCTCTACTTTTCTACTTTTTAAAAATTTTTCATAGTTAAAATCTGTAAAAAGAACATTCATAATAGTAAAAAAAAATCTAGAAATAAATTCAACAAAAGATGAACTAATCTTTATACAGAAAATTTTAAATTTTTTTGAAAATTATTTTGAAATCCTGAATTAAATGAAAAACTGTATTATGTTCATAAAGAGAAATTTGATATCCTAAAGGAGTAATCTCCCAAAAATATTTGATAGAGTCAGTGTAATTTAAAGCAAAATCTCTAAAAAACTTTTTGCAAGAAACATAGCAGTCTTATTCTAAAATTTATACAGGACGCATAGCAAAAACATTGCTGAAGAATAATAAAGTGGAAAGAATTGTTCCACTAAATATAAAGAGTTACTATGAATTTGTAGCAAATAACTAAAAGTGACATGATATTAAGAAAGGATGAACAAATTCACACAAGGAACAAATCAGGAAGCCCAGATAAAGCCCATTGTCTATATAGAAAATTGATATATAACATATATCAATATAGCTGATCAGTGTCAACAGAATAGACTTTTCAATAAATAGTGTATGAATTTTGGCTAACCATAGGGGTGATACACCCTTGATTCTTACCCCACACCATAACTACAAATTCTTTAATGATTTAAATATACAAGGTATATTTTTTAAGCTTTTGGGAGAAAATACAGGAGCATATTTTTTATAATATAGTTGTGGTAAAGATTCTTTAAACTAGAGAAAATATTCTAATTATAAGTAATAAAATCAATCTCACTAAAATTAAGAACATATTCAGCATAACAAGCAAATAGCAATTCAATCAACAAAATGAATAAACCAAAGAAAACTGAAAAAATGACAAGAATAGGCATTTCAAAGGAAACCACCAATAGGAAAATAAATATATAAAAATAAATTAACAAACATACAGACCAATGGAATAAAATTGAGAACCCAGAAATAAACCCACATATACAGAGATGCCAAAAAAATATATACACATTTTAACAAAAGGAAAAACTGTATTACTATATACCAATAACAAAAGATAAATACAAGTCATGTTTGGCTTCTGCAATTACAATGGGTGCTCAAAGTGGTTACCATCAGCTTCCAGACACTTCTGATTACAACAAACTACTGCTTGAGTAATGTTGACCAAAGTGTTAACATCTCTTAAAATGTGTATAGATTTTTTTGGCACCCCCGGTATTTAGGCAGATAATTTTTGACAAAGGAGCCAAAAACATACAATGGAGAATAGATAGCCTGTTCAGTAATTTGTCCTGGAAAATTAGAAAGCCACATACAAAACAATGAAACTAGACTACTATCTACTAGACTACTACTATCAAAATTAACTCAAATGGATCAAAGACATAAATTTGAGACCTGAAACAATGAAATGCATAGAAGAAAGCATAGGCGCTAAACTTACAGACCTTGGTCATAGAGAGGATTTTATGAATTTGACTTCAAAGGCAAGAGAAGAAAAAACAAAAATAAATGAATGGGACTATATCTAACTAAAAAGCTTCTGCACAGTGAAAGAAACTGTCAACAAAACAAAGAGGAAACCAACAAAATATGAGGAGATATTTGCAAACAATACCTCTGATAAGGGACTAATATCCAAAATATATAAAGAACTCATAAAACTTAACAACAAAAAACAAACAATCCAATCAAAAAGTTGGTAGAGGACCTGAACAGACCCTTCTCCCAAGAAGACATAAAAACAGCCAACAGATGTATGAAAAAAAAAAAATGTTTAACTTCACTAGCTATTAGGGAAATGCAAATCAAAACCATAATGAGATACCACCTCACACCCATTAGAATGTCTGTTATCAACAAGACAAGAAATAACTATTGGAGAGGCTCTGGAGAAAAAGGAACCCTCATACATTGCTGGTAGGAATGTAAATTGGTACAGCCACAATGGAAAACAGTATGGAGGTTCCTCAAAAAGTTAAGAATAGAATTACCATAGGACCCAGCAATCCCTCTCCTGGGTATCTAACAAAAAATTCTGAATACATTTATTCATAAAGATATATGTACCCCTATGTTCATTGCAGCATTATTCACGGGGCCAAGACATGGAAACAACTGAAGGGTCCTTCGATAGACGATTGGATAAAGATGTGGTACATATATACAATGGAATATTACTTGGCCATAAGAAAAGATGAAATACTGCCATTTGTGACAACATGGATGGATCTTCAGGCTATCATGCTAAGCAAAATGAGCAAAACAGAAAAAGTTGAGAACCATATGATTTCACTCATATAAAACAGAAAGCAACAAAAAAACAAGACAAACAAAAACTCATAGACACAGACAACAGTTAGGTGGTTACCAAATGGTAAGGGCGGTGGAGGGTGGTACAAGAGGTTACAGGGAGTTAAATATATGGTGATGGAAAGAGAAATGACTCTGGGTGGTAAATACATAATGCAACATATAGATGATGTATTACAGAATTGTACACTTGAAATCTATATAATTTTACTAACCAATGTCACCCAATAAATTTAATAAAAAATTTTAAATAAGTAAATAAATTAAACCCGTTAAAAATCACTACAGTGAACTACTGTTCATCCACTAGATTTCCTAAAATAAAAAATGTTTGACACTAGTAAGTGGTGGTGGGAATGTGAAGCAAGTCTTATAAATGGTGGTAAGGGCATACATCAATACAACTATTTGGGGACAAGGAAGGAAACAGCATTGTCTTTAACGCGCTATACGTGCACATATCCTGTGATCCAGTAATCCCACTCCTGGGTATTTTCTAGAGAGACGATACCACACAGTGCACCAAGAGTTCATATAAAAATGTTGAGAGCAGCTTTGTTTGTAATAACAAAAATTAAAAAGAAGAAATCTTGAGAGTCCTTTGACAGAAGCATTGAAAAATACGCTATGGCATATTCCCATTATAAAATATTATAACTCTGTGAAAATAATTGAATTACTTTAGTTACATGAAACAATGAGAGGATCTCTGAACCATAAATTGATTGAACAAAAAATAACCAATCCTAAATGCTATATATAGTAAGGAATTTTTTTTACAAGGAATAAAGTCAAGCTATACTAGTTAATATGCTATTCATGGGAACATACGCATGGTATAAATATTTTCACAAAAACAAGTGAAAATAAATACAAAACTTAGGACAGTGGTTATCTAAGAGGTCAAGCAGGTAGATAAGATTTGTTAATAAGAAGCACACATTATAATTTTTAGTTCTGAAGTTTTACGATAGGCTCCTAGGTATTATTTTAATTGAACTTCATAATTTACATTGACATTGCACATGTTTTTTCATATATCTAATAATACGTGAAATAAATTGAAGCTTAGAAAAGTTAAGTAATTTCATAGGCTACAGCAAAAGTAAAAGAGAGATCTATGGTATAAACTAGTTCACTTTTTCCTTATTTAAGGTCAACATTCTTCTATCATCTCTACCAGTGGTTCTCAAACTTGGATGCATACTGGAATCACCTAAAGTTTTTTTTAGAAAGTGATATATGGATTCAACCTCCAGAGTTTTATTTAATGGGACTGGGATAGGGCCTAGACATAATGATTTTTTAAAGTTCTCCCAGATAACTATGTGCAATAAAGTTTTTATACTTTATTTAATAAAGTTTTTACACTTTATGGCACATAAAATAAAACTGCTGATATGTTCTTTAAAAAAGCATTCAATTATATATATTTTATAATACATCAATAATAATGTTACAGAAACTCTCACGTGGTTGAAACAGCAAAATAAAACTTCACGTGTTGATTAAATAAATAAAAATCACATTTAGACCAAATGTCCTACTTTATGAAGAGAATGTTGAAATTAAAACAAGGCTTTGCAAATATGAAAATCATAATTTTCTAATCCAAAAATCTAGATAAGGCAAACATATATATATATATATATATATATATATATATATATATATATATATACATACATATATATATAAGTTATAGTAATAAACACAATATAAAATTGAATATACTTAACTTCAGGAAATAATTACAGATATTGATTAGCTACTAAAAATGAATGTCATTAACTTAATGCCACAATTTGTAACCTTTATATTAACCAGAACCAAAATGAAAGTGAGATTTCATTTTGAAAGAGTAATGATTCTATTATTATTATTATTTTTTTGATTCTATTATTATTAATTAAAGAAATAAATATTTGTTGAATAAAAAATGCATGCTCCCTTTGTTAATAAAGAACCACTAAGCTATAAATACAATATGGACAAACATATAATGGATTGAAACATTTCCTATACAGAAGGGACTATACTTTTTGCATTATTTTTCAAGTTAGATATGGTTCTTTGTGATATAATCCTATGATTTCTTAGTAAAAATGCATTGAAATCACAAAATTATAACAAAAACATTCTCACAAATTACTCCTGGAAACTTACTGATTTTGTTTAAAACTTTTATCTGTCATTTTAATAGTTTTATTTTGCAGTTCATCATAAGAAGGTTTTATTCTTCATGTGCTAAAAATTAGGTGAGTGTATTAAAGTTACTTGTAGTATATATTATTTAAGCTCTTTAGCAATTCAAAATGATAGTGAATGCATTTTTTTTTCATAAAAACAATTGCTACTTTTTTCATAGGCTCTGAACAAAAAAGCTACAAATAACTTTAATGAATTGAAGCTCATGAATAATGTTACTCAGCTAGATTTTTGCATTAGAAAAGCGTAAGTTTCGTGTATGCAAAGCCTTATGTTTTTACTTCAGTGTTTCATTTATAGAAATTGATTTAGGATGCCATCATGTGGTATGATGACTATCTTCAAAAGGCAAATGCATACTAGAGTAGACTATATATCTGTTATAACAATGCTAGAGTTTTCTGCATAAAATTTAATTCTGCTTAAGAATTTATGAGGATAGTTCAGATGAGAGGAAAAATTCTGTTCTTTCACAACTGGGATACTTCCTCATTTTTAAGACTCATAAGGGGTAATAGATAACTATAAAATCAAAATTTTGGAAACAACAGAGTTAGACTGACTTATAATCTTCCCCATTACCAAATTTAAATGATTGAATAAGGACATAAATTACTCCCAATTTCAGAGAAAATATATTTTATTTTATCTTTTTGGCTGTAAAGAATCTGATTCTAAATCATTCAGCTACCTCAGGAAGAAGAGAAAACATAGAGGAAGAAACAGAATAAGTCCATCCTTCGATACTGAATGAAAAAGTACCTTGTCCTAAATCGACAAAGTGTTGTGGTTTTGGTGGAAAAAGAAACAAAGAGGAGGTTGGGATTCCTGAGATCTGGCCATTAACTTTCTGATTGATCAGTGGTAAGTCCTTTAAGTTACCGGGCCTTCGTTTTCTCATCTGTCAAATACAGGGTTTGGATCAGATATTTATCTACGAACTCCTTTAAATCAATAACCGTCTTACAGTTTCACTAATAAAAGAAAATTGAAAACCTATAATAAGAGAAAGAAAGATGTTGGAAATTGAAGCACAACTCACAGTTCACAAAAGCAGTAAAATTATTACATAAAATGTAGATTTCACAGAAGGGGAAGGTGGACAACAAAGACTGAAGATTCTCAGCAGCTTTATGAGGACATGAAATTTGAATTGAGCATTGAAAAACAGGATTTGAATAGACTTACATGAGGGAGTATTCCAAGTGAGTGAGGAAGAATGAGCAAATGAAAGAAGAGCCAACAAAGGAAACAAATAAGCAATTAAAGAGACAGGGACTCTGTGCACTAACTGCTAAAAGACTGAATGTATGTGTTTCCCCCAGATTCATATGTTGAATCCTAATCCCCAATGTGATGGTATTGGGAGATGGGACTGTGAGGAGTTAGTTAGGTCATAAAGGAAGAGAACTAATGAATTGGATTTGTGCCCTTATAAAAGAGACCCCCACCGAGTAACATTGCCCCTTCCGCTATGTGAGGACACTGCAAGAAGATGGCTGGCTCTGAACTAGAAAGGAGGCTTGCACTAGACACTGAATCTGCCAACCTTGATTGTGGACTTCCCAGCCTTGGGAACTATGAGAAATGTTTGCTGTTTAAGCCACACAGTGTATGGTATTCTGTTAGAGCAGCCCAAACTCACTAAGACACTAATCAGACATGTTTGATTTGACTTGAAGAATATTTTAATAATCAGAAAATTTCACATAGAAATTCTTATTTTCAGCTCCTCTTATAAGAGGAAGATCTAGCAACATTGGCCCATAAATCCCTTATATGGCAAAAACTGGTGAGGTTGACTTTTTACAGAATGACTGCTTTCTCCAATCTACCTCATTCTCTAGAACTCTAGTGTTTCCCTGTGCTGAACAGCTTTACGCATTCATGTGATTTGTCTAGGCTTGCAGGTAGTAATTTGTTGAGCGTGCAACCACTGGAGTCATATAAGCCAAATTGGAGTACGTGAGAACAGAAAATAAGGGAAGAGACTGGGGTTAAATGCATCGATTTTATGAAACCTTAGTTAAAGACTTTTGAAATAAACATGGGAAATTATGTAGAGTATATATAAAATAAGGTATCCCCAAATCTCAAAGTTTTTATATTCCCTGATCATACACATAAAATGAATTTCCTATCAAAGAATAAAACAATCATCTTTGCTTTATTCAATAAACTACGCCCCTGTAGCCACATCATTTGATTCAACATAAGAATAAAGCTGATGATGGAATTGACTTAAAAAAATTTTTAAAAGGCTGATTATCTCACTGCACAGAGTTTGTGCCTAAGTAGATTATATGACTTGCTAAACCCTGTGTGGCTCAGAATCTTCCTCAACTGTTTTCATAAGGGAGGCTTAATATTAAAAATAATAATAATAATAATAATAATCATTTTCCAATTTCAGTTCTGGGAATAACAACGTAATTTAATTTGTATTAACTTCCCTGAGGTGACAATCATAAGTTCTGGATAAAATATAAAAACCAACTATTTAAAGGCACTGGAGAGCAACCAAAAGCAGGCAAACTGAAGAGAGTTAAACTCTTGAAAGAAAAAGAACGCAACTGTGTGATGTAAACATTTATGTCACTTCTCTTGAGGCCACATTCCAGTCTTCCCAGATTCAGAATGACTAATACTCAAGCAAAAACCTTCAGGAGTATTGCTTTAGGTGTCACAGGATGAAGCCTGCGGCTTCCAGAGTGGCTAGAAATTAATAGAGGAAACCCCATAAAGCAGGACACCATAAAGGAAAAAGCCTGAAAATCTGTATATAATGCCCCTGCAATCCTTGGATGACATATGAATTGAATACAGGTAGAACAGACTCTAAAGAGCAGCTGGAAGGCTGAAGTGCTGAGCAGAAATGTAAGCTGTATGACAACTGCAGGAAAGAGTTTGGAATTTGCATACTGCTAGGTCTGAGGAGGTTGGCCAAGCTCTTAGCTGGCTATCAGAATCCAAAAGACACATCTTAAGGGTAAAGACTATGTTCCAGAACTAAGGAATTTTCCCTAAGACTAAGGGTAAACTGAAACAGGCCCTCCTAATAAAGTAAAACCAAACCTCCACAGCAGTCAAATTGCTGGTACTCACAAAAGTCAAAACTCTTCACAGGAAGTTACCAGAATCTAGAGTCTCTACAATGTCCTTACATGTCATGTAAGGTGTATAATACTAAGAAGAGTTTGATATGATAAAGACACATACTGTAATACCTTAAACAACCACTAAATGATATAAAATAAAATAGAACTATGACGGAAAAGGTCAATAGTTGATATAAAATTGAATAGTAAAACATATTCCATTAACCCAAAATAAGGCAAACAAAGAGGAATAGTGGGGGAGGGAAAGATGGAAACAAATAGAAAAATTGGAAGCTCTAAATCCAGTCATATCAATTTTTACATTAAATTTAAATGAATAAAAGATTCCAATTAAAAGGAAAATAATGTCAAACTAGACTTTTTTGAAAAAAGACCTAATCATATGTTATCTATAAGAGATATATGAGTATTTTAAGTTTAAAAACACAGATATGGTGAAAGTAAAAGAGTATGAAAAGTTAAAATTATGTATCATGAAAAAGGTAAGCACTAAAAGAAAGTATGGAAATATTAACATTAGACCATGTAGATTTTCAGACAAGGGAGATTAAAAGAATTAAAGAGGGATATTTCATAATATTGAAAGGGTCAATTTCGTAGGAAACAAAATCACAAACGTATGTGTACTTAATAGGAGAGATTCAATAAACTGACAGAAAGAAAACGTGATATAGTAAAATCTCCAATTATAGGTGGAGATTTTTACACCCCTCTCTCAATAATAGATAGCAGTAGAACAAATATTTTAGAAAATTATTAAAGTCAGAGATTTTAATTATTCTATCAACCACTTTGAGTTAATTTGACATTTATAGAACACTACACACAACTATAGAATGCATACTATTTTCAAGTGCACCTGGAGCATTTACTAATATGGACAATGAAAAAGTATCACTATATTTTTAAAAATTGAAATTTTACAAAGTACGACCTCTAATAACAATGGAATTAAATTTGATGTGGATCAAAATGAAAGCTATAAATCCTCCATATGTTTGAAAATTACAAAGTATACTTACACATAACCATGATTCAAAGAAATTACAGGTACAATAAGAAAATATTTTGCACTCAGTTAAAATGAAAATACATCTTAAAGCAGAGTTTAGAGACCAATTTGTAGCTTTGAAGATATACCTTAGAAAAGAATAGCAATTTTAAAATTAATGCTCCGAGTTTCTATCATAAAAAGCTAAAAAAAAAAAAAAAAGAAAGAAAAGAAAAAGAAAAGAAAGAAAGAAAAGGAGGCAAAGTATTCCAAAAGTAAACAGAAGGAAGAAAAACAAAGAAACAAACAAAACAACTATGAGATAGTGACATCAAATGGTTAGTCACAGTAAGTAGTTTGAAGGATAAAAGCAAGGCTGGAGTACAATTTACACTTCAAGTTGAGGATGGCAAACATACTGCAGATCATGGGGCTGACAAGACCACCTGGGGAGCTGAAATCTGCAGAAATATCATGTTGTGAAAGTGCAAGACTTTCTAGACGTATAAATAGTCCTAGACATATAAATAGCTCTAGACATATAAATAGCTCTAGACATATAAATAGTTCCTCCACTGTGTAAAGAACTTTGACCACTTTTCTAAATCCTGATAGACTGGTCAAAATACAAGATATGAAATGTTGTGGTTTGTTTGCAAATCACTCTTTACCTGTTTGTTGTATAGAAACAAGAATTTCATTTCTGAAATAAATTTACTCAGTGTATCCCATTAAAATGTTTCCTTCAAAGAACATGACATTCTTTCCACTGTTTCTAGGGCTCTTGCAAGAATACATCAGTGTAATAAGTGGTCTGAACACCTTTTACCTGCTTACAGTGGAACAAAAAAGAAAAATATCTGCCTTCTGTTGCACTATGCGACACTGGAGAAAAATGCTGAAGAAGCACTTGAGCTAAAAATAAATCATAATCTAAAGTGTGAAACTCTTTGAAAACAAAATATTGGCACCTCATCTATTAATTAGCTTCTGTTTATAAAGGAATTGCAAGAGAAAAGTACAATGTAAATACTAATTAGTCTTATTATAATTAATCGTTATACTTCTTTATCCTTGTGCTAATGTTATATAATCCCTAAGAGGGAATTATGATGACATTTTAAGTATAATGAAGGATAAAAACTTTTGAATGCCTACATTACAAAGTTATAGGATAATTTTTCATGAGACAAATTTATTGCAGGCAGGTATAGCTTTAGGACAAAGGCAGCACAGGTGATCATTTTAACAGTTCTCATGGTAGATGTAATTTAAGGAAAGAAAGGCCTTCCAAACCCCAAATCGCCCCACATGATTTGGCTAGATTCCTGGAATTTCCCCCATTAAAAATTCATTTTGTGGGGTCAATAGCTTTGGGGCCTTGCAGGGACCTCCATGAAATTTTCAGTAACTGTAAAAAAAAAAATAACCCGTAAGACATTGTAAACTAACATCTCAAAAACCACTGGTTGAAACGAGCAACATATACAAGAGATGATTGTGGAAAACAAGCACCATCAGAGGTGGGAAAGAGCTCTACCTTATTTAACCAATTTGCTTAGGTCTATCTGTATTGAGAATATTGTAGGGAAATAAACTTTTGTTTACCATGTTTCCCCGAAAATGAGACCTAGTCGGACAATCAGCTCTGATGTGTCTTTTGGAGCAAAAATTAATATAAGACCTGGTATTATATTATATTATATTATATTCCTGATCTTACATTATAGTAAAATAAGACCGAGTCTTATATTAATTTTTGCTCCAAAAGACGCATTAGAGCTGATTGTCAGGCTAGGTCTTATTTTTAGTGAAACACAGTAGTTTAGTTTTGTTTTTAATAGAGTTGTATTAAATTATTTTACAGCTAGTAGAATACTCTGAAAGAGTATTCTAAAAAAAAGTATAAAAGTATAAAAACGTGTTAATATAAAATGAACTGGAGAATTGAAACGGAAAATTTCAAATTTTCAAAATGGAAAATTTCCTTTATATTGCTTGAGATGTTGTGATCACAGGAAAAAAGATGACTACCACAGATATGTATGATGTTATTATCATTGTTGGGATGGCAGATATCATAAGTATAAAAACAAATATTTGTTAGGACATAATTTTTTTTCAAAATCCTGTTTGTGGGTATGTATATGTTTTGTTTTTGCTATAAACTTTCTATGGAGTGTGTGTGTATGATTTTTAAACAAACACATGCAAATATCTACATTTTATAAAGCAAAATAACTAAACTAAAGACCAACTTCAAGAGCATTTTAGACTTTAAATTTAAAAATATCTGTATAGTTTCATAGATACTTTTCTAGTTTTGATTATTCCAATCTCATTGAATAAATTGATCAAATGTTGCCCTCATCAGGCCAGAAATGGTTCACCAGTGAGTTTCTTCTGTGGCCTGGGGCTGAAACTCTGGCCAAATAACAGTTGTAGATGCACATTGAAATTCAATCAGTGATTGGGAAGGACAGGTCCCAACAAAGGAATTTTCAACACGTTTAGTATAAACCTAGATCATCTACATCTTGAAAAGGATATATAAGCAATAGGAGAAATGTCAGTTTAATTCAGTCTTTGTGTTCAGACTGTTCTCTTTAAAGGGTAAATTGGTTCTATTTCTCCTCTGGTTAAAATGTCAAAAAAGAAAAAAAAAAAACTCCCAATGATTTCCTTTTATACGGAAATGGAAGTGGAATTTCTTATCTGGAGTTATAGCTCCATTCTGTGACTTCACCTCCTCCCACTCTCCCCTCACTCACTATTCTGCAGCCACACTGATCACCTTTTTTAGTTACCACACAGGGTGAATCTTTTCCTTCACCTGGGCCTTGCGAACACTGTTTCCTCTGCTTACACTCTTTTGCAAGGCAGGTACATTCTCCTGCAGCAGGTCTGCTCCAAAAGTCACTCCCTCAAAGAAATAATTCCTGGCTATCGAAAATGGAATCCTCCAGTTGTTTTCAATTTCACTCATGGGAATTAAAATAATCTGTAATTACCTCATAGGCTTGTTGATTGATCCATCCTCCATTTTAGATTATAAACTATATGAAGGTGGGCGGCATATTCATGTGATTCATCACTCTGTCTCTAGCACTTAGCAAGGTGCCTTGCCTACAGTAAAAATTTCAGCTATGTTTAGCTGCCCACTATTCTTACCAAGGCTTTACAAAAGCTGCTTTGACAGCTAGACTGTCCTGTCTCAAGCATCCATTTGTTTTCTTCTTTTTTGAATCAGGTGGAAACAGAAGTAGTGATAATTTTTTTAGAAATCTTTGAAGGTAAAGACTACAGAACTGTCTCATAGATTGAGCACAGAATGTGAGTGAAATGGAGACAAAGATGATTTCAAGGTCTTAGTTAATAGAAAGATGAATTTTTCCATTTCCTAAGAAAATAATGGAATGGGCAGGTTGGATCAGAGACGGATACGATAAGTTTGGGATGTGTTAAACTTGAGGTGTTGTCAGATCATCTAAATGAAAACAAACTGTAGGTGGTTGTACACCTGAGTACAGAATTCAAGGGAAAAATTAGGCTCATAAGGGACCAACAGACCAACATAAATGTGTATCATTGTGAACCTCACTAACTTAAATTAATTGAATGATTTATAATCACTTTTCATCCAGATGCTTCAACTATGTGCACCCAGAGCCTAGTTTACTCAGTTTGCCTACACTGAAATTCTGTGGGACAAATCTGGCCAAGATCTTTGTTCTTCACAATACCATTCTTCTAGCCCTTCAATTCAAAACTACAGAGCAGGCCTTACATTTTGCTGCTGAAGGCTCAGCAAATGTTCTCATTCACTTTATCTTCTACTTTAAAAACAATCTGTGTGGTTGTCAAATGGCTGAGCATTGAAAGGAGCTATGTGACTGTTTTTACAGGAAAATGATTCCTTTGAGTCTTCCGTATCCAAGGAACTGACCCTTAAAATTGTTTAAGAACATGGGATACTTGAGCCTTTATATGTGTCTATTTTTCCTTTCTTCTTCCTGTTTGTTTATAAGTCATGCAATATATTCCTGGAAATATCTTGGCAGTTTATAAGCCTGAATCAAGCAGGCAATTTATAAGTATGAAACAGGATGCGTTGTGCAGCCAAAAATAAAAATAGCTATTTGTCTATCTTTACATATAATAGTCATTTTAGATTGACATTTTAATTAACTGTTGTAGTTTTTATACTCATTTTCATCTTATAATGTGGACATTTTACTACCCTCTATCAAAATTCCCCTTTGAGATGTAGAGCTATAGAAGATCAATCAGAACAACAACAAAAAAATGGAGAACCCATTTTAACATAGCTGCTTGAGCAGGAGAAAGTGGTTTCTTATAAGTTTAAAATACTGGGCTTTCAACAAGAGATGCTGATACTGGTATGGGGAGAGCATAGCTGTAGCATAAAAGATAACACAAAAATTCCTTCATAGATTTAACTACGTATTTATTTTTATACAAGGATTCCTAAAAATTTTAGCTCAAGAAAGTTAACAAAATTTCAGTTGATTCCTATCCATGTGCTCTTTGAAAAGAGTTTATTTCAACCATTATAGTGTTGCAACATCTCTATAAAAACCATGGGAGTTTTTCAAATTTGGAACCACATTGCGAGTGAGGAAATCTTGGGTTCTCATCCTACGTCTGCTGTCTTGTTCCTTATCTCCTAAGTGACCTTGTGAAATCTTAACTTCCTCAAATACAAGAAGGGCACTGGACCAAATGACTTCTATGGCTCATCCATGGGAATGGCTCTTGAAGCTGGTGATAGTTTTGGCTAGTTGGCCTCCTCACTGCTGGAAGGGAACTCCCCAACTCCTAGCCAAGGACAAGACCTTGCAGTGATCATGATGGTTAGGGGACAAGAGGAAGCAAAGCGCCATGATATACTAGCCTGAATCATTCACACTGGCCATAGCTGGAAGAAAAAATAGGTCTGTAGTACCCCTGATGTCCCTAACAAGTATATGTCTACCAGAATTCAAGCAGAGGGAAGGGAATGGTAATGAGGGAAAAAAGAATGAGAGGTGGAGCAACGTGTTTGGGTACAACACTGCTGCCTACTTGCATGCCCAAATCAGACCTGTACACCTAATTCCTTAAATTCCCTTATCATTAAAACATAGAGAGTGTTTATTGTTCTGGACTTCTTTCATTCTCAGTGACTCCCTAATAGTAGTAACTGTTTTCTTCCAAGACAGTGCTAACCATAGTTATCTTTTCTAGTCCCAGTTATACAAGAAGACTAAAAGTTTACTTTCTGTTTCACCTTACAGATTCCGGTTAGTGTTAAATTGACTTTATTTTTTTCACCAACCTTAATTGTGGTGGTTGTGGTGGTTGTTTCTACGTGTGTGTGTGTGTGTGTGTGTGTGTGTGTGTGTGTGTGTGTGTGTGTGTGAAAGGCAGTATTCCCTCATATTAGGTCTAGTTATTTTTAAAATATTCTCGAATAATGTATTTAATGGTCAATTTTACCCCTCTTTATCTTAGTCCCCAGTAAAATCTAAAAGCAAGTGAACTGAAAAAACAGTATCAGAGGTGGATGTCCACATGCAGAGAGAAAATATGGCAATTATCCCACTATTGTAACTCACTGAGACAGCCAAATGGGATCATTCATGTCCTAAAGGGAATTTCAGGGGTCTGAATTACCCACTTTGGCTGTCAACATCAATCAAATTAACTGCGCTCCTGTCCGATTCTCACTCATTCAATAACATATAGTCACAATTAAAGGTGAAAGATATGGCTCTCTGACAGTGAGGCTTGCTCAGCAACAAAGCATATGAACACTGAGTAATTTCCTGGTGATTGGAAACCCCATTGAGTCATGGCTGGATTCGATGTATCCCTGACCATGGGAAGGAAAGAGAGAAAATGCCTTCTTAAGAATTCCCTTTGTGCTTCCATTTATTTCAGTATATTCTTTCCTAAATATATACTGTTTTATGTATACATCTTTCTAAAAAGCAATTGTATTTTTTTCTTTTCTATCTCCCAGCCAAATTACCACTACTTTGGGCCTATCACTTTATCATACTCTCCAACATCTCTGAACTAAAGACAACAAAACTCTGAAATACAGGGCTGAAGTGACTGCTTACTAAGCCAGCAGTGGGAAAATTTACAGTAATACTACTCGCAGGTCTTATCTGGACTTGTATAATATCAGGATATTCTGGATATTCTGGCATCCAGAACTTAAAGATTTTCATAACATCAGCATCAATAGAAAGGTATATGAAATTGAACAAGAGAGGGGAAAAGGGAGCTTGTGAATTATTTTATGCATATTTTTCCTTTTATAGGCATGCACTAGTCACAACCTCTTCCTGCTTGATCTCAGTATGCTTAATGTGTGGTTGATTCTTTGACCAGCTGTGTTTAGAACTCTGTGCAACAACAGTGCTATGTGATGACTGAGGACTAGGATAGATGTAGAGATGTTGGAAGGTTTTCCAAAATGAAGCAGAGGGTCTTGCTGGTAGATTTAGGGAGCCCAGGCTTGTTCAGTTGTTGTTGCTGCTTCTGCTGCCACTTCCACGTCTCCCCTGCCTCCCCCACCTTCACTGCCACTGCTGCAGTACACTGATATGCTGAAAAGAAACCTAGAAAGTCTTCGGTCTGGTTCGTCCAACTAATACTTAACTAAAATTTCTCAGAAGTCAGTATACAAATATTAACAGAGAGGGGTTGGCCCAGGTTCTCAGAGTAGGGTAAAGTGCCTGGCCTAAGCCCGTGGGCTCTGTCACTTCTCCCAGCCAGATATGGTACTGTCAGGGAAGTTATCTGACTTTCAAGTGGAGTTCATTGCTGATTGTCGTTTATCCTATGTTTTATCAAGGGACAGAAGGTGAGCATTGAAGGAGTAAGAACCACAGGAATTGAGGATGAGTATGTCAATTTTTTTTAATACTTGGTCTTAAGAAGGACTCCTGAAAAATCACTGCTGGCTGCATTACATGCTATTTATAGCCCAGCAAGAAAAGAAGCTACTGAAATCATTATGTGGGACTCTTTTTGTTGTTGTTATGATTCATGTATCACAAGCTCTCCTTGCTTGATATCACTATGCTAATGGGTGGTTGATTTATCAGCCAGCTGTGCTTAGACTTCTGTTTGACAATATTGGTTTGCTTATATACATTGTTTAGTAAAATTACAATGCTAAAGATAGGCTTTTTCCTTTGAATAGTTTTATCTAGGAAAAAAAATACAGAAGAGACCACTTGACATTCGTTCTAGCTTGACAAGACCCAGGTTAGTGAACTGTTGTGAACAGCCAAGAATGTAGTGACATATCACTTTAGATATGATGGATGCTTAGCAATTACTGATCTTATATTGCAGTGACAGAGTTGGCATTGAAAGTGGAAGCTGTGGAGAATGATAAATGGGTATGACAATTTATTAAAAATATAAGGCATGATTAGTGTTGGATGTCAATGCATCATTTTAAGGTGGAAGATTAAACAAACAACAACAAAAACGATGAAAAGGGAATTCAGAATGTGAAAATTAAAGTTTGGGAAGAAAGACGTATCTGCAGCACGCACCAAATTGACCAACAAATGCCTAAATTCTAGAAATGTAGCAGCAATATAGTTTAGAGATAATGAAGACATACATGAAGACATGAAGATGTGTCACACAATTTGCATACATTCCCAGTACCATCTCTCATTCTCCCGATTAGTATCTTCCATCACACCCTCCTTCTGGTCATTGCTATTCTCCACTGGACTCCATATTGTATAA
The DNA here is from genome assembly GCF_964194185.1 of Rhinolophus hipposideros. Classification (NCBI taxonomy): domain Eukaryota; kingdom Metazoa; phylum Chordata; class Mammalia; order Chiroptera; family Rhinolophidae; genus Rhinolophus; species Rhinolophus hipposideros. Next base: position 25,699,325 of record NC_138053.1, on the reverse strand, counting down.
TACTGAGAGTTGGTGTAAAGGACATTTAAACCTGCTCTGAGCATCTCTGATTTCACGGCAGTCCTTGGCATGAACATTTTCACAGTCTGGTTAACTTGTTGGGATGAGTTTTACTTTCTCAAATGAAAATGGAGGACGTGAAGTATGGGGTTCTAAAAGTCATGAGGAGAAATTAATCTCGTAAGTGCAGATCTCTGTGAGTTGTTGGACAAACTGTAGAAGACACTATTCCATTGCTAATGATATCAGTATATCATTAACAAATCATATCTTTAAAACAAAAATAGAAAAGATTAATAAATTTTTTAAAGTCCTGTAGGCCTGTGAAATAGCCAGAAAGGCCATTGAGTTTTGCTTCTAAGTGACAATCTACCTTTATAATTTCTTGGTATTTTGATACATGCAAATGTTTTATTAGAGAATAGACATTCATTTCTGTTGTGTGTACATAAACACACATATGATTATATACAACATAACATATTACTACCCTTCCTGTTCAATGGATCTTGTCTATGAACTTGGAAAGCTTCATGCACTGGTTTGGCACTTTTTCTCCCATTAAGCAAATACTGCAAAGTCCTTGGAAGTATGCTTCATATATAAACAACTCTTTGCAATTGTTTTGTCAGCTGCATTTAATTTTTTTGTGCAGTGAGAAGAAGGTGCTGATCAGAAATACTCAAAGAGGGAGATTCTATCACTATCTGGGTAGACTATTTAGGGAAGTCTCCCTTATCTTTCCTTGAAATTGAAATAAACATTTGCGTACACCTAAAAAAATGTAAACAAATTATTATGTTACATTTTACAGTTATCACAACCTTCCATAAATTTTTCTCAAGTTGTTATAAATCCTCCTGGATTTTCTCCTACCTCTCCAGCTGTACTGAAGGTTTGGTTTCTTGTTTGTTTTGCTATCATTCACCTGTATCCAGATATTTAATATTGGCATTCCTTAAAATTCTGCCCTAGGCCTGCCTCTCACATCACTTGGTGTCTTTTCCTGAGGCACAGCTGCCCGTACGTAGGACTTCAATCACCACCTCATTCGATGACTCAGCCCAAACTTCTTCCCTGATCACAGAACGGTGCAACTCATTGCCCACTTGACATCTCCATTTAAAGAACTCAAAAGTACCACTGCAAATTCAACATGTCCAAAAATGAACCCATGATCTTCTCCACACCTTTCTCTTCTCCATCATTCCTTGTCTGAGTGAACGGCACTGCTATTGGACTAGTTGTTCACCCTGGAAAACACATTTTCCTCTCCTCATTCTCTCATATTTAATCATCACCAAATCCTGTTGCATTTCTTCCAAATATTATGTAAATCCATCTGCCTTCTTTTCGTTTCTATTGCCACCAGCCTTACTTACTACATTCAGTAGAATCCTATGTACTTTCTGTACACAACAAAAGCAACAATGGCAACAGTGAAAATGATTATGATATACTACTAATAATATAATGATTGTATTGATTAGTCATATGCCAATATGTTTATTGTATTACATTTATAATCGTTCTATTACATATTTATTTATATAATAATATGAATAATTTTTGTGCTCACTCTGCACCAGGTACTGAAATAAGCACTTTTAATTGACTGCCTTATTAATTTCTCATAACCACACAATAAGAAATGTGCTATCATCACCTCATTTTATAGACAAAGACATTTTGGTTTACAGAAGTAAAGTGACTTGCCCAAGGTCACTTAGCTAATAGTACTTCACACCTATGATCATATCATACCTTAAACACATGCACATACGAACACAAACACCCTTCTTATGTCCACTCTTTACTCTTCCACATAAAAGTCATTCAGTACCTTCTTGTGACTTCTAAATTAAAGTTGAAAACCCCAACCACCTCTACAACTTCATCCCCTTGCATCTTAAACGCTCCATGATCCCTTTCACCACGTGAGCTTTGCACATCTTGTGCCCCTCTGCTTAGCACACTTGAACCCCCCTCTCAACTTCATGTCTTCATAATACCATGTACCTCTCCTTAGGACACTTATTATTTATACACTATGTAGCACTCTTTCGTAGTACTTATCATTATAGAGATTTAACACACGTACGTGTGACTTTTACATGTATTTGTGTGATCTTAATATACATCTATCTCCTACACTGGATTGTAAGTTATATTGGGAAGGAACTGTAACTATTTTTTATTCACTATTTTATCTGAGACATTTTCTTTCATAGTACCTCACCTATATTAGGCACTCAATCAATAATTATGGCATAAATGAATAAATAAATAAATAATAGAAAACTGGGTGCAACGTTCCAAATGACTTTATGGTACAAAACCAATATGCTAGAGACACCAGTAATAGTTCTGGACAAAAAAAAAACATCAATCATACTTTTGAGCAGCGTTTACTTGTCTTTGTATTACATTTTCAGTGACTAGCACAACGCCTGCACAGGAATGTTTAGTTAATGCTTACTGAAGGAATAGACCTATTAGGACTTCTGTTTCCTGCCTGCCATTTAATTCCACGGCAAGAGACCTCCTGGGATAAATCTCCTGGGTTAGTTGGGGAGCAACATTTGCTCTGACAGGAGCACAGAAAGCATCTGTTCTGAATACTAAGGTTTTCAAAGTATTCATATGTCTTATCAAGTACTTGGTCCTATCAGGGAGACATTTAGAGATGGGGAAAGATTAATCCCTTTAACTGATTGACTTCATATTCTCAGAGACCCTAGGAAATAGGGAGGCTACACTAATTCGATTGATGGCACATCCGATTTTACATCTTAGTTAAGCAGATAATACATGTTTGCCCACCACTAGAAAGATGTTTACTCACAAGCTGATCATTGACCTTTTCTTTGAAAGAGCAAAGTGCACATGCAAAACAAAACACAAAAGAAAAACATAGAGTTTGGTTTTGTTTTCTGTTGTACAACTTCTGTCTCCCATAGTGCTTTCATTTTTATTCTAGTTGATTTGTAATTAGCACATAGTATGTTTTTATATCTAACCCAGTTCAGTTTAATACCTATGCAATTTTTAAGATTCTGCATCCAACCATGTCACTGAATGGAGAACTCCTAGATTTGATGATTGTATTGAAGCTGGACACTTGTCTTAAAAGCATAAAACCACTTAAAACCACTGCATTAAAAGTGGCAGCGAAAGGTATGGCCCCATAGATAACACCTAGAATGCAAGGCTCCAAAGGAAAGGCAGGAAAGGATAGGAGACAATAGAAGACAGATAGAGACTGACTTATCTCTAAGGCAAGACTTCAGGTAAACTGAGTCATGTATTGAGAATGAATGTATGAAGCACTGTTCTGTCACTGACAATTGGATTTCACTTCCAATACCACTTCAATCTCTAGAAGTTTTAACACTTTAGATGATTGATTTCAGGTAATGATCTAACCAATTTTTTAAAATTCAAAGAATTCTTTGAAACTCCTTTTTTAAATACCTCTCTCTATATATGTATATTATATATATGTAGTTATTTATAATATATAATAAAATATTATATATATTTTCCTTCCATTAGCTTTAGCCAAAATCATACTAACTCTGTGGAAAGTGCCTTTCCTTGACATAGATTTCCTAATATTAACTAGAGATGCAAGGCCCAGAAAAAATGTCCCTCCATCAAAATCAAGTCCTGAAAACCAAGAGACAGAAATTGGAAAAAAAAATAATAATAATAATAATAACAAGCTTTTTCTTATGACCTGAAGATAAGTTTTTACACTTGATCTTAGCCAAAAGGCCGAGAAGCGATGAAGATAAGTTTTTAACAATTGCTCAAGGCTTGGACATCAGCTGAAGTTCCCATGAGGGAAAAAAGCAGCATGGCAGAGTGAGGAGTCAGAATGCATTTATTTATGTTCAAATTCCCACAACGGTTATGACTCCTTGAGCAAATTACTTAATTTCTTCATATCCACATCTATAAAATGGAGATTTTTTATAGACATATAAAATCTATAAAATGGATGAAATGATCTTATCTACATCTAAGGGTAGTGCTTAGCACAGTACCTTGTTTATAAAATGCACTCATGTGTGGTGACAAACAGAACTGATCAGCTGTGACATGGGAGACTCATCTTGAGTTGCCGGGTAACTTGCTGCTAGCACAGGGGTCTATAGAATATATGATTTGATGGAGTCTCTCCCAAACCCAACTTGCCAAGGAGCCCAATGACCTCCTTTTAAGAGCGCTTCACAAGAGCACTTCCTGGCATTTTGAGCAGCTGGCATTTTTAGCATCCCCTATCCATCTGATGCCCAACTTCTGATGGGTTGGCAACTGAGCCCAAAATGTTCATTTCTTCCTTAAGAAGATCATTTTCATACATTATTTCATCCTTAAGAAGGCCATTTTCACACTTACATTACACATGGCAGCAGGCAGGCAGGCAGGCAGGGTCTCTTCCCTCAAAACATAAACCCAGTGAATGTCCAATTGCTTCCCCTGACTCCAGCACAACTCTCAATGCGATGATGAGAAATGGGCACCGTATGCCTTTTTTTTGCTAACTATTGTATTGCTCTCTCCAATAAAGCCAGTTCTTTATTCTTTCTCATGGGACATTGCGGTATTTACTTTTCCCCACCTTTTCACCATTCAGTAGATGCTATCTACTTCTGGTTCTACTAGTTGGGAGTTAGCTCCTTGTATAAAGGAAGCTGCAGAGGACACCCAGTAGCCTTAGGTGCGACCACCCTGTTTATGAAGTCAGCAGTGTAAAATGTCCCACCTAAATGACAAATGATCTCAGTCTATTCTTGCTAGTTTCACCTGGAATCTCTCCCAGATGTTGATCTTATGAATGAAGTCTTCCAACATAAAAGTCTGAGCAGACTAAATATGATCTGAGATAAATTTTAAATTAATCTTTTCCTAGTCTCTTTACATATATGCAAATAATTAGTTGTGTTTTCTCTTTTTTTTAAGCAATTCAAGGCATTAGCTTTGAAAATACACTTACAAGAAACCTCAGAATCTACACAACCAAAACATATCTTCAGAGTTCTGAATTGTCAGCCTTAAGGTAAATTTAAGATAGTTTTATTGACAAAGAGAGAAAAGGAAAATATTATGGTTTGAAGTAGAAGTATTAAGTGCCTGGATTTTTGGCTGCAGCATTTATGATACAGTAAAGAACCATGATGATTTTTTTAATTTTTAAAAAATGCTGAGGGGCCAAAGGGGCATGCTTCTAATAGCGTGTTCCACTAATTTAAGCAAAATGAAACAACAACAAAAATTCAATATATTGAAGCAAAATAATAAATTTTCTCTTGAAAAATTTTGTAAAAGAAAGAAGTCAAATCTGCAAGTCATTCAGAGAAAAATGTATGTTTATAAACAAATAAAAGACAGAATCACTGCTTTCAAATAATTTTATAGGCTAGAAACACAAGTGAGGAAAAACGTTTTTGGAAAAAATTATAGGTCATGAGACATAGCAAATGTTTCATCACTAAGAAAGCCCTCCCCACCCCTGAAAAAAAGGAAGCTTCCATTTTCTTATTACTAGTAAATTTTCAGGTCTTCACACTGAAATAAGTATGCTTTAGTGTCCCAAGGAAATAAAGAAACATATCTTCAATTTTCTGTCCTCCTACCTCTTAAATGTGCGACCTCTTTTATAGCAGTCCTTAAATGTTGGCCTTCTTGCTGTCTTTCACATTGCTATTTGTTGAAAACACAAAGATAGAGATTTCTAGAACTATTTGATGAGGGATTAGTGGTGTGACCCTATGCATGAAGACCTTTAAGAGGTCAAAAAGAATCGAGCCTACAACGGGCTTTAAATGAAATGTCTTTGTGTATTACCTGTGGAACTTCAACATGCTTAGATGTTCATTAATTGCATTAATTCTAGTTGGTGGACCTGGAAGTGGGAGGGGGTAGAGAACTAACAAAGGGAGCTAGCAATGGGACTGTTGCTTAGATGGTGAATCAAGCAAATGGAAAAATTAAGCTTTCCTACAGTTAATGTTTAGTGAGCCAGTGACATTTTTTCAATGCATAATTTAGATTTAAATTTATCGACAACTTTTCAAAAAGCAGAAATATCCTATACCCTTAATAGACAATAGAAGGTGTTCATTCAGGCCCAATCTAGCCATTGTCTTGATGTCATTGAGCTACAGCCCTACTCCACTCACCTCTGTTGTACCCAGGGGTTAGGTTGGCACAAACTGGAGCTGGAAATATGCACAACTCCAGGGTACTCTGTTCACATGCACTACAGCATGAATGGTGCAATGTGAAAGTCACCTCAGGGACGATGCCTCATTGAGGTGTTTCTGCCAGAGGGATGCCCACTGTGGCTTTCTCATTCAAGCCAGGGACTCGAAGTTTAATTGCTAGGACCTAGAATGAGTTGTGAGAAAATGGATAAGGAGATAACATTTGCTCAAAGATCAGTGATGAATCATTGTCCTTTATGTAATGAACTATAGGCTCTGATGAAAAGCTTAATTTACTAATCTTTCAAAGCCTATAGGACTCTTTGAGTCTTAAACCCACCCTCTCTCCTCTGTTTTGCATATTCGCTTCCCTTCTCCTGTGTCTATCTCTCCATTTATACCTTTCATTTTCATATGTCTCCCCCTTCATTTATTTCTTCTCCCTTTCCTTTTGGTCTCTTTCATCTTTTTTTCTGCTTATAACTTTAATATTCTATTCTGCTATTTTAAGTATTACCAATATGTCTGCTTTTCTCGCTCTTTGTCTTTCTTTCCTTTCTGTGTCCCAGCAAGCACCATTCATCTCCATCTGTCTTTTCAACATCTATTTACCCTTTCGCTTGCTATTTCTTTAATCTCCTTTTGTCGACATCCAATTTATTCTTTTTTTTACTAGTTTCATTCTTACTATCTCTTCCTTTAACTGACGATGATGAGAAACCAAAGTACGTGTTCCTCTCTTTGTGGTCCAAGATTGATTTTTTTCTTCCATGTCTGTTGTCCTTTAGAATACACAGAAGACATTTGGTAATTCTAAAGTAAATTCTCAATACCTATTTAAAGCTGGCAGTTTCGTTGTACCTTGATCGTATTGCAATTTTATAAATATGCATGATATATGCTGATATATGCTTATTTTAAATTTTTATGTATGTACCTGAGATTACTAAATATAAGCTGTGTGATACTTAATCTCATATTTATATATCATCCTCATAGATATTAGAATTCTTTTAAAAATGTTTAAATATATGTCAAAACTCTTCTTAAGCTTGTGTATATTTTTCTGTTGACTGTGCACAAAAAGAAAACCTGCTTCCCAGTCTTGTTCCACCCAATTATTACGCCTACAATAATGTCTGCTTTTGGAAAGCAACAGTCCCATGACTTTGGAAATGAAATAATGATTTAGAAAAATGCTAAGGAAAAGTGTTTCCCAAATGATTTAGCATCTTGTTTAAGAAATTAGAAAATGAACCACTTAACAGATCAAAGGATAGAAGTAGTAACAGATTCATAGACATAAGAATGAAAGTACACGAGTTAGAATCCAAAATCTGGTTCATTGGAAAAAAAAATATATAAAATAAACAAAACACTAAATAAACTAATGAAGGAGAACATAAGAGATAAAACACAGCATACAAAATAAGAATTGGCTAAATGGAAGATAAGCACAGAAAACAGAGAGAATGAAAGGAATCTTTAGACACTACTTTGTTCAGTCATGGCCAAGTAAATTCTAAAAATGGGATGGAATTAATAATATTCAAAGAAAGCATAATTTGCTAAAATTGACATGAGAAGAAAGAGAAAGTTTTAAAGAGATTAATAATCAGGATTCACACTCCAGATAATTTTATGGCAGGGGCCTCAAACAATAAGAACTGAATCTAGCTTTACCTGAGCATTATGGGTGAATGTCAGCCTTGCCAATAGCCATATAAAATAGAAAAAAATGACAAAACAACTACCCTTGGAAGAAACATAAGATACTGATGGTTTAAGAGGGAATCCTACCAAAGTTTGAAACAGTAGATAATTCCAAAGTACTGAAATTATTTTAGAACATAGAAAAATAAAATAAATGGGAATTTAGTTTTTAATAAAGACAGCATTTAATTTTTTTTTTAAATGTTGAAAGGAGATAGGTGATAATAAATATAGTTGGGACAGTTGAGTAGCCTTCTGGAGAACACCTCACACCACACACTAAAAAGGCTACTTTTTGTGATAGTCTGTAATAGCAGACAATCTAAACCAACCAAATACCAACCAATAGGAAACTGGTTAAATAAATTGTAGTACATCCTTACTAAGGAAAACATCATAACTGATTAAAAAATAAGAAGAAAATTATCTATACCGACATAGAAATATCTCTAAGAAATGAAGTTAAGTGAAAAACCCAACAGATATGTTTAGTATGCTTTCATGTAAATATGGAGAAAAAATGTAAAATGTACTTATAATTTCTTAAATTCATATTTTATAGACCTCGGAAAAATTCACAAGCAATTAATTATAGGGAGAGATGGGGATAAAATAAGCAAATGAAGGTCAGTAAGAGGAAGGAGGCTTTTAGACTATTAAAACATCGATTAATATAATAATTCCTATGATAGATATGAGGAAACAGTTCTGCGAAAGGAGTAATTACTGATGATAGACTGTCTAAGCGGTGGAGGAGCAAAGATTTGAATTAAAAAAGAGAAACTGAGTTAAATAATGTGACATAATTATATATAATTTCTATGACTTTCAAATGTAATGTGTTAGAATAATAGGATGATTTGGAATAATGCTTTACCTTACAGTAAAATGCAGAACTCTTTTCTTCATGGAATCCTGCTTTTTATTCAGATATTTCATTTGATCCTGTTTTAGCAATGGTTTTTTCAAAGGAAGACTACTGGCATAAGTGGAGGGGAAGAATAATTTGGAAAGCGTGCTGGCAATTCTCCATCCTATAAATTTGGAGAAAACTTCGTCCCCTACAGTTGATGAAACTTTTGTACTGTAACTAGTAAACGGATCCGTTGGGTCATTTAACTCAGCCTGTTGAAAGAAAAGAAAAAGGAACCAGTTAAATAGAATTAAATGTAAGAGAAATTGATGTATTATAAAATAAAAAATAAAATATAAGTTTATTTTCTTTGACTAATGTTGCATTCTTCCTGTCAAATAAAAATAATATTTATAAGGAAAAAAATGTAGTTTCCCAAAAGATTTTTTAAAAGCATAAAAATTTTCAAGGAAATAAGCAATTAAGCAAGATGAAATTTTGAAATTAAAACTTTGAAAATTACATGACATAATTTCTATTTTAAATTTGTGCACTTCCCACACAAGAATTCCATAAGTATTTATAATATGTACTTAATAAGAAATTAAGCAGTTGAAGAAATGTAGATGCTTTATTAAATAAGTATTTCATTGCTTTGTATAATCTAAATTTGTATTGAAGTCAACAGAAAATTTCTATACAACAAAATTTGTGTTAAGTAAAAAACAAAAAGGGCTTTGTATTTAGCTTACATTGAAGCTGTTCTAGGATTGAGATTTAGATTAAATTGAACATGTTCTAGTCTCAAAAAAATAAAATAAAATAAAATAAAACAAACACAAAAATACCACAATGTTAATGCAATCTTTACTCAGGAAAGAGTTATTTTCTGTATTTTCCTATTTATGTTCAATAATTTCCACAACTGATTTTTAATTACAGCTTCTTTTGAAATGGCTGAAGGCATATTTTCCTTGGCTGGAATCAGTAATAATAAATGAAGATGTAAATTTCAAATGTCACGTGTTATACTTTTTTAAATGTTCACAATAGATTTATATTAGGAACTCTGTCTCATAAATAAATTGGATGCTGTCTCCTTTCATTTAAGTTTTTACATTTTTTGTTCAATATTATCCATCTTCACGCAGCTCATTATCAGTCACTCAGGATTCATTTGATATGCCTATTGATCCTAAAGTAAAACAAGGAGTGGAAAATGGTTTTCTGCATATGAACATCTAAGTTAACCTCTTTAAGGATTCCAATATCAGACTTGGCTCAATGAAATTACTGTTTAAAGACTGACTATTATATTATTTATACAAAATTATAGTGGGAAAAAAATGAAAATAATCTCATGTTAGAGATTGGAAAAAGAAATAAAAGGTTAAAGCAATGAGGCAAATAGCAAAAGACAGGCTAAGTAAGTATGGTTACTGTGAAAACCATAGAGGATGGGAACAAGTAACATACAAAAAAAAAAAAAAACATAAAAAGAATAAGGTGAAAATTATCCAAGTAGGTAAGCACCAAAAAATGAAATGAAGACTCAAAATAGCCTTAAAATGCTAGAAAATTAATATTGAAATTTATAAAGAGAACCCCATTTTTACTGTTTCAGAAAAAGAACTTGATTAGTATTCCTCATTGAAATATATGTTTAAAATATCTTTGATTTCATTATCTCTGGATGTTGGAATCAGTATACAATTATGTTTATAGTATCCCCAGTTGTATATCTTGCTTATTAACCCGGTGGAAATCATGGAAAGAACATTCAATTTGAAACAACAAATTAAACTGTGTCTAGGACACTTCATAGCTGTTGTGATTTTGAGGATACTATTTAACTTCTGAAAGTCTGCAGGTACATCTGTAAAATGGTAATCACAATATCTGGGTTGTTTATTCTGTTTAGCTTCCATGGTTTAATTTTTCATCAGAAAAGCTGCTTCAAAATTAATAACAATATATAGCATTACACAAACATATTACTGTGAGCATCTCCCTTACTAAGAGAGAGACAAATGAATAAATGTGTGAGTAAACGAATGGATCAACAAAACTAATGTCTTCTCATGACACAATTTCCGATGAAATACGTTGTTTCCAGCATAGCATTGCCCTGCAGTATAGAATCTTGATGCTATTTTCCTCATGTCTTATTTGGCTCCTCCTTGCTTTCTTCCCTCCCAGACTGGACATGTTGTAGATCCAGAAGCCAGCTCTCTCAAGAAGCAAAATGAAGGCATCCCCACCTTTCACAATAGTTCCCTGGTTGAAGACCCAAGTAATGTGTTCCCCATTGATGTCCAAGGGATTCAACTTAGGAAAATGTCGTTTCAAATTTTGGTCAAATGCATCATTGCCTGGCCTATAAAAGGTTTTCTGTTTGTTTGTCTTCCTGCAGAGAGTAGCCAGAAAATAATATGGGCTTTGCATTAGAAAAATCTGAAGTCAGGTCTGGCTTTTCTACTTACTAGTTAAAAATGTAAACTTGGGAAATTTAATTAACCTCTCTCCAGGTTAATTAAATGTTTTGTGCTTAGTTTAGTTCCATCTTGTTTTTCTTTTATGATATGGAGATAATAACTTTCAGGACTTTGTGGGGTGGACTTAGAAGACAAAGGACGGTCTCTCTGACAGTGAGCTCAGCAGATGTCAGTTCCTTTCAGAGCTTCCCTAAGACAGAGCACAGCGTTCCAGCCTTCACAACTATGCCAACCACCAACCCAGAGAAGCCTTGCTCCAACCGCTGCTATACTGAAAACAATTGTGTGTTGTCGCTTTTATATCAGCAAATGTACAAATTGGATCTTAATTATACTTAATTATACTTCCATAGGCATCTTTTTTTAAAGTCTTACTTTTTCTCGTAAAGCCATTATTCTAATGTTACAATTCAGTGGTTTAAATGCCAACCATGCATAAATATAAGTTGATACTTCTTAGAAGTAGATGTACACAAAATATTAATGACCACTCCCTAATTCCAAATTCATAAATTTACTACTCTTTAGCCGGACAATGAACATTACCTTAAACTCCATCTTTTGTTAAACTTTAATTAAAGTTTATTGGAGTGACCATGGTTAGTAAAATTACATAGGTTTCAAGTGTACAATTCTGTAATACATCGTCTATATATCGTATTGTGTGTTCATCACCCAGAGTCAGTTCTTCCATCACCATATATTTGACCCCCCTTACCCTCATCTCCCACTCCCCACCCCCCTTACCCTCTGGTAACCACTAAACTATTATCTGTGTCTATGAGTTTTTGCTTCTTGATTTGTAAAACTCCATCTTTAAATGTTATTTATACATATATACTTTCATCATAGGTCCCTATGTTTTAGATGTGCTCATATAGGCTTTAAAATTCAGGATTTTCCTTATTATGTTGTTGAAATTGGACATCTTTATTAAGAAACAAATGACAATTTTTGAATATCTATGCTAATTTTACTGATTTAGTACTGAAATTAATAAAGTGGTATTCTTGAAGAATATAGCTCTCTCACAATATTCTAACCATATGCAGAGGTTTGTCTTTATATTGGGCATAAAGAAGGTAAAAAACCACCATTAATGTATGTTGTCAGGAAGAAGTTAAGTCAACACAAGGGGAAATTCCCCCAAGGAATTATGATGTAGTGGCAATACAAAAGAAAAGAACAGCCTCTCCAGAGTTCTGAATTTTCCATCACTAGTTAGGGAAATGCAACAAACACACCATAATTTAAGCTAACTCACACTACCCTTGACATGAGAGAATAAGAGAAAGAAAAAGGATGTTAAGCCATGGCAGCACAGTTTGCAGCAAATCCTATTTTCCTCTTCTGCTGTCTCACATTTTTGTCTCCACCTATCCTTAAGTAATCTTAGAGCTGGGAATATTTAACTTGTATGTGGAAAAAATGATATTATTTTCTTTAAACCTCAAAATTTAAATGTAAGTGACTCATTGTTGGTCTCAAAAGACCACTGGCTAGAGGAGTTATAAAATCTCACAAAGGAGGACAGCATGCGCAGCTCCTTGCTACTAAACTGTGGTCCTTAGACCATTATTGTCATTTCCTCCTAGGAGCATGTGATAAATACAGAATCTAATGTCACACTCCAATATACACATTAAAGTTTAAGGAAGACTGATGCAGTAGATTAAGAAAAGGACTAGTTGGGATGTCCCATTTTCCGATTTACTAGTTGTGAGGTCTTGTGTAAGTTACTTAACCTCTCTCAGCATGTTCCCTTATTCCTAAAATGGATTGATAATAATACTCTCTTTTACAGGGTTATTGTAAAGATGAAGCACAAAAATTGAACGTCTTTTTCCAGCACAGTGTCTGCCACGCAAATAATTTTTCAATAAATGTTAGTTCCTTGTTTATATTTAATTTTGGAGAGAGCACGGCATAGTGGAGATAGCAAGCCTTTGGGTTAAACTCACTCGTGGGTGCATACATCATCAGTCACTTACTTTAATCCTGGTTAGACTCAGATCTCCCCTTTGTATGGGTGATGATGGTGGTGGGAGAGGTATGGGGTTTAGATGTGCTAATATATGTAAGATACTTAGCATAGTGCCTGACACATTGTAAAAGCTCTGTAAATATTTTTGTTCTCTTAAAACAATGTATCTGTTACGTTGGGATACTATTGATACGTATTTAAAAGGACCATATTCTTCCAAAAATACATTTTCCTTTTCCACACTCAGTTTCCGTTTATGTCAAAAGAGGAGGCATCTGTGGAGGAGGAGAGAGATAGGTACTGGGAGAATAGAGACTAATAGTGTTGTTTGTTCTATTTTGCTGCTTTAGAGAGTACATTAGGAGTATGGAAATATCATTAAGAATAAAAACAAATTTTATTTTAAAGATCTCACCACAAAATGTTAAACACAAAATGCTTTACCTGATGAGTCAAAGGTGCTCTGAATAAAGTCACATCTTCATTTTCGCTGTACATATTTCTTTTTGATATTTTAGGTCATATACCAGATGGCATAAAGCATTTATACATGGTGACTTTTCCTAGAGGTGCCAACATATGCTGCTGAATTGCCTATACAGAAGAGCCTTGCTCATTGCAAGTCTCCCTGGAAGTATTTCAAACAAAGCACATCAATTAACATTTGTTTATTATGCCACTGTGAGTATATGGCAATTTTTTATTTCATTCCCAAATACTCAGGCAACAGTTGGGTTTATATTGAATTTGTCAGTTGAAAGGCTCATATTTGGCAATCTATTTAGAATTGTTTTTTATTTCCAATATGCTATTAAATATCGTACCTCTCTTCTAGCCTCCATTAAGCATCAAATTTTATGAACAGATAACAAGAACTGCAGATGGTAGAATGTTATTATGGATTTTAGAAAAACATACAAAACATGAGAGTAGACAACATGGTTAGTAATGGATTTACCTGTGTTATAGATAAATTGAGGTATTAACTACAAATTTGTATTCATTAAATTCAATAGCTTATCATATGAACTACATATTTATTTTTAAAGTATAAAAGGAGAAAATGTCTACTTAATTTCCTGAAAGTGGAAGTATATTCAATACTTCTCAAATAAATCCTTCCCACTATACATGATAATTAAGGCTATGGTTCACTCTGTAGGTAATAACTGATGACTGCTTTATAGGAAGAAAGGTTCTGGATCCAAGGTGTTAGAAAAGGAATGAAAAAAATAAAGGTTTTGCTATAAACAGTTATTTGTATTAACTGAAATAAGTGGAATACTTATTTTATTTTATTTTATTTTATTTTATTTTATTTTATTTTATATCAAAACCATCTGAGTCACAAACCTTCACTGAGTAGGTTTGTTTGCTTGTTTGTTTTTTAGATATTCTCTGTTTACGTTGAGCAGTGATGCCGCACCTAACAGTCTTCAGAGTTTTCAGCCTTTAGACAGTTTATCAGCACTGTAAAAGAAAGCCTCTAGCTATTTCATAGCATAAAACTCGTTGCCCAAAGAGGTATCACAAGTCAATAATATGCTGGTTTAATGGAACTCGGGAATTAGTAAGGTATTAAGAAAAACCAAGGACACTAAGGGAAAAATAACTAAACTTTATAGATTTATTACTGTAAATAAGTGTTGCCATGGTAGTGCCAAAAAAAGGAAATCTTGAGTTTAGCATGCTCATGTTTTACTGTAAAATTAAACACACTTGGAAAGATAACAGATTCAGAAAGTATTCAAGACTATTCCACACAAGAAAGTACAATTTTAGTAAATTGAGAATATTTGCTCTATTAAACCTATAGACCAAATATGTTCATTCTTCTTCTCAAATGGGCTCATTCTTTTGAAATTGTTCTGCTTCATAGGAGATGTTTAGTTGTTTACCTTATTCTCCAGTACCATTATTAACTCCCTTAAGAAAGTCGCGTTTATGTATAACTTACGAAGGGATCCCCCAACTAGTGTAGTACCCATCAGGCACTGTACATAGTTATTACCACATGATGGGCTATATTATCTATGCTTTACTTTACATCTCCATGAATTACATATAAATGTCTAACCACTATGCTGTATACCTGAAACTAATATAAAATAATACTTAATGTCAAATGTAATTGTGAAATTAAAAAAGAGGGGGGAAAAGGTGAAGGGAAATAAGAGGTTCAAATTTCCAGGTAAAAACCAAATAACTCATGGGATGTAATGTACAGCATGGAAAATATAGTCAATCATGTTATGATAGCATAGGACAGTGTCAGACGGTTGCTGGACTTATCGTGGTGATCACTTCTGTAGGTCTATAAATGTTGAACAACTATGGTGTACACCTGAAACTGATATAACATTGTATGTTAGCTATATTTTAATAAAAATGTTTTTACAAAGGTAGTTTTTAAAATCTCAAATAAATATGAGTACGATGTTCCTCAGAGAAATTAAGCATAAAAGAAAAGGTATTTCAGCCGTGGAATTTAGGAAAGTTAGAAGATTATATAGAAGTAACAGAACAGAGTTATAAGCGCAGGGGTGACAGAGAGAACAACTGAGGACTACAGAGATGCTAATCACTTTGGTCTTTTGAAAACTTGGGTTTGGAGACTATCAGGGAGTTAGTTTAAGCATTATTACTGAAACCTAGATTAGACGTGTTATTATGCAATTTGACATTAAACATATACCAACTAATAAACTGAACAACAACAACAGCAAAACAACTTTATGATCAAAGTCATAAAAATATGGAAAGAAAAACACTGGGTAGAAGAAGAATAAACAGAGCAATTGATTACACATTTAAACTTATGTCACATCTATACCAACACAGAATTCTTAGTCAATAAAACTGTTCTCGAAAACCAAATTGAATAAAAACTTTTTCAAGTAAATGAAAACGGACAGAACTAGCCACCAGTAGATACACCTGAAAAGAATACAAAAGGGTTTTCTTTGAGCAGAAAAAAGATAATCCCATATAGAAGATTAAAGATTCAATAAGTGAGAATAGAAACATGTAAATATGTGGGTAAATCTAAAGACTATTAAGTGGCAAAATGATATTAATATATTGATATCTAAATACAAAAACATGCACACACACAAACACATCCAGATATATACACATGTACAATCAAAATGCCCAACAGGAAGACTGTATACATAAAGAGAAATGAATGGAGTTAAAATATTACAAGACCATTTAATGGCCCAGGAAAATATAAACTCTGTATATTAGACTTCAATAATTCAAGGATTCATTTTGTAATATCTGGGGTAACAAGTGAAAAAAATGTGTAATCACCAAACAAACAAAGGGGGTGGGATGGAATGGTATAATAAAAACACTTTCCCAAAGAGGCACAAAATGAGATTTTTTTTTAAGAGAGAGAATTAGGAACAGAAGGTACAAACAGAATAGTAAACAATAAGATGCAGAAAAACACACAAATATATTGCAGTGATATTAAGGATAAATAGAATAAAGGACCAAAAGTAAAGACAATAATTTTCAGGTTTAAAACATCCTGCTTCTCCAAAGAGATTTACATATAAGGATTCAAAGAGTTTAGAATAAAAGGATGGAAATGGATATACCATGTAATCAAAAGAATCTATTCAAAATAATCGTAATAAAAGAAAACTACTGTGCTTATATTTATAATATGGAAGGTACACTTTCTATAAAGAATATTTCATAAGGATGAGAGTATTGTCACTGAGCACAGCAAAACTGAATTAGAAATTAAAATCAAGTATAACAAAATCTCCAAATATGTGAACATTATGCTATAGATTTCAATAACCCATGGTTCAACATAGAAGTAATAGTAGAAATTAGAAACTTTTGAATTGAATGATAATTAAAATAGTACTATCGCAACTTTCAGGGTAGAGCTAAAATTATGTGTAGAAGGAAATTAAGTGTTAAAATCATATATTAAAAAAGAAAAATGGTACAATTCAATGACAAGTATTATAGTTCAATATTTTTTAAAAGAACAATATACTAAATGCAAGGAAATTAGCAAAAGACAATGTAAAGCTAATATTAAATATTAAGGAAATGAAGAAAACATAGAGTATCAGTATCAGGAGAATCAAAGGTTATTTTTCAAAAGACAAAGAAGTTCATAAACCTTTGGCATGATAGATTAAAAAGTGAACAAAGGCGAAAATAGGAAGAGTCAAGAATAAAGGAGAGAATGTCATAACAGATTCCAAAGACATTAAATTATCATAGAAAGGTATTGTGAGCAACTTTATAAAATATCTTTTAAAGATGTTTTATTTTAAAAGATAAAAGATAAAATGGACAAATTCCTAAAATAAAAGATATCAAAACTGATACAAGGAAAAATAAAAGCGAGGAAGGCATATAAGTGTGAAAAATTATTCCAAAATTAAAAACCTTTCTACAAGTATCCATGACTAAGCAGCTTACTTATGAAGTGTACAAATTTTTAAGGAAGAAATCATGACAATACTACAAAATTCTTCCAGAGAATAGAAAAAAAAGAGGTAATAACTTCTCGATTCATTCTGTTAGTTCAGTATAACTTTGATACAAAACCTTACGTGATAAATAACATTATGAGAAATAAAAATTACGGAACTATTGCACCCATTAGCATGGATGCAAAATCTTAAGCAAAATAATATCAAAGCAAATATAGCATTATTTAAAAGGTTAATACATCATTATCAAGTGTTTTTATTCTAGGAATGCAATGATTATTTAACATAAAATCAAACAATGTAATTTATATTTCATGGACAAATTACTTCACCCTTCAAAAAGTTTAACTATCCTCATTTAAAAGTTTAATTTTCCTCATCTATAAAATCAAGACCATAATAACTCATATATAATATGGCTTTCATGAGGATTAAATAATTAATGTATGTAAAATGCTTAGCACATGGCACACAGTAAATGCCCAACAAATCTTAGCTATTATTATTGCTTTTAAAAAATGATAAATATGAGAAATAAACATTTACAAGTATATTGAACAATGTAGCAGATTAAAATCTCATTTATGCAGCTGTCAATCAGAAAAATCTTACTAGAATGTAAAAATATCACTTTAAATCTCAGAAGCTTAACACACCATTGATTTAGTCCACAGTTCCACAGGTCAACAGTTTGAGCTGGGCACAGCACACTGGGCCTCTGGGTCTCATTCATGTGTCTGTGATCAGCTCTTAGATCAGCTGAGTACTGAATAGTCTTGGGAAGGGCAGAGGATCAGCTAAGATGGCTTATTTCTGTGCCATGCTGTCTCTCATCTCCCAACTGGGTAACTTGGGCTTATTCCCAAAGCAGTTACAGGGTCCCAAAAGAACAAGAGAGGGCAGACACCAACGTGTAAGCATTTTCCAAATCTCCGCTTGTATAACACTGGAATTGTCTTATGGTCCAAATCAAATCACATGGTCAAGCCTAGAACTTCAGTGTGAAGGGAATGATGTAAGGATGTGAATATATGGAGTCTTGAATAAACTGGGGACAAATATGCTAACAATCTACCACAAGTTCCAAAGCAATACTTCATTACTTAAAAAAGATATAAGGAATTGGATACATGAATTTCATCCAATATAAATTACCAGACCATTAAAATTTAAAAAGAATGAGCAATTTTCTTCCAAAACGAATTCCTTTACTTAGCATCTCTATTTTATGAAACCATCCCTGTCTCTAAAACCTTAGTTCGGTACCTCAAATATCCCTTTCAAATTTAATGCCTATAGAATCCAAACCTTTTTCTTCTACTAGGCAAGTCAACTCATGGCTTTCTCTCATGCTACTCTTATTTCTGCTCACCACATGATATTTCCTTATCTAAAAGATGCTATCTTTGACCCTGCACTTTGAATCATTTAATGTAACTTATCATTTAAGTTTCCAGCTCAAATACTACTTAAAGGTAACAATAATTTATTCCTCGTTGATATAAGAAAAAAGTTAGAGACCAAATATTTATCTGAACTCCCATAATGTGCCATGAATTTTGATGTGGCTAGCCACATATATAATATTCCATTTGTATTTTTCCTTATCTATTTTTGGAGAACGTGTCTTCTAGATGAGACAGTAAAATTTATTGTATAAAGGTCACTTTTTGACTTCCTTGTTTCCTCCATAGAATTCAGTATGGCAAAATACACTTACACAATATATACATCTGTATGTCATAGTTTTTACTGATTTTGGTGAAAGCTTTTATATAATTTCTTTATATACTCATAGTATCTTACTATTAAGTAAGGGAATTCAAACTAAATTAAGTAATATTTCAAAGTCCTATTTTATCATTTATATCCATAAATCATATATTTTATTGCTTAACAATCCAAGTGCTTTTATCTATCTCAACTAACTTTTATAGAAAAAAGGACTACAGTGAATTGTGTCTTTTAATCCATCCAATGCAAATTAAAACTAATTTCTTATCTTAAATATGTACTATGCCTAAATTAATATAATTGCTTTTTGACATTCCTAATTGAGATTTTCTCTGAGGGAAACTTGCCTTCCCCACACATTTACTATTCAAAATGAATGAAAGCATCCTTTAGAAGTCTTCTCACTAAGCACTGGAAACTAATTAGCACATGTAGTGGTTATACTTTTGCTTATTCTTTTATTCTCAGTGCTGACTGTTTGAGTAATAAGGTCTTTACTTGACTCTGGCATCTAAAAAATATTCTCTATGTCTGATTAACTGACTTATGAATTTCAAATGTAATTATCTATAGATATTTACTAAAATTTTGAAGAAAAACCTACCTTATGCCAAGTGATTAGCCCTGAAAACAGGCATATAAATAGAATTCTAATTATAGAAATGACAAATTTGAGTTGGCTTATTTACTTACATTATAATCCATTTGAGATGTGAAGTAGAATATAAAAATAGATACAAAACCAGAAAATATAAATAATTGAAAGTGCCATTGAAACAGGAAAAAAAAAAGAAAATAATAAGACTGAGTGAGAAGAATACATAGAATTCTCTATTTCTATTGGAAACTAGACAAAAATTTGACTCTCATTTTTTAAGTTCCAGCAAACCACTTACACAAAATTAGTAATAAGGTTGAGAGAGTACATGAAACTAAGGAGGATTTATTTCCTAAGTCCTAATAAAGACAATACTGGGTGATATAGTGATCATCACTGTAATAGACACAATAATTGTCTTTGTTTCTCTTTTTGTTTCCGTGCTCCCCTATCCAAACCCAAGGACAAAGCCAAAGCACAGTTGCATAAAAGAAAGTCCGTAAAATCTAAAACAGTGTAATTCAAATAGGCAGCTCTCTGATTGTCTTTTGCCATGAAAAAATATTAGAAATCTGGAGAAAAGGATGGACTGCATGTTTTTAGATAGACCTCCATACCCCAAATCAGACTTACGATTAAAAAACAGAGTTTAAGGTTTTGTTTTCTGCTAAGAATTTAGAGTATATAGATCCTTGGTATTGCCAGTAATAACCCACCCATATGCTTTGACAATCAATTAGGAGAGTGAATGAATTTTTTGCTCTTTTTACTTATTAACATTAATTCACACCCACAATTATTCTTATTGGAAAACAGGACATTAAAACTGTTGGGATAATTGCATCTGTGAAAGCTACAAAGAACCAGAAACTTTCAGTGAGAGGAAAAAAATGTATTTTAAGATAACAAACAAACTATCCTGATTCAAAACAAGACATAAAAAAGAAAAGCACTGATGGAGTTTTGAAATATCATAGGATGCCATATGGATAAAGCATCACTAGAAAATCATATTTGTATTTTATGAAAAATAGCTAATTTCATAATGACTTTCATTAAATGTGAAGATATATATATATATATATATATATATATATATATATAGTCATTCAAATAGAACTAGAAAAACCAAGAACTTGTACAACACAATTTAACTTTTAAGAAAACAACTTTAGTGCTAGTGAGTTCAGATTTGCAATTTATATTGTCTCATGCTGAAAAAAAAATGTATAAATGTAATTAAGAAAACTAAATAATTTATTATCCAAGTGGAGACTCTTTTGAGAGTGAATTAATTCACTACTAATAAGGAAGCTAGAAAATTAGGCACAGACCCTGGCTAACCTTTGCAAATTGTAATGCGTGGTCAGCATACTTACAACTGCGTCTTAAAGGCAAGCCCAAAGCAGAACAATTACTCTTCCCAAAAATCAACTCCTCTCTTCAAGCTGTTTAATCAGAAGATTGCCTGCCCTCTTATCTGTAGCTAAGAATAGGTCAGCATTAAATTTTAAAAATTGTGTTTCTCAACTGTGAGTCACTGATACTCATTGAATGTAGACATTCTTTTCTCCTTAGAAAGGACTAAAGCTTCCTGAGGATAGAAGTACCAATTTGCCCGGTTACTGTCCAGTGTTTTATCTTACCTTAGCTATATTTACTGCATTATGGATCCGCTCATCTTTCTCATGATCCTTTGTTTTCTGTAATGTTTGCCATATTAGGTTTCTGAGTCCGTCTTGTTCCTCATCTCCCCGAAGTTCCCATGACATTTTCACCAGATTATAAACTAAGCCATAGTACCCAATCCATGTCACCTGTTCACCTGAGTAAAAACAAATATTCTTTGGGAAGATATCATTTTATTAGTCTCACTAACGTATGGTTTTGTGAAAAATAAGAAACTTGATTTTGTTAATAAAGTCTGCAATTCTGAGTTTTGAAAAGTTTTTTTTCACTTTTCACTGCTTTTCTTTAATTTTAAAAGATCACAGATCACTTTAAAATTTCTAACCATATGAAAAGATGAACTGCACCTAATTAATATCATACCTCATAAATTTAAAAGTTAAACAGGTAAACTTTGAACACTGTACTAAAAACAAATCTCTGGAATTCAAGTAAAGAGGAATTTATTCAAGGTAATATGAATACTTAGACCACCATAGTGGATTTTTAAAATAAATCAGAGAAACAAGAGAGAAAAAACACTGGTTATTATAAAAATGATCAAACTCTATGATCAAACTCTATGAAACATGGCAATGGAACCAAAAACAAAGCTTTGAAAATAATGTGAGAAGCAGACAAAAATTCCTGATATAGTCTGGAAGATTTTTTTTTTAATAATAGAGGCATAAATCAATTGAAATAGGGGAAGGTAATAATGAATTCAGAAGAGAAATAGACTAAGACAATTCTCCTTTTAATATTTATATATCAATTAGCAATTTATATAAATTATCCAATTCTACTTTTATTTTTATTTTGTTTCTTTTTAATTTTTATTAAATTTATTGGGGTGACATTGGTTAGTAAAATGATATAGGCTTCAAATTTAATACGTCATTTATATATCACATTGTGTGCTCACCACCCAGAGTCAGTTCTCCTTCCATCACCATATATTTGACCCCTTTACCCTTTTCTACCAACTTTAAAATATGCATTTTCCTCACAAAAAAAGAGGAATAAGTTTCTCTTAACTCTTTATCTTAATTGTTTCTTACCAAGATGGCATATTGCTATGTAATACTATTCAGGAAAATAGAATTCTAATTAGATAGAGAGGGAATAAATAAATCTGGAAAATAATGTGGGTCTCAAGGGGATATGAACTTAAGTTAGCCAAAGAGCAACATGAGAGTACTGAGTATATGTGAAGCAGGTAAGAGTGCAAGAGGAAAAGAAGGTTCAGAAAGGGAGATGGAAAGGTTTTAAAGCCAAATAAATTTCATATTGTACTTTTCCTTCAAATCCTGGTGATAGCCCTTGTGACATTGTAACTCCATTCTTGAATAAAGATATAAGCACAATCTGAAAAGTCACAATCCTCAACTTTTCCCAATTCAATCTAGATTTTCATAGTTCAGGTTAATAATAATCACTATTGTTTTAACTGGAATATTTGGAACTACCTACTATGTGTCCTTATTCTAGACCTCATTACAGTCCTGCTATGTAGACCATATTGTACTTAGAATAATAGAAAGGAACATATGAGCTTCAACTTGGTTATTAGTAGAAAGTTCCTAGCATCAAGCATATGACGAGTGATGGAGCCACGTAAAGGCTGGTCTAATCTTATCCCATGCAGCACAGCCTCTCCAATTCAGACAAGTACGTTTCCTTCCAATCCCCACTTTCTATTCCATCATAGAAAAGAAAGAGGCCAAAAGGGAGAAAGAAGAGGCAGAAGAAAATATGTACACATTTTAGAAATGGGAGAAAGAAGGCATACGTCTAGCTTCCAAGTTTAGGGCACATTACACCCTTTCTATTGCTGATACTTTAAAAGAAAAAGTATAAACTGTAAATATGAGGCTACAGTTAAGCAGCTAATTCTTTTAAAAATATAATTTCCCCTCATAAAACTTTATTAGTTAAAACTGGTGTACTACAATATGAAATCATGTACAGGGAGTGATGTCAGCAAGAAAGTGGAATAGGCCATTCCTCCATCCTCATTCTCTCACAGAAATAGGATTTGGCAGCCACCCATGAACAAAAGTGCCTTTTGGCGGACCTTGGGATCCAAGCAGAAGATTGGGAAACCCCAGTGGAACCCAAGACTGAGAAGGGTCACTTTGATAAGGCAGGTCCAGACCCCAATGTCAGGTCTGTCACCATTGATGTCCCAGCTGTGGACCTGAAGAACACTTGTAACCCTGGGAACTGAGCTCCAGCCCTGCTTGTGCACAGTCCTGCCACCAGTCCCATCCACCAAAGAACCTGGGAGGACCCATGCCTATCGGTACCCTCGGTAACAGGCCCACTGACGATGAACCTGACTCTGGACCCTGAAGTAGCTCTGTGACCAGCCTCACTCTACCATGGTCCAGAGGCAGTTCTGTCCAGCCAGAAACCCACCCAGGGACCTGGCAGGAGCATGCAGGGAGTAAGTGGAAACCAAATTTATTTGTACCCCTGGCCACAGGCCAGAGATCAAGAGACTGAAAAGCAGTCCCATGACCAGGCTGTAGCCCTGCTCAACCATGGTCCATCTGCTCAGGGACCTGGAGGCGGGAACTGTGCCCACTCATGCTCCTGGTAACAGGCCTGCTGATGCCCAGCAGAGAGGTAGCTATAAAAAGAGAGAAGGTAAAGGACAATAATGAGCATCTCAAATTGAGCTGAGGTGGAGAGTTCGTATTAGAAATGGATAAGGTTCTTAACTTATTTGTGAACAAAATTATCATGAGTTCCAAAATTTTTAACCCATTTCTATCTGCCTAACTGTGACCAGCCAAGTGAATTTGAGATGTGAAAGAATAGAATAAAGCACCTTCTGAGCCATTTTCACCTGTATTCATCTAAGGAGTCCTGTGGTGATGACTCAGCCAGTGTTTTAACTCCTGACAAGCACTCAAAGATGTTAAGACAAACACACGGGTGGCTCTTCTCTGAGTGGGGAGAATGAGAGTCTGAAGGCTTATTGCTCCAAAGAATTGTAAAAGAAACTGCATTTCATTAAATGGGAAACATAGTGCTATTTGCTACATTTAGATAAATATGAACATGAGTCTCTCATCTATCCATGATTTCATGGGCTACTACTGACTAATCTATCAAGGCAATGGGTCAGGAGTGAAATGATAACAAAAGTGCTCCAAGTACCAGTCTAACAACGAATGTAACATTAACACCTTTTATAAGGAGTTCTTTCTAAATCCTTTGAAATTGAATTCCTGGGACTTCTCGGTTTCTAGAGTTAATGTTAAGAATTTGTTTTTCTGACTTCAATAAATTGTTAAATGTCTTCAAACTTTTAATATATTTATGCATCTTTTTAGGAAAAAAAGAAATAGATAAAGTAAAATAACTAAAGAAATATGGGGTCAGATTAAATGGTAGATGTTTGAACAAAAGAATAATCTTACATTTGTTCAATTAAATGTTATCTCTATTCAAGCAATAAACTGGAAAACCAATATGGGAGTTTTATGAGGTAATCTAGGTCTTTACTGCGATAAGTAGCAGGAGATTAGGGAGTAAAGGATAAACCTAAGACATTAAGGAGAAAATCTACTAAGACTTCTTAGCTATGGAGTAGAAGGAAGAATGGAGTAGAAAGGAAAAATACATTTTTAAGCTCAGGAAACTGAAACAATAATGAAATCACTTAAAGAAATGTGATTATGTAGAAGAGCCTGTTTGGGGAGAAAGGAGACAAATATTGTTTGGAAACTGTGGTATGGTGGAGCATGAGGGGTATCTAATTTCAGTGTCCTACATACAGCTTGTAAAAATATAGCTAAAATTCAAGTAAAATAACAGAAGTGAAATTATGGATTTGTGCATCATTAGCAAAAAATAAGGCTTGAACTCAATATGAATAAAAAAATTATGAGTTTTTAAATTAATAACTGAGGAATTGTGAACCTCAGAAATAAAAACCTTCTTTGAACAATATTAGTAAAACATACTGTGGATTTTAAAGAATTTATAAATTTATTTATAAACTCCCAAATTCTTTACATTAAAAAGAATGATTAATAAAAGTATATCCAAATCACCTTCTTCCATATATTTTAAACTATATTTTTTACTGAGGAACAATATTCTATAAGCCTACAATAGTGGAATCTTTGAATTGAATATGGTTTGCTTTTAGACTCCACAAGACCAGTGATGAGCTCATAAAATATATTCTGAGAACTGTGTTCTCAAAACTCGAAAACCTTTTAAAATGCCATTGATGATTTTAAAAGTGAGCTGTTCACCTGTTGACCTAAACTACAGTGAAGTATTGCTACAGTGAAGTACTATGAATAATATTTCTGGGAAGAATCTATTACATCCAATTGACTGACAGTTAATGAAGGGGAAAAAAAAAAACCCTTATAAAGACAGATGGGATGTGTTACAACTGTCATAAAAGGTGGAATGCATCCTAACATGCAAGTCTAGACATTTTCAGAGACGCATCCCTGCTATGAAACTCCTCATCCAGGAACCAACCTGTGACATAAGGCAGAACTCTTCTGTTCTGCTTTGAGTGACCCAATGGCAGCTATCAAAGATGTCACTTTAAATATTCTGAGAGAAAATGTGTCTCTTTGCAGATAAGCAGGCAGTGTCCTATGACATAACAATGCAGAAAAAATAAAATTCTTAATATATCTTGAAAATTTACTATGAAACTTACTATGAAAATTTACTATGGTATGTGAAAACCGAAAGTATGATCTTTTTTGTTGTAGCTTTATTTTAGTGTTTGAACTCCTTCAAAGCCTTTAATTGCCAGTCTAAATATTTAGATTTCACATATTCAGTAGGTATGAAATATGAATATTTCTACTTATAGGAGTGAGTATAAATGAGTATAGCCTTTACAATTTTGACAAATCTAACTTGACACCACAAAATCAAATGTATAACTGAAAAAATAACTTGAAAGTAAGATGTAGATTAAAACATTGTCTTTATGAAATGCCATGTAGAGAGGAAGGAACTAGATCAATGCCAAGAAACAAGTAGACAGGAACCAGTCAGCAAGCCAAGCATTTACCGAACATTTACTGAGTCAATGCTATGTGCCAACCACTGTTCTATGTGCCAAAGAAAAAGACAATGTTCTCAGGACACTTAATGCTAGTGGAAAAAGACAGATAACTAAGAAAGTAAACAGAACAATACCAGTTCAGAATGAATGTTATGAAAATAAAAGAAGATGGTAATGTGGCCACAGAAGACTAGAAGAAGAAAACTACAATCGACAGATGAGAGAAAGATCTCCATGAGGATATGGCATTCAAGCAAAGATCTGATCAATGAAAAAAAGTTAACCACTCAAAGAACTGGGGAAAAGTGTTTCCAGCGTAGGGGATAGAAAATGAAAAACCTGTGGACCTAGAATATCTTGATGGTTTAGAGAAACACGAGGAAGAACAGAATGGATGGGAATACTCGATAGCCAGGGATTCGTGGGACAAGACAATGTCAAGTAGGCATGCTCTTTGCAGAGGCACACTGAATGATCATGGCAGAGGCCACAGAAAGGAGTTTGGGTTTGTTCTTAGTGTAATGAAAAGCTAACAGAGCATTTTAAACAAGGAAGGGAACTTGACCTATTTTATGTTTTTAAAAAATGTTTTGGCTTCTTGGTGTAAAATGGGATTCTAGGGAGTATTAGGGAAACAGGGAGACTTTTATCCTTTACAGTAATATAGAAGCAAAGTGATGATTGCACGGGCTTGGGACATATGTGGTAAAGAATTAACCATGCCCAAAGAGAAGATTTAGTCTTGATCCAACTATGGCCATTTAACAAGTTCTAAAACCACACTGAAAGCTGAGGATGCCAATAATAGTGACAAGTTATATTTCTTTTTATTATTATCTCTATTTCATAGATGTATGTCTATATATTTCCCAACTTTCACTTATTTTAATGTTTTCTCATTTCTTTCTGCACAGATATTGTATGTTTTTGTGTGGTGAAATATTCTAATCATGTCTTTTATGATTTATGATTTTTCTGTTCATGAAACTGCTTTCTGCTTGAAAGTTATAAAGGTACTGTGCTGTATTTTTTTTCTATTTTCTATAGTCTAGTTATTTTTTGTTTGTTTTTGACTCTTTTTTTAATAAAAGTTTATTGGGGTGACAATTATTAGTAAAGTTACATAGGGTTCAGGTGGACATTTCTGTAATACATCATCTATATATCACATTGTGTGGTCACCACCCAGAATCAGTTGAATTTCACATCTTTATATAGGTATAATATGGTACATTTAGTACTCCTGCATTGCCAGGATATTGATATTACTCTGTGTGATATAAAAATTATAATCAGCACTAACAGTAAGTAACATGGTTTGATGAATACAGAATTGGGCTTTCAGATATAAAACTAGCCATAGAGGGAAATTTCCTTCAATAGATATAAATCATCAGTGAAAAACCCACCATTAGCATCTTAATGATGAAAAACTACATGCTTTCCTCTAAGACTAGGAAAAAGATAAGGATGTCTGCTTTCACCACTTTTATTTAACTTTGTACTAAAGGTTCTAGTAAAGACAATCATGAAACAAATAAAAGGCATCCACATTGGAAAGAAAGAAGTACAACTATATCAAATTACATGACCTTGCATATAGGAAATGCCAGTGAATCCACAAAAATTCTATTAGAACTAATAAAGAGTTCAGCACAGTTGCCGGATATAATATCAATATACAAAAATCTATTGTATTTCTAGATACTAGCAATCAGAAGTGAATAATTGGAAAACGAAATTAAGAAAGCAATTCCCCTTAAAATAGTATCAGAATGATAAATTACATAGGTGTAGATTTAATAAAAGAAGTACAAAACTTGTACAATTAGAATGGGGTTTCTTAGGGATGATGAAAGTGTTTTAAAATTAGATAGTTGTAATGGTTGTACAACTCTGTGAGTATACTAAAAAACACCAATTTTATATTTTAAAATGATGAATTCATGGTATATGAATTATACTGTCAAGATAGCTGCTGTTAAACAAAAGAGGCATGAGTAAAAAAACCTATCTTTTATCCTTTTTTGTGTACTATTACCATCTTGCCACCATTAGGGAAGTAGTCTAAGAACAATAGCTATTACCCAAAGAGTGTAGTGCCGAAAGATGGAAAGAACCTGCGTCCTCGATAATGTTGTTGAGCCACTGAATTAATCTTGAACCCTGTATCTCTTGTGAGTTGAGCATATAGCCAGCGATCCATTCACTCCCTTCACTGAGAAGCATGCTTGTGAGAAAGAAAAAAAACAAAAACAAAAACACGCCATCCAGTTTTACCTCTTTGTCAATAGGATCTTTAGGATATAGACTAAGGATGTTTACTTGGAGTAAAAGACTTTATCTACAGAGTTCTCTTGGTAGGATAGCCCTGGCTAAAGGATTACTATAAATAAATTGAAATCTATAGATTGATGTGGCATGGAACCCTGGGGAAATTATATAATATTTAAAACTTTCCAAAAGAATGAAACAGAGATATTTAATATATTAAATGCTTTCCCCATTGTGTGAGGTAATAATCCATTCAACTAACTTAAATACTTAATCTATAATTCTGGACCAGAATGATCATGTCTAATGTGAAAACAAAGGACCTAAAGAGCTTCCTTTTATGTCCACCATCATGTTTGACTGAGACTCTTGATTGCCATTATCCTTAAAATTATTAGTAAATGTCAATATTATGTAAGATCTCTGATTTATGTGAGCTTGATTTGTCAATCCAATATTGTGTTAGTTCACCTAGAATTCTTATGTGAGATCATACATTTTTCTTAACATAAAAACCATTTTGATTTGGGTCTTCTGAGACTTGCAGCCTAAAACATCCTAAATACACAAATTTTTACCAGATGAATAGATAGATATCAGAAGCTACACTTAAATATCATTTGCTCATCAACATAGATAACAACATTTCTTAAGTGCTTAAAAACCATTACACTTTAGAAAAATTTAATTTCATTTGAAAGACCTGAAGAATTTCTCATAATTTTTACACGATATGAAATTAATAACAATGCTGATCACATAATGGAATCAAAACTCCATTAATAGTCAAAGGAAAACAGGTTCTTGAGAATATATCTCTTCTTTGAACAAAGGAATGAGATTAACCTCCAGAAATGGAACTTAATGAAACAATTATATGATTTACCGGACAGTAATTTGAAAATAACCCTCATAAAGATGTTCACCAACGTCAAGAGAACAATTCATTAACAAAGGACTTAAACAGACGTACAAATGGCCAACAGATATATGAAAAAAAGAAGGTCAATGTCACAAATCATTAGGGAAATGCATATCAAAAACACAATGAGATTACCTCACACCTGTCAGATAGCCATTACCGCAAAAAATAAATAAATAAATAAATAAATAAATAAATAAATAAATAAATAAATAAAAGGCAAATGTTGGCTAAGATGGGGAGAAATTGGAAACCTTATACATTGTTGGTGGAAAAGCTGATATATAAAAGAGTGTGGAATTTCCCCAAAAAGTTACAAATAGGATTATGATCCAGCAATCCCACTTCTGGCTACATATCCAAAATAATTGAAATCAGGATCTTGAAGAGATATTAGAGCTCTTAAGTTGATTGCAGCACTCTTCACATAACTAAGGTGTGGAAACAACATAAATGCCCATCAAGAGATGAATGGATAAAGAAAATGTGGTATGTACCTATGATGGAATACTATTCAGCCTTAAAAATGAAGGAAAATCTGCCATATGCAACAACTTCGAGGACATTATGCTAAGCAAAATAAATCAACCACAGAAAGACAAATATTGCATGATTTCACTTAAATGAGGTAGCTAAAATAGTCATATTCATAAAATCAGAGAGTGGAATTGTAGTTTTCTGGAGCTGAAGGAAAGGAGAAATAAGACGTTACTAACCAACGGGCATAAAGTTCCAATCAAGCAACATGAATTAAGCTCTGTAAATGTGTTGTACAACATTGTGCCCGTAATCAATAATAACATATTTCACACTTAAAATTTTAAGATTGTAGATCTCATAGTAAGTCTTCTCACAATAAAATAAAATATTTAAAAAAGACAAGGAGATATACTTGGTTAACTTCCTTATGTATATAGAATATAATCAGTACTATACTTTCAGATTTGTCAACACACAGAATTGTGAATTATGAGAATTGCCTGAAGTTTACCACTAACGTGCATGGATTTTTAAAAGACTTAACTATTTTCTACGTATAATGAACACAACCTTATCAATTTTTTTTTCTGAATAACCTTTACCAAGGTAAGAGGTATACTGAAGATTTAACAGAGTACCATTTAAAGTTTCAATTAATTCTAAGATTCCAATTAACTTTCGTTTACTTTTTAAAAAGGAATTATTACTCTGTGCTAACGTATTTTTCCTAAATTAAAATGAATCAAAATTAAGCATTCAAAGTTATTTTACAACTGCAGCATATATTTCATTCATTACTATCATTGTAGAACCTGTTGAGGAGAATTATTCTCAACAAAAGAATGAAAGAAAAATGTCACATTGACTTTTCCCATTCATAGATAACACTGAATGGAAAAAATAGTTGGGTGCCACATACCTTCACATCATAATACTGGAATAAACCATTACAAAGTTAACGATATTACAATCTGCCATCAAACTTAAGAAGTATAAACCATATTGAAAATATGTTTTTCATGTATTAAAAAAAGTTACCATAAGAACTCGACAGTAAACAAAGAGATGGGAGATAAAGGCAGAGTAGAGAGGTGGAGAAACAGAACCAATGCAATTATCTTCAAATATTTAAAGGACTTGCATGTGGGAAATGGACTAGACTTTGTTTGATTTCCTCTAGAAGGCAAAGCTTAAGCCAAAGTTTGGAAGATATGGAAAGATAGATTTCATTTTACTATAAAAAAGAATCTTTCACAGTGTTAAAAAATGGAATGACCTGCTTTGGGAGATAGGGAGTTCCTTATCTGTGTTAACTTTTAAGCAAAACATGACTGAACTATTTGCAAATTGTCTAAAATAGATCTGCGCATTGGATGAAAACTACATGATCAAAAGATTTTTACTATTCTATATTTTTGGTTCTATCATTCATTATCTATTTCATTTATGAGACACACTCAATTAGTGTCTGTTGGTTTCTCACAGAATATACCATTTCCAAGTTTTATTTCCACAACACAAATTCCAGATAACCAAGCTTATTAAAAATTGATCATTTTACCACTGTGAAATTTAAAGTAGGAACACAGAAGATGGCATTTCGAATATAGTATACAACACAAAGCTGTGTTTCCCTCTTTGTAAAGTTATATGTAAATCATCTGCTACAAATACTAAGTGGCTGGATGCTACAAATACTAAGGTCTGCAACATCAAGTAAGAGAAGTAGTTTCCTCTATGACGGGACATTTTACTACCTTGTTTAGCAACTAAATTTAAAGGCTAGTTTTTCTCAAATTATGAGGTCAGAAGTGGTTTAATAATACAGATTCCTAGACACCACTTTTAGAATTTTTATCCAAAGTACTAGAACAAGGCCCATGAATTTACATTGCAAATAAGGACCCCACATGATACGAACTCTGTGTAAATGCTTTTACAAACAGTGCTGTAGGATAATGACTGTCAGAGAGAATGTTTCAAAGTCATCTTTTTCACATTCTTCAACATGCAAATGGACAATTTTTTTTTTAATTTCATTCAATAGGTCAACTAATCTAGTTAACTCTGCATAGTGAGTTAATAAGTATGAACTCTGAAGCCAGAGTGCCTAGGTTACATCTCAGATGTACCATTTACAAACTGTATTTCCTTGAGCAAATATTATCTTAGTGCCTAAGTTTAATCATCTTTAAAATGGGGATAATATGAGTATCTACAGTGTAGTTATGTAATGATTAATGAGTTAAGTGATGCATGTTATATGCTTAGAATAGTGCCCGACACAGAGTAAGAGCTCAATAAATGTTAACTATTATTATCCTCTATGACCTATCAAGGAAAAATGTTTCTCAAAATCAGAATTTCAACAGGAATCAAGCAAAAATTCTGTGTGTTTAATAAATTAATTTTTATCATCTTCCCTCATATTTTTCTAGCTCAAAATGATCTCTTCTAGGAACTATGATATACAAATTTGTTTTCTAAATAAGGATTTACTCAGGCACTTGAGAGATATCAAACCTGCCTACAGCTCAACACCATTGTGATGTATTAGTCTGCTTGCACTGCCATAACAAAATACTATAGACTGGTTAAAATACAACTAAACAAAAATTTTTATATATATATATATATATATATATATATATATATATTTTAACTCTTCTAGATGCTGGGATGTCTAACATCGAGCTACCAGCTGATTCTGTGAGGGCTCTCTTAATGGTTTAGCTGGTTGTCTTCCTGCTGTGTCCTTACATGGTGGAGAGAGTGAGCTGTCTCGTGTCTTTTCTCTTCAGGACACTAAGTCTAACATATCAGGCCCCCAATGTCATGACCTCATTTAATACCTCCTTGTAGGATCTATCTCCAAACAGTCACATTGGGGGCTATGGTTTCAACATATGAATTGGGGTGGTGGGGGGGAGACACAATTTAGCCCATAGCAGCAGGTGTGTAGGATGGTCCTTCATAAAAGGCGTAATAAAAGTCAGACACCTGGAGTTTCAACCAAATGTTAAATGCATAGTTGGTATTTATAATCACATATAGAAATTTCCATTCAATCAAAAACACCAAAACTTAGCACTTCAGTCACTGGCTAGGAACCTCACTCTAGAATTAATAGACATCTATGAAAAGCTTGTCTGACACAAAATCTCAGAATGAAAAGGGGACAAGCTAAGTAATCAATCATTCCTCTAGATCAGGGGTGTCCAAACTGCAGAACGCAGGCCAACCGCGGCCCGCAATCCATTTTTAATTGGCCCACAGCAAATTCCAAAAATATATTTAGTTTACTTAAATAAACCAGGTGAGGCAATACGTATTTCACCTCGAGTGAGTGTCCCGGCTGTTTGTGTATTTTACCGCATATGGCCCTTGGTGAAAAACGTTGAAAAAAGTTTGGACACCCCTGCTCTAGATCCTTCAACTTCTGCTCCCATATCAAATTACCTGGAAATTATCTTCATGGAAGTCATTACTTTAGTTTCCCATAACATTGCCTTCACAAAACTATGATTTGAAGTGTTTCTTTATATAAAAACATTTTTAAATGTTCTTCAGTGTCATTTATATCCTTACATGTAAATAAAATAGGATTCCCAGGATACAAAGTACACATAGAAATAAGTGTTAGAAAAAAAAAATCCTTCCTCACTGATGTTTTCTCATTAAAACAATAATATTAACTATGACATTAACAACCATAACATCTATTAACATTTATTGGATCTTTAGTGTCCACAAAATACTATGCCAAGTGTTTATATGTTTCCATAGTTTGTTTTTTTTTCTCACAAAAAAGCCCTATTATGTAAATATTATGCTTATCATAATTAACAGGTAAAGAAATGAAGTCAGCAGGATTAAATAATTTGACCTGGGATTCCAAGACACAAGTGACAGAATACAAATCCGTGTGACTGCAGAACTGGTTCTTTCACTCTCGGCAATTTTTTTTTTTTTTAATTCACTTACTTGAAGGGTAAAATTATAACAAAAAAAAAATCATTTTCAATTAAATACAGCAGCAACTTCCGTTTCCTTCTAAAGAGAGAGAGACAAGGCCTTGTAATCACGTTGACAAGGCCTTGCAGAGATGGTTAATACTTGTGGAGCTATCCATTTTCCACGGTCTTGTAGAACTGACGATCATTATCAATAGTCATGCATACAGGAAAACCCAGACAAAAGCATTTTCCCTATGTGGAAAATCAATCAGTGATGCTACAAAGATTCAGGTTATAATGACTCACATTAACACAGTTTTTAAGTGCTATCATTTGAATGGTGAAATATTTGACTAAGTATTTATACAGTCATGTATAGTAATGGCTTTTCATGGTAGCGGCTGACAGAGAAAAGCCAAGAATGCAGTACAAACATGAGGAGGAGACCAAAAGTTTATGTCTAGAGGAGGTACATTCTCTGATTCTGACAGAGAGGAAGAAGGCTGCAGAATTTTCTCTCATTCTTGAGATGTGTTTAACAGAACAGTCATCAGATAATCAACTTACTTTAAACATTTCCTACAGGAAACCACGAAGATGCTATAAATATTGAGGGTTTCAAAATACTCAGAATCATGAGACAAATGCAACTAGCGTTATTTATGGCTTATACACAGTTTCATGTCATAGAAATGTATTGACTTTTGACTGTGGAGGAGGCAATTTTGATATGTTTATCCTCTTTATTTCAGATCAGATCTTTAAAGGTATTCCACAGCTAGAAACATCTATTTGCCCACCTGGGCTGAAAAAAAAACATTAACAAAAAATGCTGGTTAAGTGTTTTATTGCTGAGTTCAAGTGAAAGCATAAGAAGGACATCAGTGAAAGAAAAAGAGCCAACCATCCACATCACTTGTGAATGTACAAAAGGCAGTCTTTCCGGAACACAGTCTGTTAGGGATTACTTTCTACCTCTCTATTATAATGCCATTTAGAAGAATAAAATGATGACATCATGTAATCTATAGAGAAAGCTCTTTGATTAATAGCACTTTCTGGTGATTGGTACAATAAGATTCAGAAATTCTTATAGGACTTATTCAATAAGTAATTAAACAAAAATATCAACCTTACAGAGACAATCACTTATAATACAAATATCTAGGTAACTCTCTCACCTAGGCACACATATGAAAATAATCAGAATTTACCGTTTTTTTGATATCACACTTTTCCCTTGGTATTGAAATAATACAGAGCAGAAATAAATGTGCTCATTTAGCCATAAAGATGAGAAAACAGTGACCAAGGATGACTAAATACTTGGCAAGTTCAAGCTCACAGATAGCTCTCTATAATGTGTAACATTGCTCAAAAGGAAGAAAAATCACATAAATGTCAATAAAATTCTCAATAAGTCTGCTGCTGACATGGATAGAATTATAGGAAAAGAGAATAATATTTGAGCTAGGTTATTTTGGGGTGTGTTATCCAGGAAGCCGAGCAATACAAAACTTAAATTAAGTAGAAAGACAGAAATCTCTTCCAAGAATTTACCCAAATTATGTGCCTGTACCACCAAAATCAAATCTTCAGAAGAAGATAAGAAACTTGAAAGAAAGATCAACAATAAACAAATGAATACAATGAAATCAACAACTGGGTGGCAAAAAAACCACAAATAATCAGACTGTTGATATCAAAAAAATTAAGTATCCACAGAAGGATGCAATCCTATCAATTTGAGAAGGCCAGTGTTCAGGGGTCCTGGGCAGAGTCAGGCAAAGAGGCTTCTGGGAGCAAAGACCCTCCCTATGGAGAAACATCTTCTGGATCCATTACAGGGAAAAAGAACTAATTCTGCACAGCTAGGAAAAGAAGTCGAAGATCTAAAATTTGTAGCTGAATCTGTTTAGTGGAAGTTTAAAAATCGTAATCATATTTAGCTGGTATGTAGGAAGATTTCTGACCATTCTAAAAACTTAAGAGTGCGAACAGAAAACAAAGTAAATACCTCTTCACTTTATCAATGCTATAAACCTGGGAGAAACACAATAGATGTACTAGATCTGTTTTAAGTTGGTGCTAATAAAAAATAAGTACAATCTTCTTGAAAAGTGGGAAAAGACCAAGCAAAATGCATTCAGAAATGAGAAATGATAGCTTCCGATCCACTGATTAAACCAAAAATATATTGAAAGTTATTAGTGACCAGGGTTTTGTGACCAAGGTTTTGAAAATGAAATTAATATCTGCTACTAAGATTTTATTATTTAAAATTATATTCAAACATAATTTACCCCAAATGAGCGAACTATGGTTCTGAGGAAAGACAATATCTTGCCTTCTTCTATACTTTCAAAATCTTGCAATTATATTTTAAATTCAATGATTTCTTTATTACATAGTAAGTCTACTATAATTAATTGACTACCTACTATGTGCTAAATATGTACTAAGCTAGAAGCTGGGTTAAATACAAATATAATCAAGACATGATTCTCCAGTCTCAATCAACCTAATGGAAGTGAGTCATACACATAACAGACTATAATAAGACAGACTGCAATGATAGTCATAAAATTCTAGTCAACCTAAAAGGACACTTTTGGATTTATATTGTCTCTGTAGTATCCTTTAAAAAATAAAAGTATGTTATTCTAATAACCCTCATAAACAACAGTAGCAAAATAACCTTTAGTCTTGAGACACAAGATAGGTACATTTTGATGGAGAGTAAGATGTCAGATGTGAAGAATGGACTAAATTATGTGAGTGATTGAAGAGAAATCCTCTAGGTGGGAAAAGAACAAGAGAAACAGCAGATGCCTAGAGAAAATGGAGGACAAGATGGATGGGAGGTTCTTAAATGGAAAAGAATAAAACAAACATATACATTTCATAAGTTTTCCCAAGGTCATATTTTGTTTTCAATGAATATAACTTGAATCATAAATCAACTGACTCTAGTTTATATTTTAGTTGTTTTAAAATTATTGATCAAAAATTTCTGTTATAAAATATTCTTCCTAAATTTGTAGGAAGTCCTACTGAATTTAAAATTATTTCCCACTCTGAAATGTTAACTTTTTGTAAAAGACTTATTACTATATGGATGTAAGGACATTTTAAAAATAGTTTTCATCAAGTAGAAAAATAATTTACTTACAATTATCCGACATTTTTGAAGAGAAATAGTTCAAAAGACCTAAAATACTAGTTTCCCTCAATTTTGGCTGTTCTGGTTTGTCCATGGGTAAAATATCTTTTTGTGAACTTTTACGTTCACAAAAACCAACAAAAACAGTTTTTCGCAGATTAGAAGTGGCTGCATACAAGCAGATTTCTGCAAGAATTGTTGTATATATGTAGACTACATTCCAGGCCCAGGAAAAATCATCTACCTTGCAGCTTTCTTCCTAAAATGAGAAAATAGCTATTAGATAATCCAAGTATGTTTTGTCATAACTAAGAACTATATTCTGTACTTATAATAAAAACTATCTTCAAATTTTATAGAATTGTTAAAAGACCATAATCAGCTAATATTTCTAAAATGTACTCATTAGAAAACAGATTTTACATGGGTAGATTGCATAAAACCTAGTTCAAAGAATATATAATACAAGTAGCTAAAATGTATATGGAGAACAACTTTCAATTTCCTTAGTCGTCAGTAGAATGCAAAATAATCCAACAAAATACTATTTTTCATATCACATTTTAAAAGTATCTTTTTTATGTAAAGCTCAATTCTGGATTTAAAAAATGTGGAACTTGTAGACATTTTTCATAGGAAAGCAAGAAAGTTATATGTTCTGGAAAAGAATTTGGACATCTGTCCTAAGAATATAAAGTTCATAGTCTGTCACTCAGTAATTTGATTTTCTGAATCTATTCTAAAGAAATAGTCATAAATGCAGATCAAGTTTTTATGCATAAGAATACCAGTTCAACATTATTTGTAATTAACTGTGAATAATTAGAAACAAACTCAATGTTCAACAGTACAGAAATGATTAAATTACCTCATCTCTACTAAAGTATAAATTCTAA
The DNA here is from genome assembly GCF_964194185.1 of Rhinolophus hipposideros. Lineage (NCBI taxonomy): Eukaryota > Metazoa > Chordata > Mammalia > Chiroptera > Rhinolophidae > Rhinolophus > Rhinolophus hipposideros. The sequence goes on along the minus strand of NC_138053.1, from coordinate 25,660,852 downwards.
CAAAACATAGTAACAAAGAAAAATGTTTTTATAATATATTTTAAACTTTTTAAAACAGGAAACTGACCCACATATAACTATATGATCTCAAATTTGTTAATAAAAGTTAAAGTCCCTTTTGTGTGTATGTATGTGTGTGTGTGTATGTGTAAATATATCACCTATTTCTATCTCTATCTACATGTATATTTGTATTTACCTGTCTATCTATACTGGGATATATGGTAAATATACATTTACTTTTATATTTAATTAAAATTATTATTACAAAGTTATGCTCATTATAAGCCCTGATATGATATACCATTTAAATAGTAGCAAAAAAATATTGTTTCTATTCAGGTCTTTTTGCACACCAAAATTAACACTGTACTGTTACCTCTTTCTGAACAGATGTAATGCTTAAAAGGAAATCTCTCATTAGGTCCATTAAAGTTCTCAAGCAGGCTATGTTTAATTTGGCAGCCTCTCCAAGGACCAACAAAGCCAATACTGAATCCAACCTGAAAATTTTAGTAAGAAAACAACAAAGACTTTAATGTAAAATAATAATAAACAGTTATTAATGAAAAAAGTAACAGGCCAAAAGAAATGAGTATCCTGGATTACCAGAAACATTTACTTTCAGTAAAGACTAGTATCGGTTGACATTGGTTGTGATAAAAGTCCACAAGACAGAGACACATTTTGGCAAGATATCTTAGTTCAGAGCAGTGTTTTGACAAAAGTCTGAGAATAATAAATATTACAAAAGATAGCATTTCTTTATAGATCCTGTATAACAAGTAATCAAGGGCTCAGGTTCTAGAGATTGCCCCAAAAATCTCACAGTAAGTTTTGATTTTCACCTTTTTGCAACTGATTCCAAGGGGTGAATTTCAAGAGAGTATTTTCTTTTCAAGAGAGAGAAAAATAACATGATCTTCCTAAATATTCAAAAAATTCAGCATTATTCGATTTTACAAGTTCAGTTTCTCAAAATAAAATTTATATTTCACATTGAATATATGAGACTGTCAAGATTTATTGAGTTAAATATTATATAATAACTGGGAAATCGTACAAAAAGTTAGTAGCCATTAATGTACATGTATTCTGATAGTTTCCAGAAATTATACACTTACTGCTATTTTCAGCCAATTAAAAGAGATATAGCTTGAAAGAAAACTGCTAAGAATGCAAATGCAAAAATTGCCTCTGCCTACAGTTGCATATTGCGTTATTTATAGGTCATTAATAAGTTAAAGAGTTTGTACATTTTACACATACATTTTAATTTCACTATTGTAATATTTTAGGCCAATAAGTCAAGTTCACCATCACTTTCGAAAGGAAACATCTCTCATCATGGAAAAAAAGACAATTCTTTATATTAAATGGAGCTTTACAGATCTCAGTGTGCTTTCACATAAATTATCTAATTTGATCTGAAACACAATTTTCACACATTCAAGACCTTTTTTCAATCTTTTTTTAATGTTGGAAAATTGAGACATAAAGATATCTGGGAGATTTTTTCAAGTTCATGTTTTAAGCTAGGTTAACTACAACTGAAGTCTTCTCCCACCTATAGATATTTCCTGTTTTGCTGGTTTGCTTTTCCAAACTATGATTTAAGTACATCAATATTTAATTTTAGTAATACAATGTTGCTTATTGCCTACTTAATATCATTTGACTCCTTCTTTCTTTTAGAACTAAACCTCAATTTTTTTCCATATGGCAACGTGCTCAGTTAATACTGCCCCCTCACAATGGAAATGTTCTATATCTTGATTGTGGTAGTTTGACAGGTGTATGCATTTGTCAAAAGTCATAGACCTGTATACATAAAATGTGTGAATTTCATTGTATGTAAATCATACTTCAATACATTTGATTTAAAAAATGATTCCCCAGATTCCCTTGAAACTTGGAATAGCCATAAATGTAGGTTTGGTCAATGAAATATAAATGGAAATACATTATGAAAGGCTTCTAGGCAAGCTATTATTTCTCTGATTAATAAAAAAGATTAAATTTAGATAACAGGTTTTCGCTGTTTTCCTCCTTTGCTCACACTTTTCCCCCTGCTTGGGATGCATTCATGATACCAGAAGCATTGTAGCCGTCTTGCAACAATGAGGATAAAAGTCACACACTAAGAATAAAAGGAAAGGAAGCCAGAAGGAGCTTGGGTCTTAGGGATTCCCTTAATCATGTGCATCAGGAGTGCACTGCTTGTCATGTGCGATAAATAAAGCCCTACTTGGGAATGCAGTTGTGGTCAGGTTACTGCTACATGCACAAGAACTGAATCCTAACTGATACACTTAGCACAATGTTTACAAGCATAAACTTTAGAGTCAGAAAACACAGGGATAAAATCTTAGCTCCACCCCTAATTAAGGAGGGCAATTTGTGTACCTATTTCAGTCTTAATCTACTCATCTATAAATTAAAGATAGCAAAACCTACTTTTCAGAGATATTCTGAGATTTAAATGAAATACTCTATGTAAAAGTGGCCAGGTTCAAAATACTGAACTGAATTGAATCATAAAAATACTATTCCTTCAAAGTCAAAGAATATGAGTATAACTTTCTCTGCGAAGTCCTAGAGTGACTGAAGGAAAAGGTGCAAATGACTATGTCATCCCCAGATTATGCACTTCCCATACACCACGGTACAGTCACGTAAAGGAGAGGAGAGTCTCAGAGTTCACAAAATTTCTTTTCCCCAAATATACTTCATAATTATATGGTTTTGGTTCTTCTTTTCTCTTTTAAGTCTGGAAAATTATAACTAACCTGGGGCACTCTCATTGAAATATGGATTGAAAAATCCATCTGTGTCAGCCACCCATGGTAGAAAAAATGCTTCACCAGAAACACTATTTTCAATCAATGCTGCTGATTGCAAAATTTTCTATAAGTAAAAATGCTTTTTCCAAAAATAGAATAGAAGCATCAATACGTATAAATTGGTGTTTGTTAAAAATCAAAACTGAAAAGCAATGCACGTAGGAAGGAGAATCCAAATTGGATTATGTTAGAAATTTTAACACAACACACTCTTCTTTGTGAACTCATATTGTACACCAAGTCTCAATCATTAATACATTGACTTCATTTTACAATGCCATGAGAGTAAACACGTACAAAGTAATTTATAAATATTATAGATTCCCCATTAATTTTGTAAAGAAACCAAGGCAGAGGTTTACTGGCTTGTTTAAAGTAGCATTGCTGTTTTATTTGATTAACTGTTACTTGATCAGTCTTACTTTTTAGCTTTTCTTTCATTTTTAAAATCAGTGTAAATCATTGCACATAACTAAACGGTACCAGATCCTGGACTGGACTTCAGCTAGCCTGACGTCAGGCCAGTGTTCTTTACACTCATATAAATCAGCTAAAATGTAATAAGTTAGGGTTTCATAAAAAGCTACCTATCTATCTACATATATCCTTACAAAATGTTTAGGAAATTCAGCATCAAAATAGTTTTCCTGGGTTCTCCATAGTCCTCTACGTCTGTTTCCTCGATGACAAAATTGTAATTTTAAAAGATGGAATTAAATGCCTCCAAGTTAGAACTTTTGTATAGGGTTTTTTAGTCTTTCAATAGATACTTCAGGGAACACAGATGATGTCAAAAATCCACACAAGCCTAAACACTAAGAATGAAAGAGAAGTCACTAAAAACAGCAATTTATAGGGCATTTCCATAAAGCATAGAATTAATGGAACTGGATCAAAAACAGGAATAAGAAGTACTCATGTGCCTCTTCCTGAAACACAGCAGCCTTTTTCCCCAAAGAAAGTTAATTTTTTTAAAAAAAAAAGATCTCTACTGTCTACCCTGTTTTTCATAGAATGAGCAAAAGTGCCTTTACTTTGGGGTACTGATTTTTTAAGGAGCCAGAGTATTATTTCTTTACTTCTTCCTCATCTCTCCATATTTATTCAGAGGTGACTACTTCCAGATGACAAAAAGTGTAGAAACACTTCTTGTGAGGGTGTGAGTATAGGAGATGGGGTGGGGGTGGGGTTATCTTATTCACATATAAGAGAATAAAGGAGTATATTTTCTCCTCAGAGGTAAAATGTGAAACAGTAGGGAGAATACAGGAAGGTCCCTGATGATTTTTCATGTTGAGTGTTGTAGCTTTTAACAATGCTGTTAGGTACGCAGTGAACACAAATCTCTTATTTAAAAATACCAAGTTTTTATAGATTTCTCCTAGTTCTGAGATAAGTAGAATGGAAAATGGAGGAGGATACCCAACATGAGACCAATAAAAAATGTATTATAGCAAAGGTCAAAGAGAGTATCAGACTGAATACTCAGAGAGGATCGTACGTCTGAAAATGATTTATTACAGGAACCAGAAAATATTTTTACAAGATTCTCAAGCATCTTTAATAAAGCCCAGGAAGAAAACAGAGCAATGAAAAGCCTGAACACTGATACAAAAGGTACTATATTAGGAAAACAAGAGATTGCAAGAAAATTAAAATTACAAAAATATAATTTAAATCCATAGTTGAGGATGTTAACCACAAAACTAATACTTAAAAGGGAGCAAACTTGAAAAATTCTTCCATAATTTAGAGGAAGACAACTGCATTTAAAGCTGGCAAACTGAGATCCATCACTCTATTGAAACAACCAAAGAAACATAAAATCAAGAAAATAAATCTACAGTACCACAGGGGGGAAAAAACCTTACGAATTTTAAAGTTCTTTAGAAAATGGAATCCAAATAAAAGAAAACCTGTCCAATGTAAGGAAGCCCAAAATTTAATTTAAAATTTAATGCAGGCATATGAGTTTTCTACCAAAATATAAGAAAAACCCTAAGCACAGAGAAGCAAGAGTTGGGAACACGTGTAAATGATGAATAATCAATGGAAGTCCTTCAAAAAATGTAGACCAATAGCTAGAGCATGTCTGTGCAATTTCACATAGTAGGGGCTTTTCTGTAAGTAAAATAGAGGATGTGCCCCAACAGCTTCCTAAGATGGTCAGTGAGACAAGAGAGGATCTTGTCTACCACCTGCCTACCAAACCACAAAGGTGTTCCTAAAAAATTCTGGATTGAAAATAAAATTTTAAAAAGAGGGAGACTGACTGAATATCTCATCATAACTGTAAGTTAGAAAACAACATAGCAATATATAGAGATTTTAAAAGGGAATTAGAAGAAAAAAAAAAAACCAGGACACAGAATCCTATTTCCAGATAAAATGTACATTATACTTTATAGAGGAAAAATAAATGGTGACAAATGATACACTCAGCCAAGGGTTGTTTGTGTGTAATCAATGGTTCACATAATAAAATAGGTCACCTATGTTCATACTTAGAAATTTACTCAAGCCAACCAAAAATAAATAATGTTGCGTCCCACGCGATGACAGTTGTGGGGAGCGAGGTGGGCGGCACAGGGTTAAGAAAAGACAGTAGTCATGAATAGGGTTTAAGCAGACCAAGCCACCACCAATCTCAAGGACTGGAAGCCCCAATCAGGCCTAGCATCGGCTTTTATTAGTTCGGTGGGGAAGTAAAGGAGATAAAGCTTGTCTGTCTCAAGATCTGTGAATTCCATACATCATAATACGAAACACATTTAAGTCAATCACCCTTGCCTGCAGGCAGCTGGGCCGTAAATCTCAACTTCCCCAAGGGACAAAACCTATACGCATATGAATAGATGGAGAGCACCTCATTGAATCACTTCCCTTTAAGGTTCTAGGAAGGAATGAAGCCACAGAGGCTGAGGCTTTCCTTAGCTTGAGGAAGGTGTGGGGCTGTGCCCACCTCTGTGAACCCCGTGGGTTCTCCTGTTGGTCCCCCACGCCACTGCACCTGGCTTGAGTTGTTCCTTCCTTGAGGAATCTTACTCATCATTGACTGTCCAGTCATCTTTCTGGGACCAAAGAAGGAGGCGTAAGGTGTAAACACAAAGGTTTGGCAAAGTCCCTGAAAGGATCTGTCTTACAGACTCTCCTTTCTTTAGGGGTAGATACAAGGAAACAGATGGTTAAGCTGCTGCATGGTGACAAAATAGTACTTAAGAGTTTAAGAATGGGAAATTCTACTGTTAAGTGGCTGACAGTGATTGGGAAAAATAGATAAATTTTGATGTCAAAATAATTTTATAAATATGATACAAAAATAAATGTAAATATACAAGTTATTCTTCAAGGAGAAGATACAACATTTAAATGATGATTTGACCACATATTATCAGAAACTCAAGTTTATGTTCACAGGCAAAGAAGGGGAGGATTAGGATAAATAAATGAATCTCAAACTTCGCTGCACCTGGAGCAGAGAGCAGTTATAAATTCTTTCTTGATTTTGACCATTAAACTAGTTTAAATAATACATTTTTCTTGCCATTGCCTGATTTTTTATATTCAGGAGAGATGGACTAGATGAAAAGCTAGTCTTTCTTCTGCTGAAAGGGTTCTTTCCCCTGCTTAAAGAATTTCATTCTTGGAACTCCAGGCAGAATGAAGGGATGGAGTGCCAATAGGCAATGATTGCTCCTTCATCAGAGAAGGCACAGGTGGGTGCTAATTGTTTTCTTTCATTCAGCTCTATCAGGTACTTCCTCTGACTGTGGTCAGTTGGTGGTAATGAATCCCAGTAGCAGGATCTTTCAGTCTTTGTTGTTTCTCTTCTTGATTTTTAAAAACCATGGCAAGTTAGGAGACCCTGATTGCAGCTGCAACCCCTGTGCCATGTAAAAACAATTCTTACTAAATAATTTTAAGCAGGAGAATATCGTGGTCCTGGAAGCAGAGTATGAGTTTATTGAGGAGAAAACTTAAGGCAAAAAAGCCAGTTAATAAGCTACAAGAGTTATGAGACAATAATGGCCCGAGTCAAGATTGTGACCCTGAGAGCCCAGAGCAGGGGAACAGTTCTGAAATGTAGTAGTTAAGACGTCTAATTTGGTTAACCTGAGCAAAGCACAAGTCTCAGGTACTGAGACAGAAATTCAGTAGGCAGGAGTCGAGCTGGAAAAACATTAATTCAGATCTCAACTAGCAGGAAATGAAATATTAGGGGAGAATGAGCGTATAAAAAATGTTTTCATACTACTTATCTATTTAAATCCCTCAAAAGCTCTTTGGGGGTGACTGTTATCTGTATTTAACTGCTAACTACACTCTCTTCATAGAGGTTAAGTGACTCATTCAAAATTAGACAGGTAGCAAGAAATAGAACTAAAACTCAGGTCTTCTGATTTGAGGTTGAATGTTGTTTTCACTGCACTATAACGTAGCATAGCAAAATTTATATGTTTACCCTTGATAAAAACTAAATGTTTATTTTTAGCTCAGAAGATCAAAGGATCAATAAGAAATCCAAGAACTAAATCGGAAGAGTGAGGATAAATATTGACATCTCAGCTCATGAATAATGTGGCCGATTATTGGTGAAAACTTGTTTGAATGTCTTTATGGTAAAAATGTCACATAAACATTATTATAATTATTGGGGTTTATGGAGACAGACAATGTGGGTATCAGTGATGCACCTCCCAGAAATGGAGGTGTTGCTGCTCAGACAAAGCAGTCGATTCTTTGTTCGAGTCATTTCAATGCGAGCCCAAATACTGGACATCTAGAAAACACTTGCCATGTCGATATAATTTTAAATTGTCAAGTTGTTGGGTATTTTTAAATCCATTCATGGAGTGCATTAAATTGGCTGTTTTGCTTTGGGAGATATAATTTTATGTGTTATACTGCTCTACTGAAATGCCATACCGCATTTCTCAGCAGTCTTCATTGGCTAATAATTCAATTATAAACACAATGCATTCTTTTCATGTTAGATTAGAAAGCCTTTTGCTCTGGCTGGAGCTATCTCCCCAGAGCAAATAGGGCAGTTTCTAAAAGGCCAAACCACAGGGTGGAGCTCGGAGAGTGTAAAGCATCATATAAAATTTAACCATATTAAGTGGAAATCTGCCTCTCAGAAAGCTGCTTATCTGCGGCTCCTGGCAGGCAGCTCAACTTCCAAGATAAAGGTTGGGGCTTGGCAGCTGGGAGGGATTCATGTATTCTCTTTATCTCTACTTCTTCATCCTGTTTTATAATGTATTGTCTTCAGTTCATTTCCTTTCCTCAGTTTTTCCCCCTCCCCCAGTGAGCAGAAGTTGCTCTAATTCTGCTAGTCCTTTCGTGGATTTTGGGCCTGCTCTTTTCCAGACTCAGCCGAAACCATTTGCTTCTATTTCTTTCCTTTCATATTACATGATCTTTATACAAGGGGTTATAAAAAGTCAGGCAGGCATATACATGATAAATCCTCTACGAATGGACAGCATCAGAAATGAGCAGATAAGAAGCACTCACCTGTATGGACACAAGAAAACTTTGCCATCAATGGAATTTCTTCTGATCAATCAGTTAAGTGCTTTCCCTCTGCATTTTAAATATCTGAACATTTATTCATCATTATGTTACTTTACTGATACGCATGGAAAATGAAATTGCTGCTGTTAATAGTTACTTGGTATTGAATTTCAGGTACTAAACCAAAAATACGCCCTACCACGGGTCACAATTCTAAAGCTATCTGGTTCAGCAAGTGCTAACAAAGTCTTAATTTACTATCCAGGCTAGATGCCTCAATATTTCTATTTAATTCTAAATACATTCAGTTTATTTTCTTATTTTTCACATATGCCCAATTTTAGGAGTACATGAGACCATGTGAAAGCATTTCTGGTGTGATTTTGATAATTATATCACAGTTTGTTTTATCTAGAATAATGACTTCTTGAAAGCTGTACAGGCTGTTACATAAGTAAATTAAATACTTTGTAAGAAGAGAAGTTATTTTTTCAATATTTGATATGATGTTATAAGAAAATTCGACTACCAGAAAAGTTAGTCAAACTGCCAACTTAAAAAAAAAACATTAATCTTTTAAGGTCAGTGGGTTATTTTTGTTTACCAGAGTCATCTACTTTTTTTTGAAACAGAGTAAACATTTTTCTTTAAAAAACACAGTAGATATAAGAAATAGAATCAAAATTATCTGGCAGTGCTTTTTAAAACAACTATCTTTTCCTTTCTATTATAAACAGTCACTGTGCATCACCATTTTTTTCTATTGACCCCTGTATTCATTCAGCATTGTCTAAACACTGCCATCCCCTTCCTCAATTGATTTCCACAATGCCTTTCCAGAAAAAGTGAAGTCAAGACTCAGTGACAAGTTGCCTCAAAGCACCTTAATATTTCCTTAAGAATGCAGCCAGAATGACAGTGGGATGATGTACTAAAAAGAGTGCTACACTGGGACCCTTAAAATCTGGCTCCAGTCACTAGTAAGCCTAATAAACTTGGCCTCAGTTTCTTCATTCATAAAGTGAAAAGGTTTGTATTATCTCCAACATGCCAATCTATAAAATGCTAAGTATAAAAACAAATAACTACCTTCAAAACAAATCGTTAACAAATTAAATTAAATCAATGTTGCTGCAATACAGTAAAACTAAAATCTGGTTAATAAAACAATTCCTTGACTTTCAGAATCAAATATTCTTAATCAGCCACTTTTGCTATGTCAGTGCTTATTTAAACCTGTTTATTTGGTAATTATTAGAATACTTTGAAAATAAATTTGACATTCATGAAATATTTATGTTTATGTATTAAAATATGATTCCTGTTACTTTTAAAGTGAAGTTAGAGTCCTCCAAGACCTAAGTTGCTCTAGTTGTCCTTTTGAAAACAAAATTGTATGACTGAATTGCCTACAACTTATTTTCTATAACAAACGTGTCCTGAAATAATCACCATGGCTTTCAGAATAGTCTGATTTTCACCAATAAAACTCGCTAACTTTTCTTGTATTTATCAGCTCTATCTTAAAACATACTTATCAAAATTATATTCTGTATTATTGATATAACAGCTATATTCTACTTTCATTGTGATTTTTTTCTATTTAAAGATACTATCCTTATTTTAAAATGTAAAAGAATCATGATCTCTGTTAACTGCACTACTGAGCAGTTTGCTCCCATCAGACCAGGAGACAGAAAAAGTTTTTGATGAGTCCTATTCTAAACTAGGCTATTTCTAGGAAATTAGGCAAACTCTAAGCCATTCTCCAGAAATCTTTATTTGATCTGGAATCCCCAAAACTTCCAAAGGAAACTGGGAAAGCAGCTTTCATTCATAAAGAATGCTCCAGATTCTTATAATTTACCTACACTGGTGCAGAGTGGGCTGCCAGAAGCTTAAAAACTGGAACTAATTTTAAGAAAAATACATGAAAATTGAATTTGTAACTTACTATGGTGTGGCAGGTTATTATTATTATTAGCACTGGAAAAAGAATTCAAAACTGATTGTCTTCAAATATTGGAAAGGAATATCTCTGATCGATTTCCTCAGAAATTCTCCTTTAAAATTTTTCTTTCCTCCATTGAATCCATGCCCTCTTTTGTAGTAATTTAAGACTTCTTTTTCCCTCCTCAAATTAACATATGCACAGGAGGAAACTAGCAGTTATCAGTCAAGATTCATTTTTGTCATACGTTACAAATAAGGCATAAGGAAACAGAATCTTAGTATATTTCCTCCAAGATAATAAACTGTACTTCACTGTCATTGTTTAACAACTTAGAAAATAAAAAATGTTTTAAACATGGGAATGAACTTATCAATAATAAATTTCATTTAATAAAGACGAACTGTGTAATACATTCATGCTTGTCTAGCCAAAACGAAAAATAGATAGGAACAATTTATTGATGAAATGAGCTAACACAAAAAATATATAAATTACCCTTGCCTTTGGAACTGAGATTATAAATTTTTTTCATAGTCAACTAAGGTGTGATTAACATTTAAGTACAAAGGTTATTTAACATTTAAACACAAAGGTTTCTCCATGAGTTACTTTGGATTTATAGGATCCCTCTTACCAGCGTTTCTTTTGAAGCTGTGTTTTATGACAGATGACATGTTCAAGCACCTTATTCAGCTGAGGACTGTTATTCTGAACACAGGTCCAGGCAGCAACACAGTGCCACAGCAGGTGGTTAATTTCATGTCCTTCCTGATTAAATTGCGAATGTTCCTGGAATCAAAATATAAAAATATATATGAGAAAGAGTTCTTTGACTTGAATAAACTTAAAAATAAATTTTAAATATACAAATGAAAATGCATATATTTTTTAATGCACATTTTCTTAAAGTTCATTTTGCACCAAGTGGAGGAATCTACTCAAATATATTTTTCGTAAGTATGTGTATTTTGTAAGTTAACTTGAATCTGAGGTCTTAATATATTTTCACGTAGGACCCTGATGTTCAAAGACATCAGTTCTACAATATAACAAAATTCTCTATTCTTTAAGGGACAACTATTATACACACTTAGACTCCATATGACTTAGTTCTCCATGATACCAAAGGAGGAGGGGACAAGGGAAAGTTCGAATAATGATCAAACAGCAAATAGGGTTTTAAAATGTGGTTCTACTCTAAGGACCAAAATATGTGCCCAGATGGATATGGTCAATGTCTGCTAAGTATTTTAAAAGCTTACAAATTCAGAACACAAATGGTCTGTTATTAGTTTATTCTTTTCTTAGAGTACTTCCTAACAGTTTTATAGATTTAACTGGTCCACTAAAGTAATTGTTATAAAGGGGCCTAATGTGATAATGAGACAATGATAAATAGCACGCTCATTGAATTTTTGTCAAAGTGAAGATTCAAATACACATCCTATGGTATATACTCAGACTGCTAACTTATCTGATGTTTTACTCTTTTATTCTCAAGAAACACTTAAAGAGACTCCAAAGGACTTTATAATTTTCATTTCTTATATAAAACAACATCAAGACTACAATTTAAAGATAATTTTCATGTTGAGTACTCTTAAGGTAGAAGAGCAGGCGTTCATAATTAATTTTAAACTAAGACATTGTAAGTTTCTAGCAAACTGTTTTGTTAAGTCCCACAGATGTGTATTGCTCTACTTTCTGTCTGGAGCTCAGACACTAGAGATAAAGGCATGACAAAGTCTCTGCGCAAAGCTACTGACTCTGGGGAACAATGATTTAGAAAAACAAACAAGTCATTGTTTGGAATGTTAGAATATTCCATAGAAAAACTTTATTCTAAAATAATGTAAGATATCAGACTAAGATGTACTGACTTCAATAAATGCACATACAGCATTCTCTCCAAATAACTCAATTTTTTGCTTCGCGGTTGTGCCCACCCCAAAAAAATGGAACCCATAAACATGAAGTTCTTTTGTCAAAAGCTCTAGATGTCTCAGCCTGGGTGCCTGACAGCCTTCATGTTGCAAACTTATTCAAAAGATATATATATAAAATAGATACATTTTGAAACTTGTGGTTGACTTGACTAATTAGAACAATCAATGCTTTTTTTAAAAAAAATACTGTACACTGCATGGCTGTATTCAGTTAGGTCAAATATTCTTGTTAATAAACTTATGCACCATCACCAGAGAAAATTCCCAAAAGCATTGGTAAAGAAAAGGTCAATATTTGCACAATGAACAAGATTGAAGTTTTATTTTCAGTTTTATATGATGCCATTTTTATTCATCATTGAGAAAGAAAAGAAGCAGCGTCAGGTGTCTGGAACTGATTTGACATCAATATTATTACAAGCTGCTCTGACACTCACAACCAGGTCATTTTGTTCTTCCGTTGGATATAAACTCACAGAATATCAACCTCTGACAATATTCCTCTGAGACCATGATAAACAAATTAAGCCACTTGATACGTTTTTTTTAAGCACAGACCAAAAGTCACTGTGCCACTTACAAAATACCCAATCATAGAATTGCTCCTACTTTCTGGCAGTATCTAGAAATCTAAAGAGAACACCTGTCTATTACAGTCCAAATCGTGTGATTGATGCATTCTGACACCCTCTGGTGGAGGCATCCCCTGGGTCCCTGGGTGCGTGTTCACTCTCTGCAACAAATAAGAAGTCTACTTTGCTTAACTGCACATATGTTCCTGGTGGCCTTTGGCTGATGGTCATTGGCATCAAGGGCAAATGAACCTGCCACACCTGTGAATGGTTCCAGGTAACTGAGGCTTATCACTTATCCTCATGTGTTTTATATATTTCAAGTATTTGCATGGAAATTTTGGTAAAGTTTCTTCTCTTTTTTTCAATAGAAAAAAATGTACTTGCCAAACTTGAATGAATTAATATAATAATGATGATTATGTGATTTAATCCAATCATCATGCACATCATCGGCATAATAACCAAAGCTATTAGGTGGTGTAGAGTTCTTTGCCTTTAACTAAATCAGTCCCACTTAAGGTGTGGTTGGCAGATAATTGCCATCTGCAAACTGCTAACAAAAATGGAAATAAAGAATACATATTGAGAAACTTTATAACACTTTGGCAGAGTTAATTTGATATATTTTCAGAGTAATAACAAAAATTAATGCATTTTTAATGCATTAATTAATTGCATTTTTATGTTTTGCTGTCAGTAATTCGTTATTATAGTAGTTTATTAAATTGAAGATTACAACAGTCTGCAACAGTTTGGAAATTTAAAAAAAAGAAGAAGAATCTTTTTACCACAAGATAGTGTAAAAAGCACAGAGCACTGCATTCAATGACTCCCAGAAAACAGTTCTTTTTTCCCATTTCCTTCCCTCTGTTCTCTCCCTCCCTTCCTTCTTTCCCTCCTTCTTCATTCCTTCCTTCTTATTTTTTGACTTTATGACCACTTCCCATAGTTCTTTCATCTCCCCCCTTGCTGTCCTGTCCAGCTTTGGGCGATGTTGGTTTTCAAACTGGCCCCCTGTACATGGAGGGCATGAGAGACCTAAGAAAGAGGCAGACCACTCCAGATTGGTCGGCTTACTCAGCAAGGAAACTTACTTATGAGGCTTGTCTTGAATAGCTACAAGAAGAATAGATCTCCACACCCAACTGATGAAATCTTAGCTTATATAGACTCTTTAACTGGGTCAGGCACGTATACCATCCAGATGGTCTCAACAACATGTTGCTCTCTCTAGGTTGTGTCCTTTAAAATGGCTCCCACTATGGAAATGAAAAGCAGAATATACATTCCAAGGACAGAGGAGGGGCTGAGAAGCCTCCAATTGCCCAATTGCCCAGTGCCAGCTCGAAGGTCAACCCTTGGTCACATCATCAAGATTACCTCCTCCATCAAGCTATCACTGCCAGCTTGACAATGCCTACTTTGAGAAGCTCACCTTCAAGAGTGTTGTTAATCTTCTGTTGGCTCAGAATTCAGATTGCTACATCAAACTTGAATTTTATACAAATCTGAGTACGCAAGCTCTGAGTGTCTGACCAAGGTCTTTTATAACAGAAATGAGCTTTAAAGCATGGGCTGTTTTGGCTTCTGGGAGACAGCGTTTTGACTTCCATCCTTGTTTTCAGTCATTTTGGGGATAGTTGACATTGCCATGAAAGGACTTCTCAATAAAAATATGTTACTTGGATAATAGGACATGAAGCATAGGATAATGCTCCTAATCTTAAAGAACCTGGGTTTCGGTCTAATTCAATTCCTAGTAACCATTTACAATTACTGTACAGCACACAATGTCCCAAATTTAGATAATGCCTTGTCTTACTGAGTACTTAAAGCATTAGAAGATGAGATTGCTAAACACATTTGAATGTCAACTCTGTGTTTCCTAGTTTTCAGCAAACCATTTGTACTTTAGGACAGCTGCAACTATTCTGTAAAGGCTCTATAGCATTTTAGTTGAGTTTGAATCTACCTTCTCCAAAGAACTATGTTATTATCATATAACAACTGTGCTTAGCAAATCCAGCTTTGCTAGTGAGCAGAGAACAGAGTGGACAACTCAATCCAGTTGTCTGGCTGTGCAATCCACAGAGCTAATTAAGATGTGCCATTTGTCAAAGTCAATGGAAACCCTCTGTCTGGATCAGCATAAAAGGATATTAAAAGGAGAAATGGGTTCCAGCAAGAGAAAGGAAACGTCCCATTCTTAAATAGAAACAGCTCCCAATTTTGTGTGTATCCTAGTGCGTATGTCCTACAAAATTCTTTTTATTTTCAGCAATTTTATACTGATACTTTGAAAACAAATTAAATAATTATTAGTATGCTCCAATGCTTATAAATATATTAAAAATATTTTACAGTGGCCAAAATATACTGTCACAGACCTTTTGGCATTACTGGAGGATAGGGCTGTAGAAATAAATTCATAAATCCTCTAGTATAGCATACTAATAATAAAGAAGGGAGAGAGAATGAATACAAATGTATATTTTATAGTCTCAGCTCTGTCTTTTTTTCTCCTTTCTTTTCCCGGAAGGTACTGAATGGAAAATACTCAACCGAACTGGAGAGGCTGGCTTAGATTAATACTGGAGAAATTGGGCTGAAAATGGGAAACAACATTTAAACATAGAATCAAGCACTGAATCTGTTAGCTCAACCAGACATTTTAGCAGCATGGTGGCTACACTACCTTTCATATTCTTTATATTATGAGGTAATGGGAGGGGAAAAGGGAGAGCAATAAATCTGATAGGCTAAAATAATCCCTTCCCAGGATCACATGTACAGAACTGACATAGAATTTAGAAAAGATTGAAACCATGCCCTTAGTTCTAAAAAGTGGGAAAAGGCACAGAAACTTAGTGACTTTTCCCACTCTAAGGAAATACATTTCTTTTCACATGTTGACATTTTTGCACCTTCCATTTCAAGCCAAGTTGTACAGCATTAAGCTTCCATTTCCTTGCTGTGTATTTATGAGGTCAATTAAGTTTATGAATTTATTGCAACGATGTTGCTAACTCTTTTTGCTATCAGAGGGATTATTCATTATGAATTTGTACCAACTGGACAAACAGTTAACCAAGTTTACTATTTGGAAGTGCTGAAAAGGCTGCATGAAAAAGACGACCTGAACTTTTGGCCAACAATTCGTGGCTCTTGCATCACGACAATGCACCAGCTCACACGGCACTGTCTGTGAGGGAGTTTTTAGCCAGTAAACAAGTAAATGTATTGGAACACCCTCCCTACTCACCTGATCTGGCCCCCAATGACTTTTTTCCTTACCTGAAGATAAAGGAAATATTGAAAGGAAAACATTTTCATGACATTCAGGACACCAAGGGTAATACAATAACAGCTCTGATACCATTGCAGAAAAAGAGATCCCAAATTACTTTGAAGGGAGGACTAAGTGCTGGCATCAGTGCATAGCTTCCCAAGAGGAGTACTTTGAAGGAGACCATAGTGATATTCAGCAATGAGGTATGTAGCACTTTTTCTAGGATGAGTTCGTGAACTTAATTGTCAGACCACATACACTAAGAATGACAAAAAGACTGATACTTAAAGACAAGCAGAATCAACATTGAAGGCTGCCTGCCTCATCACCATGAAGATTGTCATGGAAATTTCACAGTATCTTATTTGTTTAAAGAAAAACACTCAAACCACTACATTAACTTAAGCATAATTAACTACATAGTTATGCACATTTAGTCAGCATAACCATGTCCTTAGATGAAAATTATTATATTTAACTGCCTAAGTAAAAGTGAGTTCCTAAATATATTTTCTAATATCCATTATTTACATTTGCATGACATCTAATAATTTACAAGGCACATGCTTTTTTGCAATCTTCACAATAAGCCTACAGATTAGTTAGGGCATGTATGACGATGATGATGATGATGATGATGATGATGATGATGATGACCAATATGGTGATGCCTTTTTTTGAAAAGTCAGTAATAAAAATCAGCTTTACTTCATAAATAACATGTCTCAAAACTAAAGTTTGTCTTGAGCAACTCAGAAACAGTTACAAATATGGCATATATCATGTTTTAAATATAGTTGGTATGCAATATTAAATATTTAGCTGTATTAGTTTCAGGTGTGACATATAGTGATTCAACATTTTTATACCTTACAATGTGAGGTGATGCCTTTTTCAAAGATAATCAAATGAGGATTTGGAAGTTTAATGGACCTGCTCACCATCACAAGCCCAGTTGGTGAGCAGGTCTTTCTTCTTCATGATCACTGCTCTTTCTGCTGTTCAATGTCTTAGATTACATATTTATTGTTAAACATTTTTAAACTTAAAAACATCTCTTTTATGCATGAAGCAATTTGTGTTCATTAGTAATTATAACCAACAGGTTCAAATTACTCAGTATATGTCATTCTTTATATAAATGGTTCACCAAGGAATGAATGAAAGAGAAAACACTAAAGCCTAGAAAGATTAAAAATAGATATGGCTAAATGTTTTTCCTTATATGCTTAAATTTTAATTTTAGAAAGAGCCCAATGGACACATGGGAAAACTGAAGCAACTCATAGATAAAACTATTTAAAGAGAATCTTCCTTAAATGTCTTTAGTTGTTTCAACTTGCACTGTTAAACATATTTTTTCTTTTTAAAAATTATCAGAAAAACAAATTTTCTCTTTATAAACTATAAAGTAATAAATATGTAACAAAAAAATTAAAGAATCAAAATTTCAGAGTTCACTGCTTTCTTTTGGAATACAGGTGAGAAAAGGAAGTAAAGTATGAACCCCACAGACTGAAATTTCTCTTTGAAGTACATCAGCCTATAAGGTAAATGGACAATTGTATGGCTCACTGCATTTCTGTTTACATAATATATTTACATAATAGTTTATTCCATACCAATTATGTAATTGGGACCACTAGTTTTCTCTAATATTAATTACTAATATCTGAGTTAGAAATAAAAAGGGTTTTTTTCATATATAAGGGATTATTTTAATTCCTCAATTTTGAACCATTTAAATTTCTTCAGTGATTTTAATAGCATGTTAAATGTTATTACCTATGAATTATGGAAGCATAAAAATATTACACTTGCTCTCATTAATAGCCTGCACTTTACGTACTTTCTGTCCAATAAAATGTAATATCTTAAAATGTTCATTTATAAGTCAAACTAAGTTATGTTGTAATTTTCAATTAATAGCTGAGATGGACTCTATAAGGAAGAAGGTTTTATGGCATTCCTCTATTTAAAGTAGGAGTCGTGCATATTAATACCTATTACTAATCCTATTAATATAGGAAATGTGCATATTGTGTGAATTTAGTGTATTTGCTGTTCACTTCTCCTGTAGCTCAGCTCATCTTCAGCAATGCTTGCTGAATTGGTAAGCACAATTATTTAATCATAGTAATCTTATCTGATTCATCATGCACTAGGATAGACTCACCGTATCAGAATCTATGTTCTTATGTCGTTTCTTGTTTTCCACAGGGCTAAAAATTGATCCAGATAATAATTCTCTTTCACATATAATTTCCATGGTTTTCAGAACAAATTGCACATTTGAAAAGATGTTTGGATACTTGTAATATGATTCTCCAGAGAAAGAAAGTGCTATTGTAAGAATAAAAATTTGAGGGAAATATTTCATTAATATCTTGCATAGTGTTCCATTTGTCTTTCAGTTATTAAAATATAATTAAATTCAGTACTTCAATGCTGAAACTGCTGTACATTTCCCCATCAGATCAAGATTTATAATGTTAGGTATGACCCCTGGTGGTGTAATAGGAAACTACAAGGTAAATAATTCATACACGAGGGTTTATAAAATTCAGAACAGCAATTCCATAATCATTGAATGCCCAGTGAAGTATAGTTACTGCACAACGATGCTTGGAAACTTTCATCTGAAAATAAATAAAGTTATAATAGATACTATATTCATAATGGATATTTTAAAATTGTAACACTATGAAAAAGTCATTGCTTTTAACCCAACATTCTGCATTTTTATTCCTTTTCAAGATGTTATTAATTTTTAAAAGTAAATATTTAAAATATAGCAACAATTATGCCATTTAACATAAATTATGTGATATTTAACAGAACCTTCTTTGTGATGTTCTTTTCATGAACTTTTAGACAATCTTTGAGTGTTAGTCCAGTGACACAGTAGAAAAATTAGTAATAATCAGTATTCTACAGGATGGCTATACGGATAAGTAGCAGCAGCTAACAGCTTCGGGTAGGAATCAGCCTGTTCCTGAAGATAGACTAAGGCTCTGCTTAACAGTATTTGATAAGAGGGGAAAATCTGGGGATTTAATCCTTACAAGAAACAAAGATGTTGGTTTTCTTGAGACATAGCCACAATAACAGGCTAACGTGAGAACTACAGGTTTTATTCAAATAATTTTTCAAAATGTATTTGCCACCATCATCTGAATATTTGATGTGTCGCTATGCTGAACTCCATGAGGAGTTTAAGAAGCGATTTATAATGTAATGACAAAACCAAAGAAATGATGTGATAAACAAGAAACCAAAGAAATGATATGATAAACAAGAATTCCTGTTCTGCCAGTCCATAGCCTTGTCGTGGCTTCATGCCCTGTCAGTACATATAGTGGTGCCTACTGCTCAGTCTCCAAAACACTTCCACTATCACCTTCTGTTCCTTCCTCCATGACTTTTTCTATCAAATACCATCCCCTTTCTTGTATCTTGAGTCTCTCCATCTCTTATCCAATAAGATATTAATCTTCTCTACTTTTGATCTGGTTTTTCCATCCCAACTATTGACATCTTTCTCCCTCCCTTTATAGTTAAGCTGTTTTCGATAGTCCACCATCTTTGTCTTACGCTTAAACTTTCCCTTCACTCTTTGTTTATGTTCAATTTGAATTTTGCTTTCACCTCTCCACTTAGGATGCTCTGAAGATCAACAGTGTTTTTCTGATTGCCGAAACCCATCCTTACTTTGAGACCTCCTGGTATTTAATCCCTCTACAGCTCTTGATAATGTTGATCTTGAGCCTCCCCTCTTTGGATTTCTGTCATCACTCCCTCCTATTTCTGCTAATTTCCCTTTACTGATGTCTGTTACTCTAACCTAGTACATGTTTATATTCCCCAAGACTAATTCCTAGAATTAATGTACACCCACCACCACCTCCCACCCCTAGGTTATCTCGGCCATTTTAACATGGACGACTGTCAAATCATTCATGTCAATATCCATGAAATAAGTGAATCCCAGGCTTCCTTTATTTCCATAGTTCCAAACCTATGTTTCCAACTGCTTGCTGAGTACCTATACCTGAGCAAACTTCAAATTAAATATGTCCAACGTTTCTCCAAAGTTCTCTCCGTTTAGAGCACCATTATCTTGACCCTATTAGTCAATATGTAAAACTTAAGATTCCTTCTGGATTCCTCACTTTACCTCATATGCACTAGATCCAATTGATCACCAAGTCCAGTGTCTTTTCCACCCTAAACACTTATCCAAGCTATTTTACTCTACCCTTGTCTCATTTTAATTGTTCATACATTTAACATCTCCTGTCTATACAAATGTCATGGCTAACTGAACTCCTTCATTGACTCTCTCCTTACTCCAGTCCAGCATTGCCATGCCATTAGTGTTACCTTACTAAAATATGAATTTAAGTCTCTTAAATCCAGAGAGGTAGGCACTATTACAGATGAGAAAATGGAGTCAGTCAAGGTTCTACACTAAGTTAACTAGGAAACTTAAAAGTAAAACCCATGCAATCTGGTTCAGAAGCTGTGCTCTTCAACGCTGCACCTATTACCTTCCATGAAAAATAAAATACAGTTTA
This sequence comes from Rhinolophus hipposideros, assembly GCF_964194185.1. Taxonomy (NCBI): domain Eukaryota; kingdom Metazoa; phylum Chordata; class Mammalia; order Chiroptera; family Rhinolophidae; genus Rhinolophus; species Rhinolophus hipposideros. The sequence continues at coordinate 25,640,151 of NC_138053.1, read as the reverse complement.
TGCTCTTTACAGTGATAGTCTAAGCTTCTCAAAATATAACATAAAACGTTTATAAGTGTAGAAAGTAAAAGATAGTCTACCGTATAAATATGGTTGAAGCCTAAGTAAATGTTGTTTAAAACTTTCTAGGTGACCACGCAGGAAATATATAAAAAGTCGTAAGAAGACCAAATAGCAAATCTGTCAAAAGAGAAAGAAAAAAGCATTTTTATGTTGCATCAATAAATGTTTAAAAACCATAAGAAGAATAAACCATTTTCTTATTACATTTGCTTTTGATGGAACAATTTCAACTCTTGAGATTATGTGCTTTTGAAGTAATTTTAAAGCATTTATATCAAGATTGAAATACTGGTTTAGCCAAAAAAACTTTTATAAATCATCTCTACATTATATATAATGACCAATACTCAATGATATTTTGTTCTATGTCCTTTAGAACAATATTTTTTCAAATAGCAAGTCATGCCCCTTAAGTGATTCATGAAATCAATTGAGAGGGGATTTTTTTTAATAAAATAAAAGAGAAGAGAAAATTTCATAGTACATTGCACAGTTCCTTGTCTCAGTATATAAATGAGTGTGCATTTATGTGTGTGCTGGATTGCAAGGCAAAAGATATTTCTTCGTGTGCGTCTCAGTCAAAACAGTTGAAAAGCATTGCTTTAGACAGTTTTGAGAAATATCCTGTCTGTGCATAGTATGCCATACTAAAATCCCCATTCCCTCATGGAAAAAAAGTCATTACTAAATAAACACTGCAGTAACTTACTTCTGTGAAGTTTAAAATACATGAATAGCTAAAACAGTTATTTTTACTTAGATTACAGAAAATGGAGTATCTTCAAAAATCATATGACATGCAAGATTTCACAGAAAATGACAAAAAAAACACAACCCTACAAAGTATAGAAATAAATGGAACACAAGTGCCCCAACTGATACCTCATGAGATTATGGAGGACAAAGTAATAACAATAGCTATCACTATATCAGAACAAGATATACGTGTATCCAAATCCCCTTAACAACAGTGCAGGGGATTATTATATCTACACATAAAAAAAATAACAAAATTCTAAAAATGATTCTACCAAGTCTCAGTGATTCACCACAACTATTAAGCAAATAAATGCCATTACTAGACTTTGAAGCTAGGATGGTGTACATTGCACCAAAAGTCATGAACTTTGTATTATAGCAGTGATTTTACAAATACTTTTATCACAAATTTCCGTCAATAAAATAAATTCTGAGAATGCACCGTCAATATTTGTCAAATATATCCATAAATTATAAACATGCACCACTTACAGACTTAAAAAATAAATAAAAATAAAATGTTTATAAGGCATGTGCAAGATATCTCCTCATATAGACCACTCGGATATTGTACTGTGCTTCTCTACGAGACTAAACTGAAAAATTAGAAGAAAATAATTTAGAATTTTGTAAGGAATTATAGATGGATATTGAAACACATATTAATTAATGTTTTAAAATGTGACGTGGGAAAAATAAAAAAATACATGAAAAGCCTATCCTTTTGAATAATCACTGTATTATACCCCAAGTTAGACATGAGTTTCACCCGACCCAGAAGCTATCCTTAGTTATAGCTATGCTTGGAAAAATGGTTTTAAAAGCTTTCATTTATAATATTCTGACAGGCCAGATTTTCACTGAAAAATGTTCCCTTCTATATCTCTAAGGAAATCTGGGACATCTGTGTATCTTGCCTCATGTCTCATGTGTACATATTTTCTCTGCAGCTTGACAACTCAAGCTTTGTCTCCTCAACTAAATCTCTGCTTGTCAACTTCTCTTTCTCTGCTCTCCCATCTTTCCTTCCTTTACTCTTTACGCCCCTTCTTTCCTTCCTTTCCCTCTCTTCTTCTCTTCTGGTCTTTCTTTTCTTTCTTTACAATAAACCACAAAACTACCAGTTAAGCTAAATTCCTTTGACTAATAATACATGTTGCAGCAGCAAGCATAAGCATCACAGGCAGTACAACCACGTGACATCCTTTCAGGACTTTATAAAACGTGAGCTACTTGAATCTAGTTTCCCATCTGATGACTCTAAAATGACTCAGAATACTGAGAGAACAACTCATCATCTCAAATCGGGCAAGCATTTAAGGTTATCTGTCGGCATTTTTAAATAGAAAAGTGGTATTTTAAGATCCTTAAAATAGAGAGGAGAAAAGCTATATAGACTCAGACATAACAATAAACTTGATTTTTAATTAAATACTATGTTCTTACAGAGTTGGTGATATATTTCGTCAAATTATCTCCATTTGAGTATCACGCAATAATGTATTATCCTCCTTTACAGAAGATTAAAACAAACTGCCAAACAAGAGAATATTCTATAATAAAACCAAATGGACTGTTTAAATTCTAAAACAGATGTCATGTAGCTACACATAGTACATGCAGCAATGAAAAGACATTAAAAATATTTTAAAACATACCTTTGACAGCTTTATTTCAACTGAGTATAAGTAAGTCTTTAGGAATGCATCACAACAAAGTCTATATAAAACTGATTCCGCAACAAAAAATAAGGCAGGTAGAAGATCATTATCAAAGGAAACATGGTCCACTGAAGCATAAAGCATATTTAAAGCTTCTGAAATATTAAAAAGTAGAAACTCCGTGATTTTATAAATCATGTTATTTTTCTACATGCTACAATTAAATATTACAATTAACTATTTGCTCAGTCACTACAAGACCTATAAACTACAGATTGTAGTTTTTAAATATTTACAAATTCTTTGACATCCCTCCCATGAAGAAGTGAAGTCTATGCCTCCTTCCCCTTGAACCTGATCAGACCTTGTGACTGCTTTTACCTACAGAATGTGGCAGAAGTGACACTTGCATGACTTCTATGGTTAGATTAGAAAAGGCAATACAGCTGCCACCTGGATCTTTCTGTCAAGATACTAGCTTTGGAACCCTAAGGTGCCATGAAGAAAGGCCAACTACTCAGAAGTTACCAAGCTGGAGAGACTATAAAGATAGACAAAGATAAAGGTAGAAAAAGAGGTAGAGGTAGAGATAGAGATAGAGATAGAGATAGAGATAGAGATAGAGATAGAGATAGAGATAGAGATAGAGATAGAAATAGAGATAGATAGAGATAGATAGAGATAGATAGAGATAGATAGAGATAGAAAGAGAAATGTCCAAGGAGCTCCAGCTGCTCCAGACAACACAAAATAGATCACCGGGCCACATACATAATGGTGTGGGAAACAGGACAGAACTGGATGACAAAACACAGTGCTGAAGTACTATAAAAAAGAAGAGTAGAGACTAGAAAATCAAGGCAGGAGAAATAGGGCCTGGTGGAACTGAATGAGGAGATCATAGAACCAAGGCCCTAGAGAAAACTGCAGAAGGTACTACATAGCGGTTAAGCTTTGGAATGGTCACTGCTGAGTGGAGGGTGGATTACAGAATGAGGAACAGACAAGAGTACTGACAGGACACAGATAAGAAGGGTATTTATTTCAGGTATGGAGCTGGTAAAAAGAAATCATACTTAGGGTTTTTATTTGGAGTTCAGTGTTTTAATGAGTTAGAAAGCTTTTAGCTGTGTGTAACAGAAAACTCAACAAAGTGTTTTCAAAATAAGTATGTTTATTACTTAACAAAATCAGAGTTGGGAAGGCTTCAGGGCTGGCTAATAATGCATATTTTATGCCCTCTGTATGCATATTTTTTTCATCTTCTAGTTCCCCTGATGGATATGATGACTGCACAAGCTCCAGGCATTTTGCTCTTACTCTGCCATTTAGAAAATAATCGAGAGTGGTAGAGGAAGGGAAGGGTGCTTTATTCCCAGGCATGTCTTTTCAAAAGCAATTCAATAAAAAGTATTCCAAACAGACTCGTCTTTACATCTCTTGGGCAAGACCAGGTTATGTGACCACCTCTGATATAATCATGGGCAAGTAAAGGGGCGTCACCATGATTACTATAGATCAAGCATAATTCATCCTCTGAGGCTGGGAAGGGCCAGTCCTCTTCTGAATCACATGACTGCAGGATACCTGAATAAAACTGAGGTTTAATTGATAAAAAAGAGCAAGTGGCTGCTGTTTGCTGGTAAGCCAAGAGTGTTTACTTCCCTATTATTTAAACATTTAATAGAAATCAGGCAGTGGATGGCCATGTGATGAAGTGCCATGTGGTCAAGTTAAATGCAAAATTGTTCTTACTCTTCCTGATGTGTGGAAGGTCCCAAACAACACCACTACACCCAATTTAGATGGGGAAATACACTGTGACCTCATATGCTTAACATTCTAAAACTGATTTGAAAAGGCATACACGTAAAACTTAGGATAATCATGGGAGGAATTTTACCTCCTTAAATATAATGGGTTTTCATTTCTTTTCTCGATTGGTTACAAGGTAGTTTGAAAGGAAATATAAGTGAGAAGTGATAAATAAAAAGTTAATGAATAAAATGGCTGTTTAAAATAAGTGAAAAACAAATGGCCATTTGGTTGTTTTATGAGTAAGAATTAGAAAATGCAGAAACAAGTTCCTCTATAGTGCCTATTGTAATTGAAAATCACTTTATATTACTTTTTAATTAAAGTTGCTATTTTTAGAAAAAAGGCAATAAAGACTATGCTGAGCAAAAGATTTTAAAACAATTTCGTAATTAAAAAGTTGAGCAGTGAAATTCATAAATTCAAAATTACAAAAGGCGCTTTCATAATGAAATATTATCACGTATTCTGATAAAGAATGGCAAGTTTTTCTTGGATCTTGCACAATTTCTAAGCATTCAAGTTCTTAAATTATGCCTTCACTCCTAATCTAGAAAACACGGTAATAAGAAGAGTTTAGTTAGAGCACATACCATCTTGAATGGCTCCTTTGCACTGAGCCAGATATATTACGTCAGTCCATGCAGTAGGAAGATTCACATGTTTCCCGGTGCCCAAAGTTTTGAGACCCAATTTTCTCTTTTATGGGGAAACATGAAAGAGGCAAACAAAAATGTACTGATTATTTATTTATTTATTTAGATTATCCTTTAATTATATTCTCAAAGTCATTCTATGAGGCTGATGTTCTATGGCCAGAGTTGTATAAAACTTCATACATTTTGATTTTTGCTTTTACTATTTTTATTTGTTGACACTGTATGTAAATTATATTAGTGTTAAAATACAAAGAATGTTTGTTAATAGTCTGAGTAATATCATTAGTTATTTGTTGAAAATAATTCTTACACTTTACATCCTAGAGATGTCTTCTATTTTTATTTTATTTCCCCACCAAGGGAATGCATCTCTGATTTTAGAAGGAACAGTATATTGAAGAAATGTGATTTAACAGAAATGATTTGATGCCATTTTGCTGAAAAACTCTAGCTGGTTCACATAGGCCAAAGTTAATAAACATGAGAATCCTCTGTGCATTTATAGTGAAGGTTTAGGAAAGCTCTTTCCTCTTTGGGATACACCGTACCTTAGTTAACAATTTTTTTTAGGAAAAAGTGGAATTTTCCTCATCAAAAATTTACTTGCCAGACTTTGATATTTTGCTGTGGGCTTTTGGACTACATATTCCCCAAAACTAATGGGGAATCTTCAACCCAAAGAGCCATTTGACACTGAATTATTGGGTTAAAAGCTTTAACTTCAATTTTCATTAATATTTTAACTATGCTTACTTATAATTAAAGAAAGGTGTATTTTATTTTTTTCTTTCAATTTTCTTTCCACCAAGTAGAAGAGAAAATTGATATACTAAGTAAGTCAAATAGTGTACCATTACCTTACATCTGAGAATGTGTTTTCTAGCTAGGTCCAACAATTCTTCCTTCTCTTTTGGATTTTTTGTTTGGTTGAATCTCAAGATGAATTCGTTTGTGATTGAAAATGGTGGCCTAAACAAAATTTTTTTTAAAAAATCAATAATTATTCAGTTCCAAATTCTAATTAATCAACTTTCAGTGGCTAAATATAACTATTTCCTAAAAGAGTAATTTACTTATAAGACTTTCACACAAACAACAAATTAGTAAAATAAAAAATATATATATACAGGTCTTCTTGACTTATCATACTTAGACTGAGTAACATAATTCTCATGAAGTCAAATAACTTTGTAGCCTCTGGAAAAAAAAAGTTTCTGAGTTGGTTGTAAGAAGTCTTGCTGGTATATGCCTTCTTCATAGGTAAAATCCAATACAGCCTCCATTATGTTGAAGATTGATTTATCTCCTCACGTATATTAGTGTTGGTTCAATTTAAACTAAACCTTTATCCCTGCATGAAAGTGGAATTAGTTCAACTATGGCTGGAGTAAAGTGAGCTGGGGAAAAAAGATATATGTAGTACGGTCAGAGAGGTGACAAGTAGCTAAATTAACTCTGAATGAGATAGGAAGCTATTACAGAGTTTTGCTAAGAGAAGTGGCATGACTTAACTCAAGTTTTAAGGATCATTCTGATATTGTGTTGAGAGTTGGTGTGTGGGGAGGTAGGATATAGCAAGGGAGGGAGCACACATATATTTAAATGAGAGGTAACAGTGAGTTGGCTCAGAATTATAGCAATATAAGTAAAGAGAAGAGTTTAAATAATGGATATATTTTGACATTAACTCCAACCAGACTGCCCAATGAAATAGAAATTAAGTATGAAACAAAAAAGGAGTTACAATTAAACAGAGTAACTGGAAGGATGGGATTGGTATTTAATGAGATGGGAAAGATTGCTACAGGAGCACATTTGGGGTGAGGGTAAAGAATAAGTTCACTGTTGGACATGTGATATTAGAGATGCCCATATCCATCCAAGTGGAGATGTAGAATAGGCAGTTAAATATATGAGTTTAATTTAAGGAAAATGATTCAGGCTAGATATTTCAATTTTTGAATCATTAACATGCAGAAGGTATTTAAAGTCTTATGAATGGAAAGGATCACATGGGAAAAGTATAGAGAAAGAACACAAGTATTTCAAAGATAAGTGAGACAAATAATTTGAGAGTATATGCAAGAGAATAAGGAGATTAATTAGAATGATGTATCACTGAATGTAAGATGGGTATGGGATCAAAAGTAACATCAGAGGAATAGAGAACAGGTAGTAGAATCAGTGAGTTTTTTATTTGTGTAGTCAAATAATTGTTACAGTCATGTCATTAGAAGAGATGTGAAAAAAAAAAACATTTTTAACATCTTACTATATTCAAAATTTACTGAATTAGTTGCTCTGTTGTATACAGGGGTGGGGGGAAACTTGAATAAAAATCAGATTTTGTGCCTGGGTAATTCATAGTCCTATTGGGGAGACAGATGTATGCAAAAGCAATGACAATGGCACATGATTACAGTATAAGCAGAGGTAATGACATGGTGCTCTATAAATTAGAATCAAATATAGATATCCCAGAGAAGAACAATTAATAAAATAACAGACTCTTTAACTGCCATCCTAAAATGGGCATTTATACAGTCATGCATACTTGTTTATTGACTATCCTATATATCATTGACTAAGCTTGGAACAGGGGATACAATGGTGCAACAAACAACACTGCCCTCTATAATCCTGGAGTTTATAGCAAAACAGAGGAAGAGTTGAGATGTTAGAACTCACAGAGTTTGCTAGAATTGGACATTTTGAAATGAGTAACTTCATTCTTGATTTCCTGTTCTCTGTTTTACTCTTGCTCTTGAGGAATATCTGCTTAGACAGATATAGTGAAGGCTGCAAACTCTTCCTCAATATGACTACTGGGATGATGTTTCTTTGATCTACATGGACCTACTTTACATTAAGAAACCAAAATAGCTTTGCTCTTCCCATTTGTACAAAGTGCTATGGGAATTACAAGAGGGTAGCCTCTTTATTCATTTATTTTTTTATAAATTTCATTATAAATTAGATTTTAAAAATATTAACATGACAGTGCTCTTTATAACAAAACAAACATACAGGAGTGCATGAAGAAAAAAATTAATAGACCGCCACCCAACACTCCAGTCTCCAATTCTACCCCTCAGAAACAGCCAAGTTAATGGTTTAATGCGTATCCCTCAAGCTTTTGTCAATGCTCACAAATATAAACCAATCTACATGTGCTCTTCTTAATAAATGCCAAATGAGGAGAGCATTTGGACTTCCCAGAGTGCGTGTCCTTTGCAGGAATCCATAAATTTGTTTTTTAAAAAGTAATTGGTTCCACTTTGGGATGGGGATTCTAAACATGTGTAGCCGAGGTCTTTTGAGTCTTATATCCTCACACAAGCAGTCATTCGAAGGTGCTAAAGAAGACTAGCTCCTCTGCTTGTCCGTTGTCTGGGCTGCTATGAGACCATTCTCAGAAGGTAAACAACCGCCACACCATTGGCATGCTGAATTTCCGGTGCTCTATCCTGCTAAGTGATCATGCCAATTGTTAGTGTGGCCTATTGTAATCATGTGAGTCTGTCTAGTGGAACCGAAGATCACCCAAGAGTGGCTATTAATGTTAAGGAAATGAAAATGAACAAACTTCAGCTAAATGCACAATATAGATGATCTCACAAATATACTATTCAGATACAGAAGAATATATATACTATAATGATTACTCCATTTATATAAAGCATAAAACTGTAAAGAAAACCAAAGGAAAGTTAGGAGAGTGAAGAAAGTTAGCAGGGGAAAAACGATATTTTAATGAAAAGATTTATGAAATAGCTTTCTGAAAATCATTTACTTCTTCACCTGGTGAGCAGACAACTATTTGCTTTATAATAATTTTTCAGTTTTGTGTTTATTTTTATATACTCTTCTGTATGGGTGTTAACATTTCACAACAAAAAAAGTTTTAAATATTAATGACAAGATCCAAAAGTAGGTGTATTTTTAATTATAATAGATTTTTTAAAATACTTTACAAAAAAACATTCTAGTCATTCATATTCGTACCAGTACAGCATGAAAATTCCCGTTTTTACATCCTCACCAGAACAGGATGATATCAATCGTTTTAATTATTGCCAATTTGATTTATGAAAATGGTTTTTCCTTGCGGTTTAAAGTTGGTAGCTCTATATCTAGTAGCATTCCTGAGCATCTTTTTCTATGTGAATGGCCTTATATTCATTCTTACATTCTCCATTCTGTGGCAAACATATTTTGTTCATTTTTGTTCATTATGTATTTTGTTCATTTTTTCTCTTATTAGGCTTTTTGTCTTTTTCCTGTCGATTTGAGGCAATATTGTGTAGTGGTTAAGTGCACAGGACCAGTAGCAAGACTGTCTATGGTTTGAATCTTACTCTGCCCCTTACTAGATTTGTAACCTTAAGTAGTTATTTAACCAATCTGTGCCTTAACTTCTTTTTCTGTAAAATGCAAAAGTAAATATACATTTATCATACGTTGTTTTGAAAGTTAAGTGAAATCATATATGTACTGTACCTAAAAGAATACCTGGCACATTATTTCTGAGGTTTCTTGTTTAGATGATCTTCCTCACCCAAATAAAATACAAATAGACACCTGAATTTTCTTACAATAAAGTTTTACATATATTATTATTATTATTGATGCATCTACATTTTGTTTGCTTGCTTGTTTTAATTGAAGTTTATTAGGTGACAATTGTTAGTAAAGTTACTTGTTGGTGGGAATGCAGATTGGTGCAGCCGCTGTGGAAGACAGAGTGGAGGTTCCTCAAAAAATTAAGAATAGAATTACCATATGACCCAGCAATCCCTCTCCTGGGTATTTACCCAAAAAAATCTAAAACGTTTATCCGTAAAGATACATTTACATTTTTAATCCATTTGCAATTTATGGTTGAAATTGTCAAGATATAGGAATCTAACTTGGTTTTACTTCCAATGAGCTGCTCTTAGTGACTTTTGTCCAAGGGTATGGAACGGGAAAAAGAGTAACTTTACAGTGAAGAAACCTGACAAACACTACTTCAGCCAGGTGGTCAGATTTAATATCCACAGCGATAAATTGTGTTGATAGAGTGTACCCTTGATGTGATGTGATAAAAACGCGCTTCAGTACTGTGTTGTTTCTCATGCACAAAAAAACCCATAATCCCACTCTAATCATGAGAAAAACATCAGAAAAATTCCAGTAGAGGAATATTCTGTAAAATGTCTGACCAGTACTTCTTAAAAATGTCAAGGTCATCATAAACAAGGAAAGTGTGGGGAACTATCACAGCCAAGATCTAAAGGACACATGACCATGAAATATAATGTGGTATACTGTATGGAGTCCTGAAACAGAAAAAGGATACCAGGTAAAAACTAGGAAAATTTGAATTATATGTGGGTTTTCGTTAATAATAATAATATATCGATATGGTTTGATATTGTGACAAATGTACCACATGAATATGACATTAATAAATAGAAGAAACTGGGTTTGGTATATGGGAACTCTTTGTAATATCTTCTGATATGTTTATAGCTGCTTTAAAAATAAATATATGTAAAACTATTCTAAAACAGTTTTATATCTAAAGCTGTGCTCAATATTAAAGTGTATTTTAGAAGTGTTGACAGATAAGGAATGGACAGTGAAAAAAATCACTTCGAGATAAAACATATCAGTCATTTGTTACTTATTGCTTCATTCTGTATTAAATGAGCACCTCTGTGAGTTAAACATTCTTCTAAGCAAGAGGACACAAAATGAGTCAAAAACAGATGTACCGTCACCTGCCTCATGGATCAGATACTCTGTTGGGGGGAGAGTAAATACACAATAAACAAGAAAACGAATAAATGAACTAGATGATTTCTGAGTGTGAGTGCTGTGAAGACATAAGTAGAGTGGTGTGGAAGAGAGCACAGGGGAAGAGAGCTACTTCACATTAGGCAATCAGGGAAGATTGTGAGGGAGAGACATCTGAATGGAGATGAGAAAGAGACCAAGAAGACAAGGGATGGAGATAAAGGAGAAACTGATAAGATCAGGGAGACAGCCCTGACCTAGATCTCACAGAGTATTTAGACCAGAAGGTAGTGTCTGGATTTTACTCTAAATGTAATGGGAAGACACTGCAAAGTTTAAGTTAGAGCTTCACAAGATTTCATTTACATTCTTAAAAGAGCACTAAAGCTGCAGTTCCCAGACCAGGGCCAGGGACACTGATTAGGAGGCTGTTGCAGAACGACAGGAATTAGGTGATGGCTACTTGCTGGAGGCAGGGGTGGCACTTGTGGAGATGAAGAAACTGCTTAAGGTCACATAATTACAAAGGGCCAAGAACTCATCTCACTTCAAGTTCTAAAACCCACAAAAACCTGTTCCATAATTTAGTGTTTCGTATAATATTAATGTATCTGTCTTATATTCCTTTCTGTAACTTGAGGTTCTTAAGTTTTTCCTTATTGCTATATGTACAATTTGCTTAATGAACATCTGATGGTTTCCTGACACTAAACTGTACTTTCTCTGTTTTACAGGAAAAAAGGAGGCTTCGAGAGGTTACGTATCAAACTCAAGACCATAGCTTTAAAAGTGAACAGAGCCAATATTTGAAATAAGCTGTCTGAACTAAGTCTTTCCATTTAGCTTTTCTTATAAGATCCCACAGAACGTACTGCAGTATAAGAATATATACTGTATGCATTCTTCTTCTTAATAAAATGCAATTTAAGCAGATTTCCTCCCTACCAACCACAGATAGCCCCAAACACATAACACACACACACACACACACACACACACACACACACACACACACACACACTATCCACGGTTTCAAACACAAATTTAAAATACACTTTCTGAAATAGACATTTTATCTCAGCTTTGTCGTAGGCTCCGAGGAAAATGCATTTACATGATTTTATTTCTAAAGTGGAATAAAGCTTCAGGATGAAAATAATATTTAATTCAATATCTATGCTTAGAATATAAATAAATAATTTTAGTTTTGTCAACTATTTTTCACTATGAGTCATGGCCTGTTATGGATCATAGAAAATATGGAAAACTAATGTTTTTCAGCTTTCTGTACGGATATCACGTACTTGATAGGTCTCCCACAGCTCATGTCAATAAATATTTCATGGGAAATAAATATAGCTATTTTAATCATTTCTTGCTCATCACAAATTAATTGGATTGTTATACAAATTAATGCTTATTTAATGATAAATACAATACATGATAAGAAGCAAAAGGAAACTTTAAAAAGCAAATACAGGCATTTGAAAAGAAAAGATACTTTAGCTTCACATATTCCAATTTTTTCACAACATCAAAGAATTTCACCAAGCTAAATGTAATCTGTAAGTGCATAAGTGTAGTCCTGTAGAATAGGTAGTGACTAAAGATTATCATTCTAATTTTTGTATAAAGAAAATATACTGAAGTCTCCTGACTACATGGATACCCGGTCCAGACTGACCCTGTATATACATTATCTGTAAATTCAGACCTTTGTTTAGCTGATAATTCATTTGTTCAGTAAATATTTAAAGAAAGCCTCCTGCATACAAGGTATTTGGCTAGATACAATGAGGTTTAAAAGAGGAACCAGGCCTGGCCTCAGGAAGTTCACAATCGAGGAGAAAAGTGAGACACATTACAAATGATGTTAACATAAAGCAAATATACTGGGGAAAAAAGACAATAAAAGCTTATGGGAGCTCAGAAATAGAGATTATGATTCCAATACTCCGCAGTCCCTATAATTGTTGTTTAATCAGTGTGAGCTATAATTTCCCATCTATGGAATTGTGTACAAAATCTTGTAGAATTTTGAAAAGCATTAAACAGAACACACATTCTAGTTCCTGGCATGCATTCAACTGTTAGTTATAAACCTTGTTGTTTGGGTTAAAGATTCAGTAAAAGCTTTTTTGCAGAAATGACACTTGAGCAGTACCTTGAAATACAGACAAATTGGAATGTGACAGAATAGCAGTTATCCTTTCAACATCCGTTCTCTGCCTCTTCCTGGCACAGGATCACCAAACTATAGTCTGTATTTCCTAATCTTCTTGGCAGGTCGGGATGGCTGCATGGCCAAGCCCGGGGGAATGTGAGCAGATATAATATATGCAAACTTCAGGTCACCTCTAACTTAAAGACAGGCCACTTTCCCTAGAATGAGGTATGTTTTTTCTCCCTCCTGTGTACCAATACAGTGCTGAATCAGCTTTGGTTAGGCAAATGAGTATAACACCCTGTGAGGGTCCTGTGTTTTTCACTGACCCCAAAAGCAGGGCTACCCTGTCAGCCTAGACCCACCGGATTGATATGTCAGATAAATACATTTCCAGCTTACTTAATCCACTGAAATTCGAGGCCTCTTTTTTATAATTACTTCAAATTTACCCTAACTAAAACAAAATGCTTAAAAATCAAGATAGGAAATAAAGACAGAGATGCTCGGTTGAGAACAAATGTAAATGACATGGATGGCAATCTGTGGCAGAGACTTACAGCTGCCCACATCAATGCCTAGTCTCCATTTCTTACTAAAAGATTCTTTCTGGCAATTAGTTACATACATATGTCTAGGTTTCAGCCAGTAAAATGTAAATAAGACTCAGATAGCGTTCTAGGAAGTCTCCTAAGAAAGTCCACAAGCCCCTTTTCTGCCTTTCCTCTAGTCTGCTGAATGAAGCATGGCTGTGATTGCTGGAGCTTCAGTAGCCATCTTAGATGATGAGACAGCTTCAGGAGTAAGCCATGTGCCGCAGAGAGCTGGTTAGGAGCCCAGGTCCCGTATCATCATACCAACTCCGGGCTGACAATATTCAAAGAAATTAGCTTCTATTTTGTTTGTGTTGTTGCTATTTTAGATTTTCTTAGTTGCAGTGCATACCAATTCTATATTTTACATAGACTTTTCAGTTTTATTTCATAAATAAGAGGTAATTACTGAGCAGAAGAATGATTTAGGAGGATTACACTGAAAGTCATATGTTGAAGGGTTTGGAGTGAGGAGTGACTGTTGGTAAATAGTTGGGCAATTATTTCAATAATTATGTAAGAAGTAATGAAGATCTGAACTGCAGTTTGGGCAATAACAATCAAGAAGAGTACATGAATGTGAGAGATTACGTAGAAGCTAAATCAATAGAGCTTGATGACTAATGGAATGTGAGAAAAGAAATTGTGAGCCTTGGCCTACAGATAACCTCAAGGTTTTGAGCCTACATGATTAGTAGTAAAGAGTTGGCATGAAGACAGTTAGATGGAGGAATTTGGACAGATCTATGTCATTCTGGACATACTAACTATGATTTGCCTGTGAAACATCCAAGTAGAGAGGCCAATAATTTAAATAAACTTGTGAGGTAGGCATTAAGAAGTGAATAAAATCTGGAAATAAAGATTTCAGATTCACCTATATATTAGTGATACTCAAAGCCATGAAATTTCAAGAGGAAGAGTACTGAGAAAAAGGAATACCTTTGGTCAAATCCAATAGTTAGGAAGCAAGAGGGAAAGAAGAAACAAAAAATTTGGTAGAATGAGATTCAGGAAAGTATTAGGTTGGTGCAAAAGTAATTGCGGTTTCAAAGGTTAAAAATAATTGCAAAAACCACAATTACTTTTGCACCAAACTAATACTATAATGGAATTTAAATATGTGTACAATTTAGAGTATAAATTTTTCCTCTGACAATTGTTCACTATTCATGGTCTCTACTGAGCCAGTATGCCTCAATTCCATATTAGTATGGTGTAACCACACCTCACTACTAGCTGTAGCTGATTGGGTCACAGTGGATATCCACTCAAGCTGTGCAAATCCAATTCTCTCTTAAGGGATTTTAAATAATTAGCTTATACTTAGTTGGTTAGAGCTGAAAAGTCATATAGAGCCAAGAGGGAGCTTTTGCAGAAATGTTGTTCAACACAACAAAAAATCCTAAAGTGGGAAACTACTTGTTCACCATTATAGCACCTAATCAAGGTTTGTTGGATGATTTATTAATGAATAGCCAGATCCTCTACCTTTTTAGAGCTTATAGGCTAGTGTAGATATAGACTATATCTGTCAACCATTTTATCTCCAGTATCTTTCAGAGAATACATAATGAGTACTAAATGAATGAATGAATGAATGAATGAATGGATGAGGCCTAGCTATACTTCTGCTCTCCAGCTCCACAAGACAACACTATATCCTTCCATTACATTTTTCTTTTGCTTTAATTAAATTGAATATGCCCGTTCCATGCAAACAAACAATTCTAAATTGAAATACCAAAGAATATGTAGAAGATGGGGACCATGACCTAAATTGCATATCTGCAGAGATGCCAAGGCTAAGAACAAGAAAATCATTAGTTAATATTTAGAAAATCAGTGGACATCTTTAAGAGTTTCAGTAAATAAAAACAGAACCCAGATTTCATAGTGCTAATACGTACATGGATGAAAAAAATTACGTATTGGCTACATTTTTGGTAAGTTTGATATTATGGGAAAGTCAAAAAATTGAATGGAAACAGACAGAAATTTTGAATAAAAATTAACCCAGCTTCTCCCAAAAACCAGAAGTACCAGTAGAACTGAAGAATAGTCTGGCCCTTTTAAGTATGTATATGACACAATTGAATGTGTAAGAAATCCACATAAATAATAAGTGATATGGGCATGTACAGAAATTTACTCTATAAGTACCTCCCCTAAATTTACCAATTCCTCATGCACTGATCTTGGGTCTTGGCTTTGAAATCAGACACTGAAAATAGCCTCCGCCTTCACCGATACCTGTGGAATTGATTACAGCATCTTTACATCATGGATACCCAACAGGCTTTATGGTATGAAACCAGAAATATGGGCCTTAGATGGATTTCAAAACAAACTATGGTTTTATATATTTTTTAGTATGTCTTCATATTTCTTTAGACCTCATGTTTCTGAGTGACTCAGTTTTAGTAAATGAAATACTGTCTTAAGCCTTGAAAATGCAAACTCTCCTACTTAGTAGTTACAATAAAGATGATTCTAAACAAGTAAGGGACAAGGGGGCTGTTAACACAGACTAAATTTTGAGCAGAAAGCCATGTAGAAGAAAATAGAAGGCTGAAAAATATTCACAAGAATAGAAACCTACTTCCTTTTCTAAATGTATAGTCTCATACTTGTAACCATTCTATTCTGCATTGGTAACAGTCAATAATTTTTTCAAGGTTGCCTGTAAGATGCCTACTCTTTGAAAAATGTAGACTTCTATAGCCTAATGTCTTCTCTTGTGAAATGTAATTATTAAGACCAAAGAGGATTAATTGGCTGGCATGGGTAACAGTACTCTAATTGATATATTTAGTTACTAAAGATAGATAAACTCTGCCTGCATTCTTTTGCTTAGAAAAAGAACTTCAAATTTTATCTCATGTCATTTCTCCCATTAGCCAAGGAAAGGTAAAAATTAATGACTCTGATAGATTTGTCCTAAAACTATGCATATGAATTTCCTTTTGACAATGGGCTAATTGTCCTCTGATGACAAAAGAAAGGTTTGATGAAATTAAGGACACTCATTATGGAATATCTCACCAAAAATGTAAGAGTAAATATCTCTAAAAAAGGAATGGAGTAGAATCCTGGGAATCCTTGTTATCCTATGAGTTTCTGCCAGAGGACCCTAGGAATCAGCTCGTTCTGGTAGAGATATAAATATTAAGGAGTGGGGTCAACAAAGTGGGTGATAGCGAAGGGTAATAACAACAATAATTTCAGTACATAACCACAGGAATGGCCATCCTTTCACAGGGTTTGAGAGGGTACAAGCCCCCAGGATGTTTGCCATTACAGCCAACATTTCTCTATTGACCCAACTGGATCAAGGCCAAAAACAGACCTAATTCTTGCTCATTTGCATAGTAAATGAATCATCTGGCAATAGAATAAAACTGACATAATAACCAAAGCTACAGAGCATTGCTTGGGGGCTTTGTCCTAGAACATTCACCTCAAAAACTACCAAGAAACATTTTTTTAAGGACAAGCAAACCAGCTTAACTTCTATAAAACTGGCAAAATTATTACAAATTAATCAAGATACACTCTCATTTCTTTTTCACATAGCAAACCAAGATAAGCAAGCCAGTGTTGGTATGGCAACTCCGAGGTGTGGAAGTTTTGACATTTTTATCTGGTTATTTTGCTATTCTCAACATACGGCTCTGTTTCATGGCCTAAGATGTCTGCTCAGCTGCCACAATCACATCCTCATTCCAACTAAAAGGAAGAAATAGGGAGAGAAACTACTCCTCTTAAAAGCACGGAATGCCAGTGGTGTACATCAGTTCTGCTAACATATAACTGACCAATATTACATTCATGATCACATCTAGCAGCAAGGGAAGCTGAGAACTGTATCCTTGTGGTTGGCCATGGTTGGCCATGTGTCCTGCTATAAGTTCTATTAAGTTAGAAGGAAAAAATTAATATGGGAGGAGGGGCAATTGACAGTCTTTGCATTGGTGATTGTAGTTTGTCATAGACTGATACACTACCACAAATTGCCACTAATTAAGTACCGACTGGTAATTACCCAGATCATCATTGATGCTGTAAGACACTAACTCTTAATGGTCTCCTTTTTCCAAGGCAAATGCCAGGCCATGGAAGAAAGACTCATATTTCATTAGCCAGTCATGTTTTTGTGACCTTGACAATATAAGCTTTATGTGAGGATGAAGGGGGTATTGGACAATATTTGGGATATGTTGTGCCTTCTTCCATGGCTAATGAAAAGTTTAGTGCTATGGTGAATGTGTTAAGGGTGCAGCATTCCAATAACCATTAGAATGGAATCGAGAAAAATGCCAAATCTAAAGAGTTTATGAAAAACAGTCAGAGGGATAATTGTAGGAAAACATGTTTTCTGGGATGCTGGAAGACTAAAGATTGAATAACAATTATAGGATACTAGGATGTCTCTACTTTCCCCCCTCGATTAAGCTGTGAATAACTGATACTGAGTTGAATTTAGAGATAAGAAAAAAAACGACATATGAAAACATATCCTGAAGTGAAAGCATAAAGAGCTTTTAAGCTCTTCATGATCAGTGCATACACTGGACGTAAACATTGCGCAGAGTCTCACATTCACTTGATGCATGCATGATCTCCATGCCCCAAACACTGAGTATCCTTCCTCTTCCACATTTTGAGCAGCCAAGGGCCTAGAAGTATGGATGACTTACCACCTATAGGGTGAATCTTGACCAAGGAAATTGCTACACAGGAAGGAGCAGAGGAGATGAATACTCCCCCTCAATCCTCCATCCTGTGGTCTATTGTGAAATGTGGTTTCTCCTTGAAATCTGCCGTGATAATTCCCATATGTCAAGTATGGACATTGCTCTGCTGTATCTCTTTGTGGCAAGTTGTGATTTAGTGATCAGCGTGGTAATACATCAAGATTTCCTGCCTCATTTTTCTTTTCTTTTTTCTTTCACCTTCACTGCATTGACCTTGTGTATTCCAAATAAAGTAATAGAATCTCAATCCTCTTCTCACATTTTATCTTCTAGTGACTTGGGCCAAAACAATGTAGTAAGTTCAAGCACAAGAGGACTGGTTTCTAAGACCTTGCGAGACCCTACATACTTTATACAAATAATCTCATTAGTAGCTGTGATCTCTCGTTTGGGATAATACATCCTAAAAGAAGCTATGCTGCAAAACATTGAATGTGTTCATGATCTTTGGGACCATCCAGCTTTTAAGTTACCATATTTTTGGCTAACTCATTTATGGCCAACCCAATTGCTACAAGTATAGATGCCTCAGCTTAACAGGTCTAATTAACAGGTCTAAATTAACAGGTCTAATTATAAGCTCTTAACCATTAGAATGTCACTTAAATCCTTATAATAATTTAGATAAATGAAAAACAAATACTATAGATCAAATAAACAAAAGACCAGAATATAAATATGAGTCTAGAAAATTTTCTTCTTGTTGCTGAGCACACATTTAGAACTCACACTATATTATATAAATATATATTATAAATGTATACATATATATTTTTAAAATATTTAGATATGTATTTATAAAGCCCATTTTACTAAGTGTAAGTATCAAAAACATTCATAAAACAGAAAAATTTCAAACTTATTAACATTTCAGGAAACTTTGAAGACTACAGCCTCCCAGCCATAAAAAACACAAGCAGCTTCTGTGAGAAAAATGTAAAATAATCTAATAGTTTGACTAAATCTTCCTAATGTAAAATTTATATTCCCTTTAATTTTTTCCAATCAGCTAAAATAAATGTGTATAGTTGATGTAAGTCTTCAAATCTTTTAGTCTTTTCTATCTCTGAGATGAAGTAGAAAAAGCAAAACAGACTATATACAATAAAATAATCTTAGTTATAAAAAAACAGTGACAAAATAGTATGACCTAAACCAGTAGTTCATTGCAAGATTGTGTGATTCTCTCTTTAACCCAGAAATGCGTGGACTTCGGTTACCTCACTTGAAGGGTTTACATGGAGGCTTACATGTGTCTCTAACAGATTGCACACTGAGCCTGCAAAAAACTCATGTTTCTAAGGAAGAATAAATGGACCAAATGCAGTAGAAAGCCCGTGACAATTCATGCAACACCTAAGGATAGAAACAAAGATGTTACTTCCTGCAAGATAGGTCTCTGCTTCATCTCAAACAGCTGATGCCAGGAACAGAATCTGGTTTCTCTTAGTACAAGGGACCATGGAGACAAGATCAAGTAAGTTTTCCAAGTGATTGTACAGTAAGAAAAAGGCAGGATTTTCAAGGTGTGGAAAACTTATCAGGGACTCCCTTCACATTGACTAAATATCCAAGGTAGGAACTAACCCCAATCACTTCTCCTCAATCCCAGGAAGCTGTAGATAAGGCTGCCTTCTTGCTCACCAGAGAGGAAAACAGAAAGTGAAAAAAATGTGTTTGTGTGTGTGGGGGTGTGCTGGGGGCGCTTATGCACGCATCTGAGAGGATCAGTCTCAATACAGATTTACACCCCAGGCAAACTCTAGATAGTTCACCAAGAACATTCAGGAAGTGGAGTTAATTTCATTTGTCTTAAATTAGTAGCATCTACAGGGGCCTGGCAGAGAAGCAAAAGCAAAGATTCTCTGGAGAATAGCACAAACACCTTTTTTCCCCAAGAACAAGTGGGAAATGATAAGATATGACATAAGTGAGAAAAACAAAACTTACAAACTTACCAAGACTTCAATCATTGGAATAATCAGACATAAATTATAAAATCATCATACTTATTCCACAACATGCTTAAAAGTATCTGCAGGCAACCAGGAACTAGAAGCCTACATAGAAGATTTGAAGAAAAATAAATGAAGTATTTGAAATGTAAGATATAATTTTTAAAACTCAACTTTGGTAACAAAAGATAAAATTAGTCATATGGAAAATGGATCACATCAGAATAAATTTTTTTGAAATACAGTAAAAAGACACAAAAGATGGAAAATGGAGATGAAAGAGTAAAAGATGTGTCATATATAATGAGATGGTCTAATATATATTTAATCAAGAGTTTCATAAAGAGAGAAAATGGGTTGTCAAGGTAATATCTAAAGGAACAATATCTGATAATTTTTCAGGAATTACAAAAGACACCAGTCACAAATTCAAAAGGTCCGAGAAATCCAAGCAGATAATTTTTTAATTACATTCTGACACATCATAGTAAAACTGTGGAAATGCAAGACAATAAATTCCTGAAAGCACCCAAAATTGGGGAAAACAGACTAATCTTAAAAAAACAGCATCAAAACTTCACCTAACTTCTTAACAGTAATAAGGGAAGCTGTGAGTGTAATAATATAATCAATGTGCTGAAGAAAAAAAAAGAATAAAAGTGATAACAGACCAAAGATAATTCCATATTCAGCTTTAATTATTTTTTAAGAATAAGAATAAAATAAAAATATATTCAGACTCACAAAAACAGATTTTTCTTAACAACAAAATGTCACTAAGGAAAAATTTTAAAGTTGTACATCTTTTAAAAACAAGATCTAAGAAGCAAGAAGGAATGAAAAGCAAAAGCAAATTAAATGTTATAGTAAATGAAACATAAAGGAACATTAACTACTTAAAATAGTCATGAAGTTTAGTTGGGTTTAAAAAAACACAAAAAATTGAAGTGCTGGTTAAGGTTGGAGAAAAATAATCATACTTAATTATGAAATGTTTAGAGTATTCCTTTAAAATCAAAATTGAAATAAGCATGTTTAGAATTAATAAGATGATTTAGTAATATTTCTGTACATAAAAGTCAATGTATAAAAATCAATTGTAGTTCTCTCTTCTGGAAACAGCTTGAAAAAATCTATTTAAAAAAAATATGCATAAAAATTATAATAGTATCAAAAATACCATATACATAGGAATAAATCTAACAAAAGATAAACGGTCCCCTCACCTAAAAAAAAAAAAAATTAAAATTTTATTGAGAAAATTTTACAAATAACTAAATAAATGGAGAGATATTCTTTGTTCATGGATTGAAATCCTTATGATAAAGATGCCCATTTTCCAATTTGATCTATAACTTTAGAAAAATCCAATAAACAATCCCAAAAAATTTTTTTGGAAAAAAAAATGACAAACTGATTCTAAAAATAATATGTAGTTTATCATTGAAGAAGAACAAATTTGGAAAATCTATCATACTGACTATTAAATTATATTACTAAATGACAGTAATTAAGGCAGTATGGTATTAGTATAGAAGGAGACAAACAGACCAGAAAACAGAATAGAGAGCCCAGAAACATACCCATTATATGCAGACATTTGATTTATGCAATAATTGTACTAGAGAAATAGTGGAGAAGGATGTCCTTTTTGATACATGGTGCTGATCAATTGGGTATGTATATAAAAAAAAATTCGACCTGTACTTAGCATCATTAACAAAAATCATTTCCATATGCATTATATGAAAGATAAAACAATAAGATTTTTTATAAAATATGTATAAGAATATCCGTATGTTCTTGTGGTGGAAATAGATTTTTTAAAATCAAAACACAAAATGACTAATCATAAAAAAATCAATAAGTTCTGTTCACTAAATGGTATATATCCTGTGATCCAACAATTTCATTCCTAGATATGTACCTTAGGAAATATCTGATAAAATTAGGAAAAGTGCTAGTATGCTTGTGTGAGAATGCGCATAGAAACAGTGTTTATAATAACCATAATCATAAACAAACAATTATTTGAAAGGCCAACAGTAGAACAATAAATGAATAACTTACAATATGTTAACGAAATAAACCAAGGGAATGAACAATCAGGAAAGAAAATTATATATGTACACTCAACATCTTGAATAAATCTTAAAAACATAATAACTATATTAATTTTCAAGACTTCTGTATGATGAAAACCACCACAAAAACAAAGTTAAAAGACAAGCCACAGACTGAAAGAATTCATAATCAATATTTAATAATATCAAATATCAATAAGAAAAAGACAACACAAAAGTAAACTGGTCAAACATGAACAGATAATTCATAGAATTCTAATGGCAAGACATTAAATATGCTCAGTCTCATCAGTTATCAGGGATTCAAATAATTAGTTATCAGGCAAGTACCACTTTTAACCTACTACAATGGCAAATATTAAGAAGTTTGACAATACCAGGTACTGGTAAAGATGGGGAGAGTGATACTTCCACATTCTAGAAAAGAAATTGTAAATTGACTCAGATATTTTGGAAAGAAACACATCAAGTAAAATTTAAAAAGCCAGGAATAAAAAAGAAAAAATCCAAAAAAAAATCCATTCCAAAGAAAGACAGAGGTACATAAGGAGATATATGCAATGATCTTCACTTTAGCATTGACTTTATGAAAAAATTTGGAAAATAAAGTGAGTAAAGTAAAAAGGATTCATTATATTAGAAGACTAGTTAGCAGCTGCCAAAATGAATAAATAAAGAAAATACATAATTGGGGTCAAGATGGCGGTAAATGCTATGCTTACCTCTCACGACTACATCAAAATTAAAACTAAACTACAAAACAACCATCATTGAGAATCACCTGAAGTCTTGCTGAACTTAAGTCCTACAAATAAGGACATAGGGAAGAAGGCCCCTCGAGATTAGTACGAGGGGCAGAAACATGGAACGGGCTGATCCCACACTCACATGAGACCATTAAAAATCAGGAGGAATATCTCAACTGCAAAGGTTCCCCACTTTGCCAAATAGTGAGGGGTCCCAGTGCTTCACCAGGCCCCCCAGACCAGGATTCCAGTACCACGGAGAAAACTCCTCATAATTTCTGGCTGTGAAAACAAGCAAAGATTGTGCCTGACTGTGACAGAGGATGGCTGCACTTTGAGGCGCTCCTCTTGGAGGGCACACGCATGGACTTAGTCACAGATAGAATCACTGGCTCTGAGCTCCAGCACTGAGGCAGTGGCTCAGGGGGTAAAGTGGAGATATTCGGTGAGGAACTGGGATGTCTGACTGCAGAGTGAGGGCTAGAGGGCCAGCTTTCTCCCAGTGGATGAGCTGGCGGAAGTCATTGATTTTTTGTTGAGCCCTCCCGCTTCCCAGCATGCATATGCAGCTGCCAATCTGAGTCTCCATCAAGCTGGCTAATGCCCTTCATTTACCCAGCCCTGGTGATTTTGAGATCCCCACCTTGCCCAACTTTAGGGCACAAGCAAGCTGCTTCCAGTGGCTTTTTCTTATAAACCGCCTGCCTTGCTTCATACTGCAGACTTTCCTAGGGTCTCTCAAGGTTCACAAAACCCAAACAAGAACCATCTGGTTTCAGCATGTTCCATACCGCTGGCTGAGCAGCCCTAAGCTCAGCACTACAGGCAGCTGGCCTTGGTTCGCTGATTAGCCTCTCAAGATACCTCCAAGCACAGAACACCTGGTGGGCATCTAAGCATTACTTTGTAGTTCACGCCAGGAGGCCCCAGGCAGGGCATAGGCTGTGGCTGAAATTGGCCTGCAGTAGGTCCCCTCGAAGGTGGCCCAGGGGCTGGCATGCCCAGTGGCCAACTTTAAAACCGAGCTGAAGCAACACCTGGCCACCTCCAAGGACAGCACACCCAAATGTCACACTGGGCCTTCCAAGAGCCCCACTAAAGGGAATCCTGCTCCACAAGGTCAGCCCCTGCACAACAGCTCCTTCACTGTATTCACAGCTAGTCCTCACAACCAATGAACCCAAGTGTCAATTCCTCCCACTGACTTGCAAATAGCAACCAAGATTCAACTATAACAGGAAAACCACATAACACACGCAAAGGACACACCTGGAGCCCCTGGCTCTAATGACAAGGAAGACTGCACCACTGGGCTTCGCAGGACACCTACTACCTAAGGTCACTTTACTGAGACCGGGAGACATAGCAGCCCTATCTAATATATAGAAACAAAGACAGGGAGGCTGCCAAAATAGGGAGACAAAGAAACAATTCCCAAATAATAGAACAGAACAAAGCTCCAGAAAAACAACTAAACAAAATGGAGACATGCAATCTACCAGGTGCACAGTTCAAAACACTGGTTATAAGGATGCTCAACGATCTCAGGGAGAACTTCAACCAAGAGAGAGGAAACATAAAAATGGAAATAAGAAATATAAAAATAACTGGTCAGAAATAAATATAATAGAAACAAAGAATACATTAAAGGGAATCAACAGATTACATGAAGCAGAGGATCAAATCAGTGATTTAGAAGATAAAGTATCAGAAAACACCCAAATAGAACAGCAAAAAGAAAAAAAAAATCCAAAAAAATGAGGACAGTTGCAGGGACCTCTGGGACAATATCAAGCATACCAACATTAACATCATAGGCGTACCAGAAGGAGACGAGAGAGAGCAAGGAATTGAAAACCAATTTAAAGAAATAATGATGGAAACTTTCCTTAACCTGGCAAAAGAAATGGAATATTCAAGCCCAAGAAGTGCAAAGTCCCAAACAAGATAAACCTTAAGAGACCCACACTGAGACAAATCATTAAATCGCCAAAAGTTAAAAACAAAGAAAGAATCTTAAAAACAACGAAAGAGTCTGATTTCTCAACAGAAACTTTGCAGGGACTTTTTTAAGACAGGAAGAAAAATGATTTAAAAAAATATGAATAATAAAATGGTGATAACTACATATCTATCAACAATTACTTTAAATGTAAACAGATTAAATGCTCCAATCAAAAGACATAGAGTGACTGAATGGATAAGAAAACAAGACATATGCATATGCTGCCTCCAAGTGACTCATTTCAGATCAAAAGACACACACAGACTGAAAGTAAAGGGATGGAAAAAGTTATTTCATTAAAATAGAAAATACAACAAAAAGCTGAAATAGCAATACTTATACCAGACAAAATAAACTTTAAAAGAAAGGCTATCATAACAGACAAGGAAGGATCCAGTAATCCCACTTCTGGGTATTTATCCGAAGAAACCCAAAACGCTACTTTGAGGGGATGTGTTCCTCCATACGTTTATTGCAGCATTAATTACAATAGCCAAGATATAAAGGCAATCTGGGTGTCCCTGAATGGATGAATGGATGAAGAGGTGGTACATTTATACAATGGAATATTGCTCAGCCATTAGAAAGAATGAAATCTTGCATCTGCGACAACATGGATGGACCTAGAGCGTATTGTGCTGAGTGTAGTGAGTCATATGATTTCACTCGTAAGTGGAATTTAAAGAACAAACAAATGAAACAGAAACAAATTCATAGATCCAGTGAACATTTTTATGGTTGCCAGATGGGAGGGGGATTGGAGGTGGGGGAAAAAGGAAAAGGGATCAAGAAGTACAAATTAGTTTTTACTTAGTAGTCATGGGGATGTAGGTATAGCACAAGGAATATAGTCAATAATATTGTAATGACTATGTATGGTGTCAGATGGGTACTAGATTTACTGGGATGATAGATGGGTGGGAGGTTGGGGCAGGGTGAAAAAGGTGAAAGGATTAAGAAGTACAAATTGGAAGTTACATAACAGTCAATGGGATGTAAAGCATAGGGAATATAATCAATAATATGATAATAACTATGCATAGTGCCAGGTGGGTACTCGACTAGCTAGGGGAATTACTTCTTAAATTATATAAATGTCTAACCACTATGCTGTATACCTGATGTAACATATAGCATGGGGAATACAGTCAATAATATTGTGATTGTATGGTACAGTGTAAAATGGTTGCTGGACTTACTATGGTGATGACTTCTTTAGGTATATAAATGTTGAATAACTAAGGTGTATACCTGAAACTAATATAATATTGTATGTTAGCTTTATTTTAATAAAAATCTTTAAAAAAAGAAAATACATAATTATCAATATGGATTGAATTAAAAACATAATATTGATTCTTTTAAAAAATCAAGTCACAGATAAATGTGTTATAATTTATCTGTGTATGTACTTTATGTAAAGATATAATTCCATTTAGATTCACATGGAAAATAAAATTTTATATTCATGTATGTTAAAGTAGAAAAATGAACTGAAATGATATATGCCACAATTATAGTTGGGAGGGTATGTGGTCACATAGCTTCAAGTTGATCTGTTGCTCTATTCTTTATTAAAGATTTGAGAAAAACATAAGATTATGTCAATATGTAAGTTTTATTATATATCCTATTATTCTCTTTATTTTTAAGTTCTTAAAAATTTCTTAAAATCACACATAATTTTTAAATTATCAACAAACTGATCTAATAACTTCATTTTAGAAACTTTACCCCAAGAAAATAATTTGAAGTGCAGAAAACCATTCTATTGTGGCTTAATTTGAAACAGCAGAGGACCTAGTAATAACTAAAATGCTTCACGATACCCTAGTTATTAAATGCTTTTGCTTATGCTTTTCATGGATTACTATGGCAACTTAAAAAACATACAATTACAGAAAAATTGGTTATTTTAAACAAACGTGTAAAATTCTAAATTTCAGAAATAAATGATTATAAATAATGAAGCCATTTATTTAAAAATTGTAAATTTTAGTATTTTATCCTCTTATATTTATTGCTCACAATTTTCTACACTTTCTAAATTCTCCAATGCTTATGGGTCCACTACTTTGATAATATGAAAAATTTTTAAACTTACTTTGATTTATCACTTCTTTTTTGCCTTAAATTTTGAAAATGAAGCCTCAAGATTTTTTCATAAGAGGAAGATATTGCTCCAGATGTATTAATCATAGGTGATTTCTTAATAGGCATATTGATAGATCACAAACCTAAAGAGACATATTAAATTTTATATTAGAATACAAATGTATTCACAATGCCAAATAATACATTTCACACAAATTCATTATTTATGGGGAAACAGGTGGCAAAAAGGAAAATCAGGCTTAAAAATGAAATTATATTAAGTATTTATTTATTTATTTATTTATTTATTTATTTATTTTAACAATAGTTTAATTTTCATATATAATTACCATTATTAAGGAAGTATTTAGATTTAAAGTTGTCAGACCTAGTCAGACCCAACTTTGAATCGAAAACCCATGTTCCTTCTATTATGTTACTACTATAAAATCATCCTTTCATAGAATATTTAGACTTTATTGTACTTTACCAGATTTATCAGCAAAACCATTGAAAGAACAGCATAGTAGTTAAAAGAATACAACCAGACTGTTTTAGTTAACTGTGCTGTGCCTCAGTTTCCTCTCCTGTACAAAGGGAATAGTACCTTCATAGAGTCCCTATAAGATATAAGTAGGTTAAGTTACGTAGATTACTTAGAATAAGATTACTTAGAATACAGCCTTATAGAAAGTTTTATAGAAGTGCTTATGACCATTATTAGATTACTATGCTTTCTGTTTTTTAAGGTTACTTATAAATTTCTTTTTATGTCTCCTGTCTTTTTGCCATTTAGATTATGCTTTCTCTGTTTGTCCTCACATCCAAATTTATTTTCTTTTTGAAGCATGTCTGAGCACATTTTATGAGTGTGTAAGACCAAATCTGGGGCACACTATTTGTGTTTAATGGAGTGTTAATATTTAAAGAGCAAAAGGAAGTACTAATGAAATGGGCACTTAGATTTTTATTGAATTAGTTTGTATTTCATTTTTAAGATAGCTAATTTTTAACACTGGTCACTATATCAGTCAAGGCTCTGGCAGGAAACAGATGACACACTCAAATAGGGTAACTGAATAAAGATGCGGGCAGAGTTATTTAAATTTTAAAGAAAGAAAAGAAAACCCAAAATGTCTCCATTCTCAGGGGCTGGCAGGAAGACAGTGGGAGGTGGGGTAAACCATTACCATTCTCATAACCAAGGGGAAGAGGGGCCCAGCTGCAGGAGAGTGGTGCTTAAGAAAAATCTTTGGCCTTTGGTCCAGAGATGCAACTAATCGGAGACTGCCTGCTAGGAGGGAGCCTGGAGAACAGAAACTGGATCTCGCTCTCCTCCCGCACTCCCCTCCAACCATCTGCCCGTGCTTCCCATTAGCTAAACCAAACTAGAAGCGGAAGGTGCAGGGCAGAGGGCAAGTGGACCTGGAGGAGTAACGGGGAAATATCCAGCACAAAATAGATTATAAACTCCAAACACCATTATCTATTGCTATTGGTTAGAGCAAGGTCTGCTTCTAATAACCTATATCCATTAGAATGTAAAGCAAACGTATTTTAAAGTCAGTAGCTACACTGAGCTATATACAGAAATGTTATTCAGAGTGGGCCTCACTTTAATATAAAATACAAGTTATTCCCAAACAGAATTAATATATTCAGGAGCTTTTTTGTCTTGTTTTAACAGTTAACAACATCACTTTAAAAGGCACTCAAGAAAATAACCACAAACGATTAATGAATTCATTGTAAAGTACACATATGCACAGAACAACAATAATAAAGATATATGGATATTCAAAAGAGGTAATTAGATAAATCTAGAAATAAATGTTACAAATTTGGCAAGTATTTCTTGAATCATATAAAATTATGGAGTTAAGATGTTTACATACCCAAGGTAAAGACAAAATCATCAAGAGAAGACAAAAAGAAACCCACAATTTATAAAACATTACTTATTTTAGAAAGAGTTTAGAAATACAAATTTGAGTCAGATATACTCTTAGATTTGTTTGAAATAAATGTAAAACATTTAATGCCAAATAAATAGAAAGGAAAATGTACAGGCCACCTAGGGCAAAAATAATTGAAGGGAAACTGAACTGAAAGCAAACTGGTCTCTGTGTGTATGTGTTAGGCATATTGACCTAGAACTTTGAGCTGTTTCCTGATATATTTCACAGGATTTACTACAATTCCTCATATTTTTTGAGGTTTCAAGAACTTAGAAACTATTTTAGAAATCCTCTCTTGATCACCGAACCTATTGTCCAAAGATTCCTCGCATCTGCTGGTAACAGTGGTAGATATTTGCACCATTGAATCGTACAATGAATATTTGTACATTTCACTGCAAGTAAATTTTACCTCAATAAAAGTAAGATTACAAAAGAATATGTGACATGTATTGTACTAGGATTAGGTTTAGTGACATATAACAGAAATAAAAATGACCATTGCTCAACAAGTAGAAGCGTATTTCTCTCAGTTAAAAAAAAAAAGTGTTTTTAAAGTCCCAATCTAGACAATGTAGGGTCAATTTGGCAGCTTCACAGTCATAAGAAACCAAGGCTCCCTCTGAATCTTCTTTTCCTGGTCATTGTGAGGCCTCACCTTGCTTCAGGTTGTTCACCAGTTCCCGCAGCATCAAATCATTGGGGAGGCACTATTGTCGCTATGTGCTATTGATTCCCATCTTCAAAGGAGCTCTGTTAATCAAGTCTGCTTTTCATCCCTTCTGCCATTCTCCTAAGTCAGGATGCCATTATCTTTGTCCTAGATTAATACAATAACTTCTTATCTGACAGTCTCCTGATCTGTCTTCCCCAGTCTCATCTTTTACATGACTGCCAGAGTAACTTTTCCAAACAAAAATCTCCTGATCATTTCACTCTTCCCCCAGTCTCCACCTCCTTGTTAAGACCCTATAATAGACCCCCTACTGCCAATAATAAAATCCAGATTCTGAGTAGGGACTACTCAGATTGTTGAAGCATAAAATTTGAGTGTATGGTTTATATTTTATCTATTACACTTTTTTAAATAACTGATTATTTTATTTGTCATTACAAAGTTAGACTATATGTATTAGTTATAAATTTTAATTGCAAACCTTTTGGGCAAAATATGTTGGAAGCTGAATTATCTCATCCACTTTGGGGTCCTACACTTATATTTTTTAAAAGACGCTATTTTACCGACAGGCATGGGAAAAGGTGAGGAAATATGAAACCATGTCTCTTTTGGAAATAGTTAAAAACTAAAAATGTTTAGCTTATAAGAGAGTATGGATGATGTACCATTAATGCTTCTTAAGGATGAAGGCTTTACATGTACTTTTAAGAACTCTTAAGAACTCTACCTTTTGGCTTGCACTTTGATATATATATATATATATATATATTTTATTATATTTTATTATATATATATATATATTAAATATATATATTATAATATATATATATATATATATTTTTTCTTTCTAACTTTCTTGCCTGAATTTCTGCAAAGAAGAAAGTCGAAGCTGCCTGAATTCACTGGCTCCTCTCCATCTTAAAAACAAAAAAATTCAACTTTGTGTCATTGAAAAGATGACAGAGAGTGCTCTGTAGGGAGGAAAAATGGTTCTGGGATTGTAGAGACAGAGATGTTTCCTGAGACTGGCAGGTAACGGACGTCATTCAGAGCCATCTCCTCTGTTGTAGCAGCATCCCCTGGAGATGACAGCACCATAGAAGAAACGTCTGGGCACTGCAACTTGAGAGACTGGATCCCATAGCATAGCAGACCCCATAGCATCTCTCTACCTACATCAGGTCTAGTTGTGGCCCAGAAGGCGTATGTCAGTACAGAGGGGACCATATAGATGTGACAATTGACCAATGCTTTCTTGATATATAAGGATCCAGAGCCTTTGTAAAACCATAGGCAGGGGCAGGCCTACTAAAAACTAAGAATGAATATCCAACAGTCAAGCAGAACAGAGGCTTAGAGTATACATAGTCAATTTAAAGAAAGTACAAAAATACTATTTCTTGCACACATAAGTCTATCACTTATGATTTAGACCTACTACATGTATTTTAACTTTGTAGTAGTAAATAAAAGAATTGGCAAGACTTTGAACAATAAAGGCAGATGACCAATAAATATATAAAATTATGCTAAGCTTTCCAAATAGGGAAAATGGCTGATTTGTGGTTCACTAAACAAGATAGAATTGACTGTGAAGGACTGAACATTGAATATGAGTGTGAGTATGCAGAAAATCACTTATGGAGATTTAAGAATCTTCATGGTGTAAAATATCTGAATATCTGTATGAAAAAAATTTCTACTGAGAATTACATTGATGAATTTTCCAAGGTGATATCTGATGAAAACCTTAGTCCTGAACTTGATGAAACAGGTCAATATTGGTGCTATGTCCTAGAAGAACAATAACCATGGCTGAGGAAAGAAAGCCCACAGATTAAGGATGCTAATCTCTTAGGATATTAATGCAGTAGGGTAAACTTGTTAGTAATTAGATAAATGCAATGGCAAATGTATGAAGGCTAGACACAATTTGCCTATGCAGCACTAAGCAAACAAGGGAGTCTGAATAACCAGAGAAGCAGTTGAATGACCTATAAAGTAGCTGAATGACCACTTTATACCAGGTGCATGAAGTCATTACAGGCAATCTGTACTAGAAGAAAACTAAAATTTATTCTTTTCAGAAAACTGCTCTCTATCTCCTCTCCTGGATTTCTTGCAAAAAGCAATGTTTTCAGTATTTGTTCTCCCATCCCACATACGCAAACACAATATAATATTAGTGATAAACACATTATGTCCTCTAAATAAAAATAAAACTTGTCTTAACTGTGAGCTAGCTGCCACAGAAATCCAAGAATCCAAGAAGATCTGAGTGGCTTCAGTCTTAATGATGCCATTAACGTCATGTACAAATTTTGTGTGGACATATAACGTAGGAGTAGAATTGGTGATTCGTGGGGTAACTCTATGTTTAACCATGTAAGGAACTGCCTAATTGTTTTCTCAAGTGGCTGCACTAGTTTCCGTTCTCACCAGCAGCGTATAAAGACTCCAATTTCTCCACATCCTCACTAACACTTGTTTTCTTTTTGATTACAGATATCCAAACAGGTATGAAGTGGTTTTGATTTGAATTTCCCTAATGGCTAATGATACTGAACATCTTTGCATGTGCCTATTAGCTGTGTGTATATTTCTTTTGAAGAAATGTCTATGCAGATCCTTTGCCCATTTTTAATTGTGTTTTTTTTTTATCATTAACTTGAATGTGTTAAAGAGAAAACCACAAGCCCCGAATGGAGTCACCTGTGCTAAAGCCCATGATACCAAACCTACATTTAACACCTGACCTAATTTCTGTTTTAACCTCTCCCCCAAAGTATAATCTTCATGAACCAGTCTGGAACTTAATGGTCATTATCAATGAGGTAATCTGTCACATGGGCCCTCTCTATGCCCCACCCACTCATAGAAGGAGGAAGCAATCTGCATGATAAAAACCCTTGCCATTCCCTCCTGCCCCCTCAAAAAAGATGTCCATGTCTAAAAATAATTTATTTTCTTTTGTTAATAGCTTCCTTGCCCCACCTGTCTTCCTATAAAATCCTTCTATCTTGTACAACACAGAGCTCCCTTCTAGTTGTTAAATAGGATGCTGCCAGATTCATGAATCAATTAACAAAGCCAATTAGATCTTCAAATTTACTCAGTTTACTTTTGTTTTTTAACAAATGGTTTTCATAGGTTCTAGATACAAATCCCTTATCAGATATGATTTGCAAAAATTTTCCCCTACTCTGTGGGTTGTCTTTTCATTTTCTTGATGGTGTGTGCTTTGAAGAACTATATTTATAATTTTGATGAAGTCCATTGGGTCTATTTTTTCTTTAGTTGTCACATCTAAGAAACCATTGCCTAAATCCAGGTCAGAAAGATTTCATGCCTATGTTTTCTTTCAAGGGTTTTTTAGTTTTAGCTCTTACATTTAGGATGTATTAATATTGTATATGGTATGAGGTAGGGTTCCAACTTCATTCTTTTGCGTGTGGATATCCAATTGCCCAAGAACCATTTGTTCGTTTTTTTCCCCCCTAAATGAATTATTTCAGCACCCTTGTCAAAAAGCTATTTACCATAAACGTAAGAGTTTATTTCTGGATTCTCAATTATGTTGCATAGATCTATATGTCTGTCTTCTTGCCAGTACCAGACTGTTTTGATAACTGCAACTCACTAGTAATTTTTGCATTTAACAAAGATGAGTCTTCCAACTGTGTATTTCTTTTTCAAGATTGTATTGTGTATCCCAGTTTCCACAATAGAGCTGTCATGTGAATTTTAGGACCTGTTTATCAAGCTCTGCAACCAGATCAACTAGAATTTCATAGGGATTGTACTGAATTTGTAGATCAATTCGGGGAGCATTGCCATCTTAACAATATTAGGTATTCTTATCCATAAGCATAGGATGTCTTTCTGTTTATTTAAGTCTTCTTTAGTCTCTTTCAACAATGTTTTGTAATTTTTCAAAGTTTAAGTTTTACACTTCCATTGTTAAATTTATTCCTAAGTATTTTATTCTTTTGGAGGCTATTGTAAATAGATTTTTTAAAAATGTATTCCCTTTTCGGTTTGCTCATTGCTACTGTATAGAAATAAAACTAATTTTTGTTTATTGTTCTTATATACTGCAACCTTGTTAAACTTTTTATTAGATCGAATAGTTTCCTATTGGATTCTTTAGCATTTTCTACATATAACATCATGCCATTTGCAAATAGAGATAGTTTTACATTTTAAAGAAACTAATTCATTTGTTTTTATGGAAATGTAAGCAAAAATAAGGAGTACAGTATTTAGTTTGGGACAGTAATTCCCAAAATGTATTTTGTGGAATACATATTCTTGGGATGTAGTTACCTCCTAAAAGTTTTTGGTTGTGAAATAAGTTTAAGAAACAATGCACTAAACAAAATTAAGTAAGTTTGCATAGTGTAAGACTGCTCAGAGTTGTTAATATTCTCCTGTGCACTGAAACTCTCCCTGAGGAGTAGTACGATATACAGTTTTTCCTAAATTTGACCAGAGAAATATTTGGAACACTGTCTCCTCGAATTACATACACAACACATTTTGGGAAATTGATAGTGCTAAACAAACTAGTAACTAAGCACTTGTTGTGACCAGGCAGTTTACCAGGAGCTCTGGATGGACAATGAACTAAGAGAGTAACACTTACCAAATTCATTATGATAATGAATGAGTCTGATAATGAATCAGATATTCAGTAAGAATACAGCATTACTCATCAAGATCACAAGAGTTCATACAGAATAGTTCTTATTGAAATCAAAACCTGGTACTCACCTTGAACCTAAAGATTTATGTGGGGCATCAAAACAAAGAACATTTACACATTGAAGAGAGATGTTTCAGATCATGAAATGGCTCCAGTCTGGGTGCTTGGCAGTTCATCAGCAACCTGGCAGAGACCCAGAATTTTAAAACAAGAAAAAAGTTTTTAACATTAATCCCTAGTGTATTTTTTAAGCTCCAGTTAAAACAAGGTTCAAAACAATTTCTGAGAACTAGACAATATTAAAATAACAGCAAGTCTTTTGATAGGTAACCTACATTAATGAATACAAGATTTAGACTGTACCTTTAAGGAACAAAGGATAATTTTACAACTGACCACCAAAAAGAATTCATTTAGACATGTTGTTGAGGTAAGGTAAATTAAGGAATCCTACCATCTCCTTACCTCCTCTTAGAATTTTTTCCTAGTCTATAACTTGTACCCTCTTCTCAAGATTAACTGCTTTTTAAACATCCTTTCACTTCACATCCTCAAGGTATATCCCCCCAACACACACACACACACACACACACACACACACACACACACACACACACACTTCTCCAAATTTTTGAATGAGAGAGAGGGAGAGAGAGGGAGAGGGAGAGAGAGAGAGAGAGAGAGAGAGAGAGAGAGAGAGAGAGAGAGAGAGAGACAGAGAGAGAGAGAGAGACAGAGACAGAGACAGAGAGACAGAGAGACAGAGAGACAGAGAGACAGAGACAGAGACAGAGAGAGAGAGACAGAGACAGAGATTGGTGGGGAATTTTCACCAGCAATAGAAGGATTTGGAAACTGTCTAGAGGGGCAAACTGGCTTCTGAAGTAAGGGTTGCCAGAGAACAAGTGAGTCTGAATCCAGAGGAAATTATTAATAAAAGCATCCTCCTGTTGATAGCAATAAGAAAGTCCCCTCACCGCCTTTAGTCTCCCCAGTAAAAAAGCTATTTCTTTATCCATGACCTGGTGGCTGATCCCCCACCTTCTCCCTTCATGCCCTCACAGGATAATTTTCACGCTAGAAGGCTTAGATTCTCAGGAGAGTCAGGAAGGGCAGGCCTGGGTTAGGGGCACAAGCAGTAAAGGCTTCTTCCAACAGCCAGAGCTTATGAAACCCTAAAAAAGGAGGCTCATTACTCCCGTGTGTGAGTCTTTGTGGGTCTCCCGATTGCCCTGGAATGGAGGATGTGGCAATCACGTTAACTCTCAAGTCCTCAGAAGCAAGACCTAGTCGTCACTCACCGCGGCGCTCGGCGCTCGCTCCGAGTCGCTGGGGACCGAGACTGGTTGCTAAGGACGCTGTGAGAGTCTCTTTTCTGACCAAGTTTAGCCAATCAGGACCTGTAAATTCAATTCCACCCTCCCTTCCCCGCCTTCGCCACATTTGTGTACAGTTTCGAACGAAGAGATGCAATGATGTGTAAACGACCTTTATTAGCTTTAACATATAGTCATAAAGCACATAGTAATGATTTGTTTTAATAGTGCACATACGTTAGATATCCGGCCAGTAGCTGCTGCCAGGAGTGATGCGGCAGTGCTTTAGTGTCCCCTCAATGTCTAAATGCCTCTCCCAAAGTCTCGCCCACCCCCCGAAAAAAAAAATCTAAAACAAAAAAATAAAAATATGGTTAGCAAAGATACTCCCTGGGAACGCCCTGGGAACTCCTGTGACTCCTCTCCTGAATATTTCACGCCCACATTCAAATACAATCCTAAATTTTCTTCAATCCGTCGCAGTCTCTCTCCTTCTGGGCCTGTCCACTCACACATTTTGGAAATATATTATCTTTCTTTTAATAAAAATATAATAATAAAATGAAAAGAAAAACAGCATGCTTGCTATAAAAGGGTAACTACGTCTTTTAACCAAATTGCTGTTCGTAAGCTTCCTTTAAATATGAAATCTAGACCTGCCAGTGTCCTCTAACTAGGATGGTGGGTAAACAAAGCATCCAGGGTGTCCTGTATGTACTAACCACAAGGGGGCTCATTTCAACACAAAAGAATGCCTATATTTAAAGGCAGCATCCAGTAAAATTTTCTAACTCAAATCCAAGGTAAAATCCCTTGTCTACCAATGGGATAGCAACTTCAAATAGTCTACAAATTTTCACAAATGTTTTACTATGTGGAAGGGCAATTCTGATTAAATGGAAAGCTAAAGTACAGGGATTATCCTTGTAAAATAAATTGCCTTTAAAAATTCAGAACTTTAAAAGAAAATTTAACTGATGTATACTTGAAACACATCAATTCTGAATTGTTTCTGTTCATAATAGGCACCAAATAACTCACGATATGTTTAGTACATTTTGATATGTAAGGCAGTAATTATTGATCCAAATTCACAGAATGTACAACACCAAGAATGAACTCTACTTTAAACTATGGACTTTGGGTGATAACAATGTGTCAATATAAGCTCATCAGTTATAACAAATGTACCATTCTGGGTGAGGATAGGTGAGGTTATGCAGATGTTGGGGCAGAGAGTATATGGGAAATCTCTGTACCTTCCTATTAAAGGAATCTTCCTACAGGTTCCTTTGTGAACCTAAAACTCCTCTAAAAAATAATAGACTTTAAAATAAGTTAATTTTAAAAAATAAAGTAAGTTGAAGGTAAGAACAAGAGTAAAACCAAGACTATAAAAAAGAACAAAAATATAAACAATATTAAAAAGAATATGATAAACACTTTTGATTTATTATCTCAAAAAGTCATGAGTGCTTACCATATTCCAAGTAAAATAAATATGAATAGACTGCTGCCCTTAAAAATAGCTTGGTGGGTATTATTTAAAATTCATTTCAAGAGATCTAGGAAAACTGTTATAAGCATTAAAAATACAAACTGTTACCAGATTACTCATACAGGAATAAAAAGCAGGTTAGCTAAATAATTTTTCTCCATAATATGAAAATCAGTTGATTCTATGGAGCATCTACATAAACAAGTAGCTACCTACGAATTCTATAGGGAAGATAACTAAACGACATGTTTGTGTAAGGAAGAATTCACAAATTCTTCCCCTATACCTGTATGTTTTAAAATTAAACCACTCAAAATATTAAACCATTCAAAGGGCAGATTATTTAGACATTAATCAAAATTAAGAACTCAAAAATGTAGCAGTTGTGACTGTAAAGAACTGGAACCAGGTGTACCTAAACAATTAGTAAGTTTCCTTTGGCTACAAAATGAAATGGCAACTTTTTTCAAAAAGATGATATATTTATAGCTTATATAATCCAAATTCAAAATAGTAAAGTGTGAGGAAGGAGTAGGGACACTTTTCAATTTTCATAAAGAAGTATAAAATAAAGAAGTTTCACTATTGTGGGTTGGGGAGAATTCAGTTAGATCAACTCACACTACACTAAATGATGGATATCAACAAATATAAATACATAACTTGTTTTTGGAAAAGAGTACTTAGTGGTATAAATATGGACCTCAACAAATAGAATACCATGAATCCTTGAAGGAAATATTTCATAGAATAAAAAAAAAAATAAAACCTCTTAAAGTTACCATATAAATTTCACGCAAGTACATTTCAAATCCCAAAATGTGTGTGTGTGTGTGTGTGTGTATGTGTGTGTTTTAGGAGAGTCAAAGTGAAGAATGAAATGGTTTTAAAATTTATTTAGAAGAATAAATGACAGATTAGCCAAGAAAATTTTGAAAAAGAATTATATGTGAAAGGGTTTGGCTTACTATATATTAAAACTTACTGTGAAAACTTTTATTGGTCTATATTTATATTTTAGAAATAAAATATATACCTTCAAATTCCATCCTTGAAAATGGTATCTGGTTGCATCACAGTGACTTGCACAGAGTAGGTGTTTAATAAACATTGCTGTGTAAATTCTTGAATAAAAATGTAGATGGTTTTTATTTTATTCTGTGAGCTGAATAATTCAGTGTCAGAATTTGTGTCAAGTATTAATATAAATAAATGACCTGCTTGGTCTGTACTTTTGTTTGGCAGGTCATATCATTCTATGCCAACTCTTATAAACTGTCAAAATAGTCTGCTGTTCTTCACTTATGTTTTGAAGAATGATTGAATAATGGCTAGAGTTTTTAAAATATTTATTGAACTATTTCATGATTATAAATATTTCTATCATATGATTATTTTCAAAGAAAATTAATCCTTCAACTCTATTGGCTAAGGAAAAAGATCAAAAATTTAATCTATATCATTCTATTAATACTTGTGTGAAAATTTTCCTGGTTATTAATTTTTAGTGCCTACAATATTCTTTATCCATTGTTATTCAATGGTTTAATTGTGGTGATTTTAAAACATGAACACAAATTGTTTGATAATTCTCCCCTCAAAAGGTGGAGCCAAATTCTCTCCTGGTGAGTGTGGGGTTCGATTTACTTGTAGAAACAGTAATGTGGCAGTGTGGCTTCCTCTCTCCTTCTTTCCCCCTCTCTCTCTCTCATTTGCTTGGGGAAGACACCAGCTGTCACACCATGAGGACACTCAAGAAGTTCTATGTGGAACTCTATGTGACAAGGAATTGAGAAGCGACAACAACAAGCAAGAAAAGAAGGTATTTTTTCCACAATTAGCTGAGAAATCTTGGAAGTAAATCCTCTAGTCCCCGTCAAATCCAGTGGAAGCTTGACCGCAACTTCATGAGAGACCCTGAGCCAGAACCACTCACCTAAGCTACATGCAAATTCTTGAACTACTGAAATTTGAGAAAATAAATGTTGTTTTAAGCTGTTTGATTCGGGGGTAACTTGTTATACTATGATGGATAACTAATGCAAATATACTGTTACTCTAATAAAATGCATATTGGCCACTTGTTGGGAAAATTTCACGGGATCTAGAATCCAAAGAAAGACTGACAAACCATCATTACATCAAGAGTTTATTGATGAAACTTCAGGGGAAACTGGCTTATATATTTGCTCAGGACAGCACAAGGGCCTCTACCAGGAACCAGCATACTGGCGGCTTAGAGAAGGGGTCAGACAGTCTCTAAGGGGGATTTACAGGAAGCCATCTCTGTTCTGTCCTGGATCTAGCGGGAGAGTCCAGCTGTGGTCACATCATGAAGTCTCTCCTCCAATCACTCTTTTTAAACACTGGAAAGAAGTACATGTTTCAATGTCTGTGTTTAGCGTTTCACAAACTAGTTTGAAGCTATACACTCTGGACCATTTCAGCATCATTATTTTGAAAGATTTTGAAGAAATACTGGAAAGCAGGACTTTGATAGTGCTCTAGAGACTGCTACAAACAGATTTAGTAATCTAGAAACATATTTATTGCTGTGTCCCATAATGGAATCTGTTCTATTGATTTTTTTCTAGAATGATGTTTCTTCTAAACAGAAACAAACAAACAAAGAAAACCAAAAAATCTATTTTAGGACATTTAAAAAATTCGAGGTAAAAAATAAAATTCACGCTAGCCTACACCCAGATGTAACATAATTTTATCATTTTGGCATATATCCTTTTATTGTGTGCATATCTTTACTATTATTTTTACAAAAGCAAAATCATACTTAATCGTTTTAAATTTTACATTCACATTTTCACTGTAATTTAATATCTATTTCTGGTGTAATCTTTAAACACGCTGACTCTAGCTCTTCTCACATCCTTCACCATTATCACTCTAGATCAAATCACTGCTATCTCTTGTCTCAGCAGTTTACAATGGCCTACTTAGTATAGGAGGTTTCCTCCTTTGCCCCATGCAGAAGCCAGTTTTACCCTTCTCAAGCATGATCAAGGTCACCTTACTCCTCTGTTAAAAAACAAACAAACAAAATACTAAATTCTTGTGCATCACCGACAAGGCCCTGCAAAATTTGGCCCCTATCTTCTTTTCAGCTCTCAGTGAGCCCTTGCTCACAGGCTATCTAGCTAGTCATCTGGACCTTATACTTAGCGCTGCCTTGAAATTTTTTCTCCCAGATATTCACACATGGCTCATTCTCTCACTTCATTTAGGTGTGGTTAAAGATCACCTCCTAGGAGAGGGCTTTCTTGACCACCTAATCTAAAACCTTCGCAATCTAATAACTTAATTTTAACCCAATCCAATAACTTACTTTTTTAATATATAGTGTGTGTCATTGTCTGTGTTATATGTTTGTTTCATCATTTCACACGATATATTTGTTGTCTCCCAACTAGAATGTCGGTTCCAACAACATAGGGACTTAATCTGGCTTATCCATCAGTCTATCCTCATTACTTAGAATAGTAGCTGGCACAGATAGGTACTCAATAAATATATTTTGATTAAAGACTACATGGATGTACCATTTTAATAATTAATGAGTAAAATATATGGTGATGGAAAGAGAACTGACTGTGGATGGTGAACACACAATGGGATTTATAGATGATGTAATACAGAATTATACACCTGAAATCTATGTAAGTTCACTAACAATTGTCACCCCAATAAATTTTTTTTAAAAAGTCAGGAATGGGAATTGAGACCAAACCCAGACATTTCTCTTCTAACTTTCAGCCTAAAGGATTTTGTAGAAACTTAGGGGACTTATATGAGAAAACTTTTATCATATCTTGTTTAACTAGTAGCAGCTAATGCTAAACAAGCATTGATTTTCTTCTTTTATAGCAATTCTCCAATTGTATAGAATCTTTGTTTAAAATGTAGACTCTAGGGTCCTGTCCCCCAGATTTTGATTTAGTAGAATGAAAGGAAGGCCAAGGAATTTTCAATTTTAAGAAAAAATAGAGATGATTCTAATGTTCGTAGCCTGTGGCCAACGTTTTGAGAAGCACTGCTCTAACAGTTTTTATAAAGAGTGAAAAGACACTGACCCGAAGAAAAAAACACTTAGATTCAAAAAATGATGGACATTCAGGAAAATCAGGATACATAACTAAAAGACGAGACAAAAATAAATAAATAAATAATATATATATATATATATACATATATATGTATATAAAATTCTTGTTCATAAGAAGGCTCAAAAGGACATTGAATTTATGAAACTGCTGTAAGCAGGCACAAAGATAATTTGAGGTCAGGAAAATTGCAGAGATAAATAACATGATTACATAAGTTTAAAAGAAAAAGATTTTTAACTTCTGGGGAAATGACAGACTTAGGGTAATGAAAAAGTACACCTTCCCATCACAAACTGATAGAAACTCTGGATAAATTATAAGATTTTCTAAATGCATAGACGTCCTTAAAGGAAAAAAAAAAAGCCACGATTCTGAGATAAAGGAGGGAAGTATATGAGATGATGCTACAATGATCCAAGAGGGGTTGAGTTCAGATTACAGGCCGCAGGGGTCTAGGGGTGTCACTGTCCACAGAAGGATGGGAATACACAATTCAAGGCTTGTCCAAGGAAGAGGGTGGGGTTAGCAATGTATATAAAGCCAAGTTCCTCAAGGAGCTATTCAGACTCTGAAGGAGACCAGGAAACCCTAGGCCTCACCTTGAAGATTCCACAACATGGACCCCAAAAATAAATAAATTAAATAAAATAATTAATGAATAATAATTACTTGACATTTAGAATCCTGACAATTTTTCCTATTATGAGCAGTTATGTCATGAACATGTGTATAAGGAAGTATGTACACCCTTATTTGTTTTCTAAGATTTAGGATTCAAAAGATATGATTATTTTTATGGTTTTTGATATGTATTTCCAAACTGCCTTCCATCAAAAAGTTGTTATATTTTATACCACTCCAGAAATGGAGAGCTACTTTCTTCTCACCTTGCATGACATTGTACATTTACCTTTTAAACATTATCATTTTTATAGGGGAACGATGGTTATTATTTAAATGTGCCTTCCTTCAATTACGAGGGGGTAGGCATTTGTTCATTTAACTCTTATCCATTTACATTTCATTTTTATGAATTGCTTCTTTATGTCCTTTGCTCAGATTTTACTGATTTTCCCTTATTGGTAAGAGCTCTTTTTTACAATAAAGTGACCCATTGTCTAAATCATTTTAAAATGTAATTTTTTTTCCCCAGTTTCTGACTTGCCTTTCAATTTTGATTACTATATATTTTTTTCTTTTCGGTTTCCCATGTAGAAATTTAAAATGTCAAATTGGTTAGTCTCTTCTTAGATGGCTTTTGACTTTGCTGTTATCTTAAGGAAGTTTTCCAATCCACTATTTAAAAAGTATTCATCCATTATTTTCTTCCAACATTCAATATTTAACAAATAAAGGAAATATACAATATAAAATAGCTGGAATTTATTTGGGCGTAAACTGTGTGGTGGGGCTATTATTGATGCCCCCCCTCAACTGGCTACCCAAATGTCCTTCTTTTAATGATTGATCCTTTCTCCACTGACATGTGAAATTGTGAGATGAAGTTGTTTTTATATTAAAAGAACACACACACTTTTTTCTCTGTTTCTTGTAATAAACAATAAAGTTTTGGACCCGAGCCAATCCCATCCTGGAGCCCATATTCCTAAGGCACAGAGAAATATTTTGTATTGCTATGTCCTGTAACTAATTTAACATTGGTAACCCAGTAATTTGATATTAGTACTCAAGTAATATCAGATACACTACTTAAGGGAGAGGTTCAATAAATTTGCCCAAACTACATCACAATCCAATTTAAGAATGTCAGTGCAGTCAAGATGAAGTTGATTATCACTTTAAATAAAGGTTCGGTTCTGGAAGCTTGAGAATAGTGCGTCAGGGTTCTCTTACGAAAGCCCTGGGAATCCGGAGCTCCCGTGGGAAAGAAGGGACACAGGAAGAACCCACGATAGGCTCGGTCAGATCTAGGGAGAGGGACTCTGTCCGAAGAGCCCATTGAGCTAATGAAAACAGGTAGTAGGGTCATTTTAAATTTTCAACTAGGGTCTAGATTTTTAACTCTCACTGGTTAGATACCCTGAGTAATTTAGATGCACCAGAAAAAAAACAAAAACTACAGAAAACGATTTATGGTTTTGTGGTGGCCTTAGAAAAACAAAATGGCTAATTCCTAAATCCCGGAGAACAGTTTATATTAGTGGGGGGAGCGGGGAAGGGGAAAGGAAGCGGGGAGTTTTCTCGCAGGATGCCCCTTTTTAATGCTTGTTTTAGCCGTCTCCACTACCTTTGCGTTCCTCGGGCCGAACAAGATCTCTCAGATTTTACCCAAAACGCGGAGGAAGGCAAAGCAGACATAACGTTACCAGCACTCCCTTCTGGCAGGAGACACTAGCCAAGTGAGAAAAGGAAAGACCGAAATCTGGGGCCTTTGTGTGGAGGGGGTCATTTCTGGCCGAGATCTCAGCGAAGTCAACTCCAAAGGCGCGTTCGTTGTATTTCCCTATGAAACATCTTTATTCGACCTCCTCTCGTCCTGGCCGCAGCTCCCACCCCAATTTCCTCACGGCACTTCTTTGGTACTGGCTGCATGAACCCTACAGTCCTGTTTACCACCTCCTCCCTAACAGCGACAGTTTTAAGGGTTGGCCCCGTTACTGCCTCGTCTCCCTGGCAACCGTGTCTTTCCTGACCGCCGGA
This sequence comes from Rhinolophus hipposideros, assembly GCF_964194185.1. Taxonomy (NCBI): domain Eukaryota; kingdom Metazoa; phylum Chordata; class Mammalia; order Chiroptera; family Rhinolophidae; genus Rhinolophus; species Rhinolophus hipposideros. The sequence continues at coordinate 25,596,077 of NC_138053.1, read as the reverse complement.
TATGGCTACAATCACGTGCTCTGTGCACTTCCGGGTTTACAACGTGACTTCCGGTTGTCAATTTCCCCAGACGCGGTGGAAGAGGAGCCGTGTGGCCCGAAGTCGCGGTGGCCCAGTGGCGGTGGGCTCCGGGTGGGCTCGCCTCATCCTGCCCCGTCTGCTATGCATCCGCGGCGCCCGGACGGATTCGATGGCTTGGGCTATCGCGGCCGAGATGAGCAGGGTTTTGGTGGCGCTTTCCCTGCAAGGTCCTTCAGCTCCGCGTCGGACCTGGGCCACTGGGTGACCACTCCCCCAGACATCCCGGGTAGCCGCAACCTACACTGGGGCGAGAAGAGCCCGCCCTACGGTGTGCCCGCCCCCGCCACCCCCGAGGGCCCGGCGGAGGATCCCTTGCCCGGCGGCAGCGGCGGCAGCGTGCCGGTGCAGAGCAGCGGTGAGGGACGCGGGGAGCCTGGCGGGGTGGGAGGAGTGGCCGAGCCGCGTCGCGGCCTGCACCACCCGGAAGCCGCGCGGAGGGTCCCGCCTTCGGGGCCTCCGGGGCGGGCGCGCGCCGCCCGCTCTGCTCCCCCTGCGTCCTCTGCCCTTGACACGGGCCTGCTCCCTCTCCCTCCTGCAAATGTTTCCTCCGGGATCACCTTCAAAAAGACACCTGTCTTAGCTATGGGTTGCGTGGCAGACATTTCTAAATTCTAAGGGTTGGGCGTATGACATCCCATGACCGAAATCAAGAAAGAAGGAAATTGGATTATTTACCGTTTCTTGGGAATCAGATGAACCTTACCTAATGAAATGACCGCTGTATTTCTTTGATTGAATTAATGGTAGCTTTTTCTGCAAAGAGGTTTTCAGCAGACGTAGGACGCTTGGGCTCCAACCTGGCTCTACCACTCTTAAAAGCTGAGAGACTTTCTTAGTATCTGTGAGCCCTCGGTTTTCTCAATTTTAACGTGATTAGAAGAATAAGGTTTTTCTTTTTTTTTCCCTAAGTGTTAAAATGAGATGCGAGTAGCGCATAGGACAGTATGGACCACATAGTAGGCTAAAAATATTTGTTTCCTTTTTCTTTTAATCATAGGAGTCGTGTCTATTTTCTAGATCCCAAACTACCGCCTGGCATCAAACCCTTTTTTTTGGTAGAAGAGAAAATGTTTATACTTTTCATTTTCTTCTGTTAACACTTATGGTACTGTCACACTGAGCCTCATTCATATTAAACGATTCACTTGAAATATATAGAGAAGTTGTAATTTCCTTTTCTTAATTTTTAAGGAGCTATGGTAATATAACACTTTTCTACTTAAATAAATTATAGATCTTAAATTCATGCACTCCATGGGAGCCCCATAAAGATTTGTTGAATTGAGAAAAAAATTTATATATATATATAGCGCCCACCTGCTATATTTTCTGTGTTTTAATTACAGCACTGATCTAGGTATTCTCAACATTTTTTAATTCATAATATGGAAATAATGGCTACCTCGTCCCATTCTCTTGTGATGTTAGAATAGATTATATCATTAAATTGTAAGTATATTCTAAACCAAAATTTTATTCTCACTTCTATTTTGACTTGGAACTACAGTGATATTTATTTGATTTTGGTTAACTGGGAGAAATAGACTTTAAATGTCATCTGATAAGCAAATGAGCATGTGGAGGGGGATGAGTGACTTATACAGCGTCATACAATTAGCTTGTTCACTCTGGTTTGCTTGCTATTGGTCCCAAAAGAAGTACTAGAAAGTTATAAATTAATTCAAAATGCACATATTGCTACACAGTTGCCTTGTTAGGCAGTAAAACTTACTGTTTCAGTGATTGTGCTTTGATGGTTACCAGGAGCTCTTAGTAAAACCAGGGTTCTTTTAGCAGCACTTAAGGGGCTGGTGAATCTAACTTTGCAAGGAGGATAGAAGCCCAAGAGATTTACACAGTTAACAATAGTAAAACTTCCTAATACCTTCCAGAAAATATCAGTGGTATTTTCTGTATTAACAAAGTAGCCGATGATTGGTACTCACTAAAAGAAAAAAGCTGAAAGGAGGAAAGGACCTTAACTTGGGCAAAAGAAGCTTCTGTCTCACTTGTACATTTTTCAAGGCAAGAGTAAGCCAAATTGTTTCCCCAGGGACATGTTTACAGGGCCTTGTTCTGACTAAGGGAACAGTGAAGGCATCGCTTCATTTGAAAGAACAGAAATGAGAGAGAGAGGAGATGGGACAAGAACAGAGAGAGAATATTGCCCCTTGTGAATATTGTATTGTAGCTGAAATGTGATGACTAGTCCCCTGGGGTTGTGAAATTTCATCAGCAGGGTTTTGAATTTTTAAGTCAAGAAGAAACAATTTTTTTCTGCATTGGCATATGCATGGGAATGTTTCCAGCTTTAAACTTTTCTGATAAAACTATGGAAATGCCATCAGCAGTAGCACGTATGTACCTGTTAGTGTATCACAGAGACCTAATTAAGCAGCTACTTTCAAAATATTTAAAACTTGGGGAGATTGAGAAGAGAGCCTTTTGCTTATTCCAAGTTTCTTAGAGTCTACCTGCAGATATGTTTCACTTGGTCCACACAATGTTTTAAGTAGTTGCAAATAATTTTTAATTGGAAGATACTATAATACATACAAATGAGAATATGTTTTTAGAAAAATCACAGCTTAGAAACGCAGAGCCCACAGCCCCACTCTGCAACGATGAATTGGAGCTGAAGAGCAGTCGTGCCTTACAACTTGCCACAAGCCCTTCACTCATTCAAATGACTTCCCTAGCCCCTATCAGAATTTGGCTTTGGGACATGGAGTTTAAATGTTATTAAAAGAAAATATTTTTTGTTGTTTTTTTGTAAACCTAAATACTGGTTATGATAATCTTATTCTTTCTATTTTAGAACAGTTGAGTAGATTTGCTGGATTTGGTATTGGACTTGCAAGGTAATGTTTTATCTAAGGATTTCTAATTTAAGTTTTTAAAGTTTTTAATGTAATAATAGTAGATGATTAGTATTGCTTTTTTTAGATTGATTCTGTGGAGCAGTAGTTTAAATATTGCATAATATTTTGCAGAGAAAAGTGATTCTTTCAAATTTGAGTTTGTTTTTTTCCCAGTAAGCATAGAGAATAGTCATTGACTTTTATAATCACAAAATAATTTTGTAAGGAATATTGTAACACCTTTCACATGTCTATCCAAAGAATAAATCAAATCTAATCTTATCTCCCCCTCCAAAAACCCAAATAATTTCGCACTGAAACTTCTCCCTAAACATTTGAAGACAATTAACAACATAGTCTAGGTTTTCTTTACAGTCAGCATTTAATGCGCACCATTATTATTTTTTATTTTTAATGATTATTTTGTGTAAGAAAAGCCTCTAGTCTTGATTAGGTGATCTTTAGTGAATACTGTTTCAAAAATATCAGAATTGCAAAAATGCTTACATATATTGCCAGAATAACTCATTGTTTTAAACATTTAATCAAGAAAAAAAATGACCTTAATTTGCATAATTAAATTTGAGGACGTGAATGTCAATAGAAACAAAATCTGTGTATTAAGGTTTTCTTTCTGCTAGAGTTAACTTTTCTTTGGCCTCACTGTTTATACTTAAAGTTATTGTTCATTTGATATATTACTTGCATATGTATTTATATATATATATATATATATATATGTGTGTGTGTGTGTGTGTGTGAGTGCACGCACACACGCCCATGTAGGCATGTGTCACTGTTAGTGCTTAAGCCCACAGCTGTAATTAGTTTGTAGGAAATGTTTGCAGAAGAAATATTTTATACATAAAATAGTAGTCAATTAACATGGTCATTAAAATCCCCATAACTTAAGCATAAAGTACATCAAAACCAAAATTTATAGAATGAGGTTCATGAAAATTATATGACTCTTCTGATAGGAACTGTTCGTAAGACATCTTCTAAAAGAAATAGAAAGGAGCATTTAAATTGTCTAGGAAAGAGGTTTCCTATATCAGGCATATAGAAATGTACTTTCATATTTATGTGATACATATTAGTATTTTATAGTATTGTTTTCCTACTTCCCAGTTTGCAGATCTGGCTTTATTATTTTCCTATTGAATTATGTTATTGGTACAATGATTTGCAAAATGTATAGACTTTTTTAAAATCATTTTTTTAACTTTTAAGAATCAGAAACATCAAATAATGCATGATTTTGCAAAATCTGCAAAAATAACTTCAGATACATATATGTTATAAATTATATTTTGGCTATATTGTATATATTTATAAATTACTCTTATATAGTCTCTTCACAGAAAATGTACTGGCCCATCCTTGTATTGTTCTACGCCGCCAATGTCAGGTAAGTGTGCTTTTTATGACCTTCTAAACAATAATCCTAACCTTGATTTGTAGTACAGAACTCAATAAATGGCTGAGATCATGTAACCATTATTCCATATGAAATGTACCAAAATCTATAATATATCAGTTCTCAAACTTTTTGGTATTTGAAACTTCTTAAGTCTTAAAAATTATTGAGGTCTCCAAAGAACTTTTGTTTGAATGGGTTATAGCTATCAATATTTACCATTTCAAAAATCAGAGCTGGGAAAATTTTAACTTTTTTTTTAATTTTGAAAAATGATAAGCCCATTAGGTATGAATGTAAATAACTTTTTATGAAAAAGAAATATTTTACTTTTTTTCATATATTTTTAATGTCTGGCATAATAAAAGACAGCTAGATTTTCACATCTGCTTCTGCAGTCAGTCTGTTGCAATACATTGTGTTTTAAAGAAACAAGAATGTCTAGCCTTATTATATACATACGTATTTGAAAATGGGAGTATTTTTTATCTTTTTCAGATAATTGATACTACACCAAACTCAATAAGTGGTAATTTCTTAATCGTTATTTGCAATGTGAAATTTGAAACCACATCAATTAAACTTTTATACTCTGTTACATTGAATTCCATTGGCCTATACTGTATGTTGAATGAATTTTCTACCCATGCATCATTTTGTTAGTTACCTCATGCACTGATTAATTGAAAAACATTGATTTACTGAATTACGTAGATCTTCTAAATGTTATGGCATTCGGTTATACAGTATCCAAAAAGAAACAAACAAAAGACCCATCATTAAAATCACTACCAATATCACCAAAGTGTTTCAATGTTGGTAAGCTCTTGGTGGTGGATACAGGTTTTCCAGAATTCTAATTTATGCTTGTGTACTCAAATTTATCACCAGAAACAAAACCTATTGTTTAAACAATCAGCTCACTTTGTTCATTTTTAAAAACATGTCTGTCCCCAGTGTGAATAACTATAGTCTATCAGTTTTTCCAGAAGCAATGGTGTTCCATGAAAAAAGTGGCTAGTTCAGCTTGCAACTTCATTGGACAAGTGCTTTTCCTCACAACAGCCATCTTACTTTATTATGCAACATAGAATAATAATTCGAACAGTGATGTGTACCCAAGAGTCAAGATTTTATAAAATTAATATATTTTACTTCTTCAAGGACATTCTTTAGTCAAAGTGGCTTTTTCCTCCTTACAAGTGAGTGGATTGAAGAATATAATAAATACAAAAATATAATTTTGTGCCACTACTTTGATTCATGCTAAGGACTTAGCAATTTTGCCCACCACTCACTGCTTTTGCACTATTATTGAAAATGTCAGCACAAGGAAAAAGGCAAATCATGCCTTAGGATCAAGAAAATAATTTTGAACCTGTCAGTTCCCTTGAATGCCCTCAGGAATCAGTGGACTACACTGTAGCAAAAGCTCCTATAACTTCTTTGCAAATTGAGTCAGAAAAGATAATAATTACAAATTAAGCTGTTCATGCTTAGCACCAAAAATGTAAGTGTATGTAAAGAGCCAGTTAAAAATGTGAACAGTTGTATATGCCCCAGAACAGTGAATTTTTATAAACTGTGTGATACTATTACATTGTGATCCAGTGTATACATATATGTGTATGAGTAACTTAAAAGTTTTACGAAATACCTTCGGAATGTGTGATGCATTGTGATAGTTTAAAAAAATTATTTCACTTACTAAGTATTGATTCTGACTCCCTTACTGATTTTGTAATTTATCAATTGTTTATAGCTTATAGTTTGAAAAATGCTCGCCATTGGGAGACACATATCTCCTGTTCCCTGTGTGTTAAACAGCATAAGCGTTTTGCCACACTGAATGTGATGCTAGTGTTTAAGGAAATATGAATGTCAAAGAACAAGACCTTCTTTATTATATATTCTATATTACTATGTATATTGTGCATTGGTCTTCAGAGTTGTAGTTGTATAACAGTATGTACTGTGCTTTTAATAAGCGATGTAAAGCACTTTCGAGAGTAATTTTGCTTATGTGGAATTTATGCTGACTTTAGAATTGAATTTTTGTTTATGTTGTGACTCCACTGTATATCTTTTATGTCCTTGTTATTTTTTATCAAAACTAACAGAAAATAATCATGAAATATCTTTTTTATAGGTTAATTATCATGCTCGGCATTATCATCTCACTCCATTTACAGTCATTAATATCATGTACAGTTTTAACAAAACTCAGGTGAGAATTAGTCTATAGATTTTATTAAAGTTATTTAAGAGCCATTTGGCCTTAGTAATGATTAAAGCAACAATAATTCCTCGTAATTTAGTTAATGAAAATATCTTAACTTGTACTAAAGCTAATATTACATAATAATGACTTTTTTTGATGTCACTGAATAATCAGTGAATTTACACCTTTGTTCAAATTAATGAAGTATTAGGGGCATTTAATCAATATTAGAGATATTTAATTAATTGGAATATTCATCTTGGCCTAAACATTGGCCACCCAACAAATATTTAAATAATGATAGGAATTAATTTAGTCATAGTTCTCTACTAAAATGTCCTTTTTGAATAATGCCTTATTGCAAAATATGAGTAAACATTCAATATCAAGTTTTATTAAGACCTTCTTTGTGTTTCTTATTTAGGCATTAACAGAAATAACAATAAATTTTGTTCATTTTAGGGACCAAGGGCCCTTTGGAAAGGAATGGGAAGTACATTTATTGTCCAGGGAATCACACTTGGAGCAGAGGGACTAATCAGTGAATTTACACCTTTACCAAGGTACCTTTTTGGCATTTTCTCAATATTCTCTTCATATTAAAAATATGACAAAATATGGTAGTTTCTAAAAATACCTTGAATTTGAAAACTTGCCTGAAATAGCTAACAGGAAAAACAAAATAAAATTAATTAGTTATCTCTTACTGAATTAGTATGTGATAAAGAAAACGCTTCCTAGTGTAGTATCTATTGAGATGCGTCTTTTAGCTCGACTGTTATGTGTCATCAACTATCAACTAAGGAGCAAACATGAGTATGTGAGCAATTCCTGCTCTTTAAGTAGCCAGTCTGGTGCAGGAAACACATGTAAGCAAATTATAGTACACTGTGATTAGTGCTATGAGTATAATTAAACAAACCCTTTTCAGAGCCCCAGGGGACACTTTTCATAGAGTTTTTGGCAAGGATTTCAAAAAAGAACTGAAATCTGAGCTGGATCTTGAATTGTGAGTAGGAATGACTTGGCAGAGGAGAGGATTCTGAGTAGAGGTGACAGCATACCCAATTTTATGGAGGTTGGTAGATTTGGGTAACAAGTGTCTTATGCTTGGGAGTCGTGGGCATGTATGGAGTGGAATAACGGAAAAAGAGGCTGAGGTGTATGACTGCTTTTATAAGGGACTTAGGCTTTATTCTCTGTGGAATTGGGAATCTGAGGGTTTTTTGTTTGTTTTTAATATATGGGTGCTTTGATCAAAAATATACTCAAGTGGCAGTGTAAAAAATATGGACTGGTGTAGATAGAGACTTGTGGAGAATTGTTCTAGTAATCTAGGCCAGACTGAGAAGGGCCTGAACTGTGGAGTGGAACAGAAAGGGAGGAGCTGGAAAGACATCTCTGAAGTACAGTGAGTAATTGGTGATAGACTGAGAATGGGGGTATAACAGGCGAATTGTCACCAGTGACTGAGATTTCTAGATTGGAATCAAGGTGAAGAATTCATGAAGTTGTAATGGGAAAGAAGATAAGGAATTTAAACTTCAATAGAAGATTTTTAGATTCCTATAAGACATCTAGGGGGTCCATGTCTAATAAGTGGTTGGGACCATAGATCAGAGTCTAAAGAAAATTTGAAGCTGGAGGCATACATAGCTTTGAATGTTGTGGCATCGAAGTAGCATTGAAGCACTAGGATGGATGAATTTCCCGAGGAGAAAGTACAGACTAAATGACAGAGAGTGAACCAAGGACAGAATTCTGGGCAATTTGGGAGTGCACAGGTGTCTGGTGTGTGTGTGTGTGTGTGTGTGTGTAAAGGTAGTTGAGGGGAGCAGTAAGAAGTGTTCACAAAACAAATTGAAAATAGCAGTAAGATATCAGACAGTAGTATCCTATGGGCCAAGAGAGGAAAATTGGAATTGTTAAATACATTTGGAGCAAGAGGGTAGAGAAATTGGGAAAATTTGCTTCTGGGTCTGTTTTCTCTCTGAAAAAAGATACAAGGTCATTGCAAGGTGATACAAGGTGAAAGAAGAATGAGCATTGGGGTCTCAAGTAGAAAAGCATGAGAAGAATGGTATACATTTGGGACAGGCACAATTATGTGTAACAGAAAGGGAACCTTACTAGGATGTATGAAAGGAATGTTCATAGATCACTTTGGAAAGCATACATTTGTTTGGGTGCTATTTACCAGGCCTCTGATTTTCTGTGTCAACACTAGATTCCAGGGGTAGCATTAAATACTTGGAATAACTTTTAATCCAAAATTGGCCCCTGGCAGCGTGAATTTTGGGGATTGCCAAGGAAGTGAGGTAATTGCAGTCACAACCACTATTGTCTCAGTCGGGGGATTTAGCCTTTATAGGGAGGAGGTGATGACAAGAGAGACTGACAGCACGCTTTTTGCCCATGTGACTGCTTTCAAAGGACCGCGGAGTCTTGACGTTCCTTTAACACAGCTTTGCTAAATGTTAAAAACAAGACGAATGTTTGGCCAGTTAAAAGTTTCCTCTCTCATGCTTAAAAAATGCTGAATTTCTGCCATTAGCTAATGTTATTCACCTTATTGCATTTTATGTCACAGGATAAAATCAGAAGTTAGTACTTGTTATCACATGTTCCTGAAGTTCTCCCACAAACACAAATTTTTATAAGCATTTAACAAAATTCAGGGATTTCTATGTGGTATAATGTAAAGAGTTCTGTATTTGCAGTCAGAACTCTATTAGTCCTGGCTAGACCACTTTTTAATTCTGGGATCTTACTCGAATATTGCCATTTCTCTAACGCAGAGATGAAATAGTAACTTTAACTTCAGATTGAGGGAAAGGAAAAAGAGAAATGGGGATGGGAAAGCACTGAATTTTATTAAATTCTATTATTAACTTTCTTATTTTATAGACATACATGTCAAATTGTATGGGTGTTTTCTCTTTGTCATTTTGAATCTTAATTAAAGAAGACTCAAAAGGTTATTATGCTTGTTGTATTCTACCTGGATAATTTTGGTGATAAATTTCAGTCATTACTTCATTTTTTTTTACTTAGCTCGTATTTCCTAAATACCTACTATGTGCTCTAGGTCCTGTGCTGGAAATCAGGTAAACAACGAGGAGAAAAAACAAAAGGTACCTGTGACCGTGAAGCTTAGAATCTAGTGTAAGGACTTACGTTAAATAAAGTAATCCTACTAATTAATAAATAAGTACAAACTGAGATGTGTTCTCTGAAGGAAAAGAATATGGTTCTATGAGAGTATTAAAGGGACAGGAACAGTGTCCCTAATGAAATGGCACTTAAGCTGAGATCTGAGTGGTGATTAGGAGACACAGACCAGTTTGTGTAAAGACGATGTGGCAGGGGAACTTAGTAAAATTCAAGAAACCCAGAGAAGGCTCATAGGGTTGGATCTCAGATAGCAGGATGGAGAGCCGTGTGAGAGGGTGCCGAAGACGCAGGGAGGAACCTCTCTGTGCAGGGCCTTGTAGGCCACTTTATGGGTACTGAAGCGTTTTAAGCAGGGATCAGTGACATGATCAGATTTATGTTCTTAAGGGGTCATTGTAATTGGAGATGGGAAGATTGCAGGAGGACCAAAGCAGATAAAAGGAAACGTGTTCATAAGCAGTAACAGTAATATCAGTGAGAAATAATGGTAGCTAGGACCAAGGTGGTATCCTGAGATGGATGTGAGTGAATAGTTTACATTTAGGTCAAGTTGATGGAACTTGGTGATGGATTAGTGATGGTAGGATGGATTAGAGAAGGAGGTTTCAAGGATGACTTCTGGGATTTTGGCTTGTGTGACTGGATGTGAAATAAATCCATTCTCTGAAGTACGCTGTAAACATTTATTTTCTAATTGTAACTCCTTTGGGCAGGGTTTACCTTTTTTGGGGAAAGTAAAGTCATAGCCCACACGGCAGCAAAGCAGTTGTGCAGAGCCATTCACAGAAGTTACCGTGGGAGGATGAGGATGAGCTCTGGGGTCTGCTGGATTGAGGCTCCTTAATTGCACAGGTGGGGCAGTATGGATCCGCCAGTATTTAGTTTATAGCTTCTTGGTATTAGTACTTTTTTAAAAAGTGTATAACCCGGGATCATCATCTGTGATCTCTTCCTTTGTCTACTGCCCTGACCCCTCCCATATCTTTCCCCAGGTGGATAAAGTTAAACTGTGTTGCTGCCCCCGGAAGTACCCTTTCCTTTCGTGTGGCATTTCTCCTACCATTAACATAAGGGGTACCTGTAACCAAATTTGTCTGTATACTTAGTCTCCCACAGAAACTATTTGGTTGAACTCCAACTTAGTTTGACTCAGCTTATATTTGTAGTTGTACCACTATAAACACCTTACAGTTTTCTTCTCACGTTGTCTGTTTTCCTAACGACTCCTCTGAATTCGCTGACTTTAAACACATTCTCCTTTCAACACAGTGAAATCTTTCTCCAGTTCAGTAGGTTACCTTTCTAATTAACAGTTCCTAAGTACGTGTGTGTTACATGCCATGCCATAAAGTCTGACCCTGTGACTGAGTGATACACACGGTGTCCTGTTTCCGGCAGCCCTGCTCAGCTCCTGCAGGCTCACACCGATGGCTTCTTTCAAGGAGTCAGCCCGTCTCCTATTTGGTCTTCCTCTTTGCCTGCTGCCTTCTGTTTTTCCTACTATTATTTTTTCCAAAGACCCTTGTATTCTCAAGAAGTGCCAGAAGCGGGACAGCTTTGTTTTGTCGTTTTTGCCTTCAGCGAGTTTCAGGCTTAATTTGCACCAGGACCCACTTGTTCATCTCTCCGGCAGGTCAGGGAATCTTTAGATCTCTCCTTCAACACCGTATTTCAGATGAATCAATGTTTTGTCTGTCAGCATTCTTCACTGTCCCACTTGCACATCTGTACATAGTGATTGGGACTGCGAGGGTGTGGATGGTCGTAGCTTTGACCTCAAATGACACATCCTTGCTCTTGATGATCTTTTCTGATTCTTCCGTTGCTGGCCTTCTGAGTCTCAGCCTTCTCTTGATTTTTTTGGCTGCAGTCTCCATTTGAATTGATGACTGAACCAAGGTAAGCAAAATCCTAACACTAAAAGAGTCCAAGAGTAGGGAGAAAAGATCCTAAGTTTGATTTTGGACAAGGTCATTTTCAGGTGCTTTACCGTATCCAGGTGGAGTTGTCAGTCGACAGATGATACACAAGGTTGATATATAGAGAAGACTAAACCGAAGACAATAGATTTGGGAGGTTTTAAAGCCATCATGTTGGATGAGATTGCCTAAGAAAGGAATACAACATGTAAAGTAAGAAAAGAAAAGGGCCTGAGCCTTTAGAAACTCCAGAATAAGTGGCTGAGTTAAGAAAAATGCTCCTACAAGGAGGCAAAAGTAGAGACCAGAAGAGTAGTGATAGTGTAATATAAGAGCAGAGAATGTTCAAGAAGGAGGGAGCAACATTACTGCTCAAATGGCAAGTAAGGTACAGACTTAAAAACGTACATTGGATTTAGTGGCATGGAAATCATGGGGACCTTGGCAAGAGCTGTTTTTGTAGAATAATTGGGTGAAAGCCAGTTTGGAGTGGGTTTAGAGTTGAGTAGGAAGTTAGGACATGGAAATGGCAAGTTTAGAAAGTTAGCTATGAAGAGGACAGATGAAGAGAGGTAGCTGGAGGATGAGAGGTTTGGGTTGGGTTGAGGGAAGTTGTTTTGTTTTTTTTTTATGAGTGCGTCTGTTTGAACATGTGAAAATGAGAGGCAGTGGAATGTAAAGACTGCTTAGTAAATACAGCTATTTTACAATTTTGCTTTTGTGTATTGATAATGCACGAGAGTATATATACCAAATGGAAAAACTATTTTCAGTAAGTCACTTCTCTTAATTTTGTTCATTTGCAGTGTAGTTTTTTGCTTGTGAAAATAGTGTATTAAATATATTTACACATGTTTTGGCATTTGATAATAAAATATAAAAAGATGTAATCACAAGTGAATTTCTACACTACCCTCTTTCCTGAAGCACTTAGATGTGCTAATTTAAATTTCTAGAGCTGTGGCAATAAGTTTTACCTATTTTATAAAGGAGTAGAGAACAGACACAAGGAAAAGAGTCTTAGTTTTTGTTTTATATTTGACTCTATTATTTTTTACTCTTTTAACTCAACAATCTTAATGTCTTCAAGAATTAGCAGTAGTAACTAGTTTTGTATTTAAGAGGAAGGTGGCCCTGTCCTTACAGAAATGCGGGTCGCAGACCCATCTGACTGCATGAAGCTTAAAGCCACTGTCATAATAACCTGCGGTCATACTTTCTGAGGCCATAATAAAAGTGATAGCAGTGCCCAGATGATTTGCAAACCATGTAGCATATTTTGTTTTATAATCCTAAAATCACTGTCAATAAGATGGGAGGTCTAACATGTTTGTGTGTGTGTATTTTTCATCTTAATCATTGAATGTTCTTCCAGCTATATTCTTCTGTGGTTGTTCAGGCCTAATATAGCATTCCAGTACTAATCAGAATTAGTGATCCAGAAGGCTCTCTGAGGTCTTAATAAATCAGATATGGTTGTTCTATGGTGTAAAAATTTTTCTGCCGACCTTTCAGTCTCTTAGAAAAATGTAGGAAAGTTCACATACCACCCATGCTATAATTGTACTGAGTTTGTTTTTAGAACACTTACGTTATTAGTGATTAATTTTCTTCCCCTTTTTAACATAAAAGATATTCCTTTACCTCCTTATGTTTGTCATATTCACTTACTTGAGGTAGAACATGTTCTTCTCACACTCCTGCCATGGCCATGGTGGGTTGTTCAGTTCATCAGGGGAACTGGTGGCAGGGAGTCTCCTCTTTATTTTACACTTCCCTTTTCTGTCACTCTGCCTCTTCCCATTCTCCTCCGCCTTTCCTCCCATCCTTACTATCTGCCTTTTCGTTCTTTTTCTGCCTCCTTATTTACTTTTTGATTTTTTTCTTGATATCACTTGCCCCTTTTTTGTTCTTGTTTCATCTGGCCTCTCTTTCCTTTTCTGGTTGCCAAAGGGTAACCTCAATAGCAGAATGCACGCAGTCTTAGAGCTCGGTTGCAGACCTGGCATTTTGCCTATCTCCTTTGCACATGTCCGTGTGGTATTTTTGACCTTCATTTTTCTCATATGTAAAAGGAATGCAATAATACCTGCTCGGCTTCTCTCACAGATTCCTTCTTGTATCAAATGAGATGAGAGGCAGTACAGGCAGAGTGCAGACTGCGTCATAAAGACCAGGGTTTAGAACCCTGTTCTCCTACTAAATAGTTGTATGGCTTTGGGTAAGTTATGTATGAACCCTCTCTGAGCCAATTTCCTCATCTATGAAGTGGAGGTCATTGTGAGGACGAGAAATAATTCATGTAAAGCACTTGGCACAGTGCCTGACATACAGTAGGTGCTCAGAAAGATTATGGAAAGTTAATAAAGGGTACAAAATTAATGTCATCATAGTAAGTAAAGGCAGTTTAGAAATTAAGTTGCCATCGAAATGGAATAAGTCATTTTGCGTTACAGTTACTTAATTTTATTTTGTTTTTTTGATTCTCATATTCTTACATACTTTTTAAAACTTCCTTTTTCCCCTCTATCCTGTTCCTTGTTTTCCTTTTCCTTCCCCATCCATTCTTTCTTTCTCAACCTCTCATGCTCATTTTTATAATCAGTTAAAACACTTCCTCCTCTGTCAGACCCTTCTATCAACACACACAAAAATACTTTGTATGTTTTTTTCTCTTTTCAAATCATTATAATTGAAGTGTGTCCCAGGAAGGAAAATGTTCACCATTGGAGTATATTTCTCCTACAGATTTTTTTTTTTTACAAAAATTAAAACTTGATTTCCTTTTTGAAAATTGGGCTAATACAAAATGTTTTAAATTACATGGGTCTCATTTTACTTAAATTTATTTTTATTTTTTAGGGAGGTTTCACAAAAATGGAATCCTAAACAAATAGGAGAACACCTTCTACTGAAATCGTAAGTATGAAAGTGGCATTTATAGTGAAAATTTCCATTAATTTTTATGGTGTTAGAATTGAAAAAAAATCATATTAAATAACTGTACTGAAAACAATTGTAGCAATGAAATATTTATGGACTAGAACTTCAAAAGACAAGTAACAGAGTTTAGGAATAAAAACCTGAAATATATAATATTATCTTTAAAATAAATTTTTCTAATTTGAAAGGCTGAAATCACAACCTAATTTTTCTTTGTGTTCCTAGGAAGTTAGCAAAGGGCTTCAACTTGTTTAACCCGAATTACCAAGAAAATTATTATCATTTATTTTTTAAGCAGAGATACAAATTTATTTGTATGGTGATGAGCAAATTCAAAACCTTAGTGTCATTAAAATGTAGTCCTGAAGGCACTTAGTGATTTTACAAAACTGACCATTTTTGTAGATTAGAATTTTACTCTTCACTTTTTAATTTTTCTTGAAGATTGTGAATTGGAAACCCCCCCAGCTTGCTGGCTCCCTCTGTGGGGCATTCTAGCACATTATTACTTAGTGATGTTCCATTCACCTTGAAAACCACTACTTGCCAGGACCTGGCCCATAGGGTTAGGTAAGTCCCACCTTGATATTATTTTAAATGACTATATTTTGCAGGCTTGCAAAGTTGTAATATTACTATGTCTAAATAGTAGTGGTAGGAAACAACTTTGCAAAGCTGTACAATATTGTTTTTTAATAATAAAAGGGGACTTCACTCACCATTGAAGACTGGCTTAACTCTGCTGGGTGGGAGATCTGGGAATGGATAATGATAATATAGGATAATAGCAGAACAGATAATGTTTAGATATTACAAAAAAGGCAAGCAATAGAATGGATCCTTCATCCTAAATTTTAAGCGTCAGATTTATAGGCTACATTAGCTAGCTATGTGCAGGTAGATGTCCAAACAATGAATCATAAACGAGCCTACATTTTATACTGGTTTAAAATAAAATCTGTTTTCTTTGAGGGCTGTCCCTGTGTTATTATTAATACTTAATTTTTCATCTCTAATTATTGAATAAAGATCCTGTGTTACAGGTCTCTGAAGTATTTAGGCTAAGGTATTATTGTATTATTAATAGTTAAAAACCTTAAAAATATCATTCAGTCTTGAATATAAATTGTATTGATATATTAAAGTAGGTATTTAAAAATTTAGTGTAAGCATCTTGTTTCAGTACACTGATAAGTTTGTTTTCATCTCTACAGCCTAACTTACATGGTGGCAATGCCTTTTTATTCAGCAAGTCTAATTGAAACAGTACAGGTGAGCTATTTTTTATTGTCATTTTTTAGTTAAAAATATTTTTTGGAATAGTCAATATATTCTGTATTTCTGATTGTATAACAGAACAATTTAAAATGATGTCCTTTTAAAGTTTTTATTTCACAGTTACCACACATATATCAAAAATTATATACTAGGCACATTGCTGATGAGCATTTTTCCTTTGCAAACTTACTTCATACTTTTTAGTTTTCATTCTTTTTATAGGCATCCTTTCCATAGGCAGTTGTGCTCTTCATTCAGGTATCTCAGAACCCAGACTATGACTTTCTCTGAATACAAAGAATCTACATGGTTTTTCCCAACTTTTTAAGACCCATACACAACTCGAATGGTTATGGCTTATCATAGGACAATAAATTACTACTTATCTGAGCATAAAACATGATGAATAATCATCCTAACAGTGAGCAGGTGGCCTCCATAGGTAGTTTACTAACAGCATTGTTTTTTAAATATGCCTTTTAAGGAACAATTGATGCTATGGTGTGTTAAGTACTACAAAGCTATTAGGTTGGTGCAAAAATAATTGCGGTTTAAAAGGTTAGATAGAAATAATTGCAAAACCCACAATTACTTTTGCACCAACTTAATAAAGCCATCTCCTGCTAGTGTTTTTAATTGTTTTACTATTTCTAACCACATGGTGGAGCTTTAAGTATTACACATCGAATGAATGTACTTTCTCATCATACCATTCCTACACTTAAAACTGTAAGATGAAGATAGTTTTAATTTTACCTACACAAAATCCAACTAGTTGCGTAACACCTATCTTCCATCGCCAACATCAGATTCTCTAGCATATTTTTTGTCTTCAGTATACATGAGTTCCCTCTCTAAAACCCTAACTGGATTAGCCTTTCCTCTTTTAATTATTCTTTTCCACTTCATAGCTTTTCTGACCCTATTTTTGATTTTTTAACTTATTTTTTAGAATTAAGTTCACTTAACTGAAGTTAACATCTTGCTATCCAAATATACTTTTCTCTCCCCTTGCATTTGGCATTGTGTTAAATAAATGCTATATAATCTTTGTATAAGACTGTAGTTTAGTTATTACACTATGAGATGTGCTCATTTTATAGATAAGGAAAAAAAATAACAAGGTAAGTATTTAAGAAAGTACAGCTAAGCAGCGTGATATATTCGGGGGAAACAAGTTTTAGCTTTAGACAGACCCATATCAGAATCACATTTCTCTACTTAAATTAGATCTGTGACTTTAAACAAATGCCTTAACCTTTCTAAATCTTAACTTTCTCATCCATAAAATGGGAATAGTATTTTAATAACTGAGTTATACAAATTAAATGAGTTATGTATAAAAAGTACCCAGCTCACTCTATATTAGTTTGTTTCTTTAACCCAATATCCACCGCCTATTTTTCCTGCCCCAGGTTCTACCTGCTAACTCCTTTTGATTTCTTTTTTTTTTTTTTTTTAATTTATTGGGGTGACAGTTGTTAGTAAATTTACATAGATTTCAGGTGTACAATTCTGTATTACATCGTCTATAAATCCCATTGTGTGTTCACCACCCAGAGTCGGTTCTCCTTCCATCACCATATATTTGATCCCCCTTACCCTCATCTCCCTCCCCCCACCCCCTTACCCTCTGGTAACCACTTAATTACTGTCTGCGTCTATGAGTTTTCTTTCTCATTTGTTTGTCTTGTTCTTTTGTTGTTTTTGGTTTATATACCACATATCAGTGAAATCATAGGGTTCTCTGCTTTTTCTGTCTGATTTATTTTTACTTAGCATTATACTCTCAAGATCCATCCATGTTGTCACAAATGCTCCTATATCATCTTTCCTTAACGCCGAATAGTATTCCATTGTGTATATATACCACAACTTCTTTATCCATTCATCTATCAAAGGACATTTTGGTTGTTTCCATGTCTTGGCCACCGTAAACAAAGCTGCAATGAACATTGGAGTACATGTGTCTTTATAGAGAAATGTTTTCAGATTTTTTGGGTAGATACCCAGGAGAGCGATTGCTGGGTCGTATGGTAATTCTATTCGTAATTTCTTGAGGAACCTCCACACTGCCTTCCATAGAGGCTGCATTCCCTGATTTTTGCTTGTACTACAGGGCTACAATAATCAAACAGCTTGGTATTGGCGGAAAAACAGACACATAGACCAATGGAATAGAATTGAGAACCCAGAAATAAAACCACATAAATACGGACCGATAATTTTTTACAAAGAAGCTAAAAACATACAATGGAGGAAAGACAGCCTCTTCAATAAATGGTGCTGGGAGAATTGGAAAATTGCAAAAGAATGAAACTGGACTGCTATCTGTCACCATGTACCAAAATTAATTTGAAATGGATCAAAGACTTAAGCATAAGACCTGCCACAATAAACTGCATCGAAGAAAACATAGGTACTAAACTTATGGACCTTGGGTTCAAAGAGCATTTTATGAATTTGATTCCAAAGGCAATGGAAGTAAAAACTAAAATAAACGAATGGGATTATATGAAACATAAAAGCTTCTGCACAGCAAAAAAACTATTGACAAAATAATGAGGCAACCAACTGAATGGGAGAAGGTTTTTGCAAACAGTGCCTCTAGTAAGGGGCTAATATCCAAAATATACAAGGAACTCATGAAACTCAACAATAAAAAAACAAACAAACCAATTGAAAAATGGACAGAGAACCTGAAGAGACATTTCTCCAAAGAAGATATACAAATGGCAAATAGACATATGAAAAAATGCTCAACATCCTTTTGATTTCTTTTGTCTGGTTTTCTGGAAATCTTTTTCCTTCTTAGCTTTCTCCTCTCTTGCACATGTTCCTCTTCTTTACGTAACCTCTTTACCATCTCTTCTACTATACTCCAGGGCACAATCCTTGTCCTCTCTGCTTTCTATCCTACATTAACTATCCTGGAGAACCCATTTACTCTTTTGAATCATTTTAACTCTAATCTTTACGAGAATTAAATCGTCTTCACCCCAAACTAAACTCATAAAAACAATCTCGTCTTATTTTCCTGAAAATTAGCTTCTTTTTGAGCTTCTCCTTTTCTATTAAGATACTATTATTATCTTCATGCTAAAGACTCCAAATTTTAGTTCTACTTTTTAGGAAAGTCTTGATTTTTATATTTCTTTCATCCTTTATAACCAATCAGTCATCATGCCTTCTTAGTTCTAACTTCAACAAATAGCTGAGATTTGTCTGTTTCTCTCCACTGAGAGGCAACCATTCTCATTCCTTCTTTACCACTTACTCGGCTTATTACACTAGCTGTTTTCTTCCTACTTCACGTTCAATATTTTTGTTTTGTTTTGTTTTGTTTTTATCTTCTGGGGAGCTCAGATCTCCTTGAGAACATTCTTTTCCTTGAAAAATACACATTCACACACAGATCTCCTGAAGAACACCTCCTGGCAACCTTCAATATGAACTTCCTAGTGATGTGTTGTCGTCATGAACGATGCTTGTTCTAATCCCTGCTTTTTAAAGTCCATCCTAAGTACTCATGTAAGATTAATGTTCTTCATTTGCAGTGCTTATGTCCTTTTGCTGGTTAAGGATCCATATTGACTCATATTCCCTAAATTCAATTTCAAACTTCTCAGCATATAGTTAAATCAAAGTTTTTATTGACTTCACTTTACCTTTTCAGTTAATCTTAACTGCTCATTTAAAAAGATATATGTATTACATATTTAGTGAATGCCAACCTATATTAGGCACCATTGTGGACCCTGGGGATACAGCAACAAACAAAACAGACAAAAATACTCTGCCCTAAGAGCACTTATATTTTTGTGGGGCAGATAGATATAAGCAAAATAATGTAAAGTATAATAGATGGTTCTAAGTGCTAGAGAGAACAAAAAAATAAAACAAGGAAATTAAATAATGTGTGTAATGGGTAGAGAGGGGTGGTTGTTACTTTTTTAGGATCAGGAAAGGCATCACTGAGAAGGTGACATTTGAGTAAAGGTTGGCGCATAAGAACGCCATAGATATTTAGGAGAAGAACATTCTAAATAGAGGGAAAGCAAATGTAAAGGCCCTGAGGTGGGATTGTGTCTCATGTGTTTAAGAAACAAAAAAGAGGCCAATATATTAGGTTGGTGTAAAAGTAAATTTGTGGTTTTTGCAATTGGTTTTAGCCTTTTAAACCGCAATTACTTTTGCACCAACCAATAGTTGAAGCTCACTAAGCAAAGGGGAGAACAGGAGATGAGGTCTGAGAGGTAAGGGGTAGAGAGCACACAGGACGTTGCAGGTCATTGGAATAATTCAGCCTGCACTTTGAGGGAGGTGGAAAGTCTTTGGTGAATCTGAGCAGAAAAGTGACGTGATCTAATATGTCTATTAGGATTTCTTTGGCTGCTGTATTGAAAGTAGACTGGAGTGGGAAAGGGGCCAGAGATGTGGAAACGGACTAGGTTAGATGAGCTCACTTTAGTCTCATGGTTTTAAATATATTCTGTTTACTGAAAACTCTCACATGTGTAATATATCCAGCTTGGACCTTGTCCATGTAGTCTAGATTATAAACTCCAAGTTTACGCCTTAGACTTAACATTTCTGAACTCTGGATCTCTCGCCCAAAGTGCTACCCCAGCCATATTCCCAGCTCAATAAAAGTCACTGCTATTCCTCCACTTCCTCTGGCCAACAGCCTTGAGGTCATCCTTCTTCGTTTCTCTCTTTCATACCCCCAATCCAAACCACCAGTAGTTCTTATCAGCTGTAATTTTAGGATAAAAGTACAATTGAAGCACTTTCCTTCCATTGCTGCCTACTAGCCCAGTCCACCACCATCTCCTTTCTGGATTATCCAGTAACTTGTTAACTATTCCTCAGCCTCTGCTCTTCTCTTCTCTGCACAATAGCCACTGAGAACAGAAATATCTTGTCTATCTTCTGCTTAAAGCTAACCAGTTTTTTTCCATCTGACTAGAAGCCGAAGTCTACTCAGTGCTGTGGTATGGCCCCTGACTACCTTTTGCCTTCATTTTATACATTCTCTTCTTCAGTCATTACTACAGGCAAATTGGCCTCTAGTGTTCCTTTTTTGTCTGTCCATGACTCGATAATCTGTATCACAAACTCTGTTATACATAGCCTCAAAATTGTAAAAAGGCAGTGACATTGTAAGTGATAATGGCTAACATTTATTAAGTACCTTCTGGGTATCAGGCCTTTTTCATTTAATACTCCCAGCAACTCCGTGCATGAAAGATAATGGTACTAATCCCATTTTATAGAATGGTAAACTGAGTCTTATGGGAAGTTAAATTACTTGCCCAGGAAGTTAAATTACTTCCTTATGGGAAGTTAAATTACTTAAGTTTTAAATTAAAAACTTCCTAATTTAATTTAGGAAGTTAAATCACTTGCTCCATTACTCCATAACCAGTAAGTAATGGAGGCAAGGTTTGAACCCATGCGTAAGAACTCTAAGCACTGACCTACCTCTATAAGTGACATGTAGTTACTGCTTTTCCAAATGAGTTGTAAGGAGCTTTTTATGAGTGGGGAAACCAGATATGCCCCTCTCCATCTCCTCCCGTTTCCCTTTTCAATAAAAAGAGCTCCCAGCTTCACTGCTATCAGTATTATGAAATTGTATTTAAAAGGAAAAATATCTAACACCTAGATAACATTTGAAGCCTGCAAACCATTGATGTTTTCCCTCTGTAATCAGTAACTTAGTAAAAGAGACCTTCAGAGATTCCTTTTTTGTGGCAAAATAAGCAAATGTTAACTTTTACTCCTGTCATCATTTTTATTTCAGAGTGAGATAATTCGAGATAATACTGGAATTTTGGAATGTGTGAAAGAAGGCATCGGAAGAGTGATAGGCATGGGGGTGCCTCATAGCAAACGACTGCTTCCCCTTCTTTCCCTGATCTTCCCTACGGTGCTGCATGGGGTTCTTCATTACATCATCAGCTCAATCATCCAGAAGTTCTTCCTGCTAATCCTAAAAAGGAAGACTTACAGTAGCCACCTAGCTGAGAGCACTAGCCCGGTGCAGAGTATGTTGGATGCTTATTTTCCAGAACTTATTGCTAACTTTGCTGCCAGTCTTTGCTCTGATGTTATACTTTACCCCTTGGAAACAGTTTTGCACCGCCTCCACATTCAAGGAACACGCACAATAATTGACAATACAGACCTTGGCTATGAAGTGCTTCCAATTAATACACAGTATGAGGGAATGAGAGACTGTATCAATACCATAAAGCGGGAGGAAGGAGTGCTTGGGTTCTATAAAGGGTTTGGTGCTGTTATAATACAGTACACATTGCATGCAGCCGTTTTACAGATTACCAAAATTATTTACTCTACACTTCTTCAAAATAGCGTTTGAGATGTAGGTTCCTGATTAGTCTAAAAGACATAATCTGGATCCTTTCTTATGAAATTGAGAGGGAGAAAAGTCAATACTGGGGAAAAAAAAAAAGGATTCGAATGTGAAACTGCTGGAAAAAGCCCCTGCTTATTATATTGACTCTTCTTTTTTTATTAAAGGCATAGGTATATATTTTGGATCAAAAGTATTCCAAATTTGAAAAATCAATAAAAACAAAACTCATATGAATTACATTCTAGCTAGTGTAGCATGCATGCTGAACTAAAAATGATATTGGTCAGAAGCAAAAATTTGTCAGCAAACAAAACAATTTCACATAGCTGAATTTATTCCATGTGACTTTAATATTTATTATATGTTTATTTCACCTTGGTTGATACTGGTATGTCATCCTTAATATAGTGTATATTATCAAGAGGTCATAGTTTCCCTTTCAGCAAATAAATTATGGCATCAATGGTAAAGATGAGAAGGATTAGATCTGGCAGTCTGTAAGCAGAAGGTGAAGAGTTTTAAATTGCATTTTCCCTATATAACTTTTTAATGGCTGCACACATTGCATAAAGCTATTTATGTACATACATAAAACTCGGAATTTCCTTCAAATTTTCCCTAAAAATTTTCCATTCTTAGATCAGCTTATTGCATAAAATGAAGTCATACGCTTTCTGCTTGAAATGCAGAATCAAACATTAAAAGCCAAGGTACCCCAAAAAATGTAAGGCAAACAGCATACTTATCTGTGTGTAAAGCCAGCATTTCAATGTCAGCAACTTAAAATTCGTCATATGTTTATACAGCTTGTTTTGCTTACCTAGTTATGTGAGTCATCAGGCTGTTTTTAGAGCCACTCTTAACAGAGATAGAATATAAAATAATCATGACAACCACTACTGTTTCCAGATTTACAAATTGTGTACTAAAAAGAACGTCACTTGTCTTTGACTTGTTTTTGTGGAGACAAAATTAAAATTCACCTGGGAATTTGTGCCTCTTGCCTTCTGTATAGTCATCATTAAATAATGGCTTCCGTTTTTATTTTCTTCCAGTCTTTGTAGTTTCAGTCTCCAAACTAGATACACATAAAGGGAAAAGCAAGTTTATCCTTATTGCCTTTTATTTAAACTTGTTTAGATGAATACTGAAGAAAAAATCCAAACTTTAAAGGAAGTTTGTCCTTGTTTTTTTATGGATGAGAAACGAAGTAAGTTTCAACAAATAAGAAGCAAAAAAAATTGTTCATCAGTTTAATAATCAGTTTAATAATAAAATTCTGCCTGCTCCTAATTGGGTGATGCTCTTTATACAGTTAAATAATGTGCATTTCACTGATCCATCACTAAACATGTTAACGTTTCATTTCCTCATGATGGTGATCAGTGTTACTGTGAGCCATTTAGCACACTGAAGTGCAGTGATTATGCACTGATGTCGTCCAATGTAGAATTCATACAAAGAGATTCGTTTTACTTGTGAAATGGTTACTTTTTGTGATTAATACTGTTGGAACCAAAATGTGGTATCCAAAAAGTATGAAATAGTATTTAAGTAGCAGCTCTCTCTACTATCTTTTATCGTGTGTGTGTGTTTTAATTATTAAAACACATAAGTTTTCTATCTTTAAATTCTACCAAGAGGGGAAAAATAAAATTAAACACCACTGATCACATATTGTAGTTTATAGTAACATTTTTAGATTATGGTTTACTTTGTCCAAACTATGACATTTACATTGTTTTTGTTGCTTTTGAACTGCTAAGTAAATTTTAAGATGTTTATAGTATATCCAATTTCCTGAAAATCTTTTATTTTTACTATAACCAAAGAAGATGATTTCAGACAAGAGTAAATATCTGAAAATTTCAAGTTTCAGAAAATTTCTCGAACAGAATCTGAATGGAATCAAGTACTTACTAGTGAAAATCTCTGGGGTCCTTTAGCTAAAAATGAGGTATTTCAAGATTATTTGATGGAAGTTAGCATGAAGATTGAGTTACATAAATCTGTTTCATTATGGAATCATTACTAGACTGATACCCTGAACCACACATAACTAAATTGGTCTTATTTCTGTCTCTTTGGAGACAGAATACAAATTAACATTAAAATTGAAATGGGGCAAGTAAAATACTATTTTTGTTTACTGCCATTCCGTATTAGTTGACATATAAAAACTTTAAATTCAAGCACTTAAGTGCTGGCCAAATATGTTTAACTGATTTTAGAAAGAAATAGTGAAATAAACATTAGACATGCTCTTTTCCTTTTTAATTGCTCTGTTTCTTTAAGCTATAGGTGCCAAAAGCAAATACCCATAGGCTACATTTCTTAAGGTAATAATAGCTCAGAATATTTTTAATTCAATAAGATTAATAGTATTATGAATAAGATTCTATTAAAAAGTTCCATAGGTCCAATGGTCCTCTTACGTAAACCAGATTTTGGCCAGAGAGCTGAAATGTGATATGTTTGCCTTACATTGTGTAGTTTCTTGGGTTAAATACTCTGGAAGTGACTGAATTAAAAACTGAAACACCTGGTAAATGTTAATTTATTATGTTAAGTGAATTTATGAATTGATTTGCTAAATTTGTTTATAAATCTCTTTCCCTTGAGACACTCTTTTTTTGGGCCCATGAAAAATCATCCCTAAGTTTATATAATTTAGTCCTCCAAACTCCCAGCACTAGATGTTATAAATATGAAATACTGTGTTTCCCCGAAAATAAGACTGGGTCTTATATTAATTTTTGCTCCAAAGGATACATTGGGGCTTATGTTCGGGGAATGTCATCCTGAAAAATTATGCTAGGGCTTATTTTCCAGTTAGGTTTTATTTTTGGGGAAACACGGTAGTAAAAACATACTAATTTCAAAATGGCTCTGGATTGGGAGATTTGATAATTTAGCCAGTGTTTTCAGATACAAAAGTGGAGAGGTAAGAAAGAAGTCTTTTTCACTTTTGCTGGTGTGCCTTACCACTCAAGCTGTCTTTGTAGCACTGACTGTGTTGTAACTGCACAAAACATTCACTTTACTGGTTGGGCTCAAATGCTTCAATATTTCTATCTGTATTCATACATCTGCCCAGATAACAAAATACATTGCCTGATCATTTGTTTTTCAACTGAGGTTTTGGAGACTTTACCCTCAGTTTGCTTACTCCCATGTTTTAACATAAAAGACTGCCAGCTCTTGAAAAGAGAGTCAGATTTGAATTAATTATTTTCAATGACATATAAGGAAATAAAATCCTCTTGGTAACAATTCACATTGAGTGACTGTTAACTTTGGCATTTCTGCTTTCTCTTTCAAATAGTTGTACATTTCACTCTAAGATAAACTAGATATGTAATGTCTTTCTTTTGAGTCATTGTGTGTCATTGATAACGATGGTACAAAGTTGTATAGCAGAGTAACAAAAACTTGTGATTTGACAATGACTCATACGCTATTACCTCAGCTAGACGAGGTGTTTTGTTTATATGCGTGTTTTGGTTTTTTTTAAGTTGTTTTTGTCTCACTGGTGTTTTAAATGTTTTCAGTAAATTGTGTAATATGAAAAGGTTCAATAAAATGTTGAAATAAAACCAGTATTTTTCTCTTACCGATGCTAGAGAACTACTGAGGCTGTTGATGTAGGGGTTCAGAATATGTCACCCCAAAATACGCCCCGTTGGCATATTGATTATTTTGAATTAAAGTTGCTTGAGAAACAGCAGTTCAAGAAGGACACTCTGACCCTCCTTGCCTCCATGAAAGTGGGTGATAAAGCTCCCTTGTGAAAGGTACCCTCCCTAGATCAGGAGGGTAGAAAGGCATCCTTATCACCAGAGACAGGGAGTGTGGGGCTGAGAGGGCTGGATAAATCAACCTTGTTCATTCTTCACCATGTGTTACCCCAAGCCCAAACCCTTCTGCCTTGTCAATTCTTCACAAATGTTTTTGTCTAAAAGATAATAAAAGCTTCCTGCTATGGTCATTTTTTTTTTTTTTTGAGCCTCATGCTTTATGGGGCTTCTGTGTTACAAAGTTAAATTTGTTTTCTTCCTGTTAACTTGTCTTATGGGCTATGTCAAGTTATTAGACCAGCCAAAGACACTAGAAGGGAAGAAGGAAACATTTTTCTACATCTATAATGTAGAAAAAAGTTAAATTTTTGTAGGTAGCAATTAATATCAAGAAAAATACATATGTAAAGTTAAACATTTTTTGCCCACCATTTAAAGAACCCTCTGTCTTAGGGATGTTTTTCTTGAATTTGACTCCAAAGGCAAAGAAAACACAACAATAAATGAATGGGACTACATCAAACTAAAAAGCTGCCCAACAAAGGAAACCATCAATAAAACAAAAAGGCAACCAACAGAATGGGAGAAGATATTTGCAAGCAATATTTCTGATAAGGGGTTAATATCCAAAATATATAAAGAAATTGTACAACTCAACGAAAACAAACCAACCAGATTAAAAAATGGGCAGAGGAGCTGAATAGACATTTTTCTAAGGAAGCCTACAGATGGCCAACAACCACATGAAAAGATGTTCAACATCACTATTTCAGAAATGCAAATCCAAACCACCATGAGATAACACCTCACACCTATTAGAATCGCTATTATCAAATAGACCCAAAATCACAAGTGCTGGAGAGGATGGAGAGGAAAGGAACCCTCATAAATTGGTGAGTCACTATGGAAACAGTATAGAGATTCCTCAGAAAGTTAAGAAAAAACTACGTTATTACCCAGCAATACCACTTCTGCGTATTTATCCGAAGAATATAAAAACACTAAATCAAAAAGATATACACTCCCGTGTTCACTGCAGCACTATTTACAATAGGCAAGCTACGGAAACAACCTGTGTCCAATGACAGATGAATGGATACAGATGTGATATATACAGCCACAAAAAGGTATATGATATATAGCCACAAAAAGGAAAATACTGCCATTTGTGACGACATGGATGGATCTTGAGGGCATTACGCTAAGTGAAATAAGTCAGATGGAAAAGGACAAACACCATATGATCTCCCTCACGTGGAATATAAAATAAAAAAATAAAACAAAACAAACTCATAGATACAACAGAATACTAGTTACCAGAGGAGAAAATGGGTAGGGGAGGGCAAAATGTGTAAAGGGATTCAAATAAATGGTGATGGACGGAAACTAGACTATTGGTGAGCACGCATAGTGTATGCAGATAACCAATTTATAATGTTGTACACCTGAAACATACGTCATGTTATTAACCAATGTTACCTCAATTTAAATAAATAAAAACCCTTCTGATATAACTGTTACGTGGATCACAAAACAAAACATATTTTCTAAAATGAAGTTTCCTATGCATTTTGTGAAAGTTTTAATACATTCCCATACTTGATCCGTACAACAGTCCTCAGGCATTTTCTAATTAGTGCTGTTTAGGGAGGAAATACAGATGGTGGGCATTGCTTGAAAATATTGTAAGGAGATCAGAAACCTACAGCCACCTAGGGCCAAGAGCTGAGATAAGCAACAAAAGACTGCCGAAAGACAGGGAAGCAAAGCCAGGGAGAGGGTTTCTGTGGGAAAGTAGCGCATTCACAAATGGTCATGTATACTGGGGAATTTAGAAAGCCACCACATGCCCGGGACAGGACATGCATGCTCAGAGAAGAACTGAGAAGACCCTACACATTCACTATTGGGTGACCTATAAACTCGGTGCAAACAGGAAGTGAAGAGTTAGGCAGAGTTGTAAGCAGCCTGGCTAAGTGTTAAAGGCGTGCTCCAAGACAGAGCCCATCGACAAAGTTAAGTAACTAAATACAAAGCCAGAAGTCAAACCTAAGTCGTGTAATCTAGTTCAGTGTCTCATCATAATGGAACCTCTCAAAGTCAGGAATAGATGGAATGGGGGCCCAAGAGAGGGCACCCAAAGTATCCCACAATGGCATATCTATCACTTTGAATTCAAGTTACTTGACCAGCAGCTGGTACCAGAAGGCACCTTGACCCTCCTGTGTATCCTGGAATTTAGTAAATAAATCTGCCCTGTGAAAGGTGTCCTCCTGGCACCTGGAAGACACCCCATATCACTACAGTTAACTCAGAGCCTAGAAGTCTATGGAATCAAATCTTATTGCCTCTTTTCTAACGTACTGTGGTTTGAAAGTCCTCATGAACACACACCCAAACCTTGCTTAGATTCCTTTATAATGAACACAACTTTTTTTTGGTTCGGTCAATTTCTCACAAATGTATTCTTTCTCTGTCTAAACAGTGTAAAAAATGGGCTTGATTTCATCATTTCTCTGAGGCTTATTTTATGTTTTGAGCATCATATTGTGATTTTCCCATGCCCACATGTGAAATTGTTTTTTCTCCCGTTAACCTAGCCTTTTGCCAATATTATTGTTTTATTATTAGTACAGCCATAAGAATTAAGGGTAGGAGAGGAAAACTCTCCCGCTCCCCAGCAATGGTCTAACGTCTACTCTTTAGGAAAAAAACAATGGCTCACATATATTGAGCTTTTCGTGTACTGCCCACATCATTAAGAACTTGGATACATCGTCTCATATGTTCTGTACAGCATCCTCGTGAGGTAGGGAGTGATAGTATCCTCAGTTTATAAATGCAGGAACTGAAATGGGGAGGTAACAGTTAGGAAGTAGCATAGCGAGGATTTAACTCAGGCTTGCTCAATCCTTGCACTCCTAGGCTGGTCACGAGGCTAAAGTCTGACTTGGTTTAGTGACATCCAACAGAAGAACTAAAGGACACCACTGTTCTAACTGATGAATTGCTTCTATCCTTAATCTGTCCTGGAGTCAACAATGGAAGACTCCTGAGAGCTCTTTGGTAGGTCATTCCACAGTCCTCACCATTTCCCTCCCTTCTCCAGCTGGAAAACAACTCTCTTTTTCTTTGAGCTTCCCCAAACTTTTAATTCTTTCTTGCGACATACGGACTTTCTTCCTTGTAATTATCTGTGAGCATCTCTTAAATTCTTCAAATTTATACTAGAAAATGTGTTTTCTCTCCATTCCCACTATACAAATATAGACATAATAAATCACAGACATAACAGATGTTAAAGAAATAAATGAATCTTATAAAATTCTGCACCCAATCTTGTCTGTATACTTTAAAACATATTCCCTTTAAGCTTATAGTTTTAACACTGAGAGTGACCTTTGGAAATTTCCTTGACTAGATCTCTAATTCTACAAATTTGTAAACTGAGGCCTGGAGATGTTTGGTGATTTCACTAAGGTCACAGAATGACAAAGCTGGTACTGTAATCCAGGTCTTCCCACTCCCACACTGGTCTTTGTCCCCTACTCACTCTGCCCCTTATCTTTCATTCAGCTTTGACTCCCTCCTTTCTATGTACACGTATCTAGACAAATACATGTAGCATTTGATAGGCCCTAATTTAAAAAAAAAATCTACTTGCGCATTTCTTATCTCATTTGTTACGTTTTTTTTTTTCATTTTATCTTTTGTCTTCTTCGCTGGCTCCAATTCTAACCCTGTCCTTAGAATTTTCCTGATTCTGTTCTGAGGTTTGTGCCTACGATATATCACCCACTACCATCGTTCAATTGAATTCCCAGTGTTGATTTTCAGCCCTGATTTGTCGTCAAAGCTTCAAACAGACCCACCTTTCTAATTATGTTATGCATATTTGGCACTGTTGCTTCAAATTCAATATAACAACTAAATTCATTATCTTTCTCAAACTGGTTCTCTTTTCAATAACTATTAGTTAGCATTTTCCCAGTCATATGCAATCAATTTGAAATCATCTTAAATTTCTCCCCAGATAGTTCATAGCCAATCAATGATTAAGGCCTATCAAAAAGAACATGCTTTGCAGCCTAGAAAACCTGGCTTTGAATTCTGGTTCCATGGCATACTAATAGTCTTTCTGAGCCTCAGTTTTCTCAGCTGTGAAATGAGCATAAGGCCTACCTCACTAAAGGTTAAATCATATAGTGTCTGTAAATAACCTTCAGTATTGAAAGTTTTCCCCTTTATCATCCCCTTTTAATCACTGGAGTTCTCATTGTCTTACATGTGAACTATAATAAGTTTTCCCTATACCCTAACCTTTTAATAATTCTGCACAACTATGAGAGGTTACTTGTCTTAGCTATCATTTATTTAACATTGCTTCTCTTTCATTAATTACCCAACGCCCATAAAATTAAGTTCCTACCACCCATCTATGTGCTTATGCCTTCCCAAAGGCTTGCCATCTCTTCCTGGGCTTTCTCAGACCACTTACTGCCATCCTATAGGAGCAAGTGGCTACTGTAGTCATGGTTCCCAGCAGGCATGCCACTCTTGTTTCTGCATTCGCATCTTTGTTCAATTTCTGCCCCACCAAGATTGTATCCTTTCATCTTACCTGTAGAAATCCTAACTATGCCTGGATTCCTAACTCAAATCCTGTATTGCTCAAAGAGCCAATGCTCATTGAGCACATTTGGTAGACTAAGTTCCCCGGCATAGAACGAGGAGAGCTATGAAGAAGACACCATTACACGCACAGGAACTTTCAGCTAAGCTTGTTCAAGCTACTCTTATTCACATCTATTTTTCCTGCTTTTGAAGTCTTGTAGAAATAATCACCTTTATCACGTCTTTTGGCAGGTGTCATGGGTTCCTTATTTAACAACTGTGTTTATTATTGTTTCAACAAGACTAATCTCCATCATAATGATAGCTAAATGTTATTGAGGGTTAGACGTGTGCCCACCACTATATTAAGTGCTTTACAAATATTATTTAATGTTTACAAATTTTAAAAACACTATTTTATTTCATCTTTACTGAGACCCCATGAAGGTTATTATTTTCATTTTAGATATATTAATGTAATTACTAAATTAGAATATTAAATTATATTATGAGCATAATATAATTATAATTATATATGAACATAATACAATACAAATTAATATTATAATTATAATCATTATATTAATAGAATTATTAACAATATTAATATATTGTTATGTATTATTCCATTTTAAATAAGAGAGAACTGAAGCTTAACATGTTCATAACTTGGTGAAAGTCACATACCTAATAAGTAAGTCGTTGAAGTAGCAGAACCACTGGATGGCTAATTACAGATCGCTTACTAACTCCCAGACAGCCTTCTCAAGAATAGAAATAAATTCATCACTCCATCCCAGTTCAGCATGTAGCACATTTCTTAGTACATATAAATATTCAAAAATATAAATTGTATTTACTACAAGCAAGTAGCTTGTTAAGATCATAATGTTACATGTAGAAGAGGCCCTTTTTGATAATGAAATTCTCATAGCTAGAAAATGAGTTCAGAACTCCTATAATTGCCAGCCTGAAATCCAACCCTGAGACTGACTGTCTAGAGATCGATCTATCTTGAGGAATGGCTCACAGCCTCAGAATAACCCAGGCTTGTAAGACTCCTTAGAGCATCTGTCCACTCCAAATAAGATTCTACAATCTGACTGAAACTAATTTTAAACAACAGTATAAAGTGCTAAACAAAGTCTATTTCAGGCTGTTGTAAAATCTTATTCATCGCATCTAACCTGTTGACAGAGGAAAACTTCCCATACCTCCCTCCAAAATGCAGTGCCCAGGAAAAATACGTGTTTGAAATACCAACTTATTTAATTACTGCTTTTGTCACAGGATTCCTTCATCCAACAATGGAAATGTAGGGTACAAGTACATTTTATTTCTTTATAAAAGACCTATGATGTGGTGCAGGGAGGGAGCTGATGACTTTTTTGGGTTAACTGAAGTAATTCTGAGCCAGGCAGAAAGAAAAGATGTATGGCTTGGATCCTGGGGAAAAGATAAACTTGCCATGATTAAGCTTTGGATAACAAAAGAGTTACCAATTTTGACACACTCATTACTGAAATAGCCACAACACTGACATCATTCTCACCCTTTTATAAACTGAAGAGATGGTAAGTAGGAACACTGTTACATAACTTTGGATGTAGCATTTTCTTGAATGGCATCCTAAAGCTAAGTCAGGTTCTTTCCAAGAACAACAAAAAGGCTCTGCTCATGATTTCTCTGTAAAAATATCTAACCCCATTTAAAATAAAATTTTAATGTTTATAGGGACATATGTCAATGTACATACACAGTATTGCCGAAGAGGGCAGCATTTGATCATTCTGCTGATCTCTGCTCTTTATGGAAATATTCACCTTTAAGAGATAAGGTAAAAAAAAAAGAAAAGAAAAGAAAAGTCAAAGACAGTGATAAAATATTTGCTAAACACATATTTGATTAAGGACTTGTATCCAAAATATACAAAGAACTCTTAAAACTCAATAGTAAGAAAAGAACCCAATTAAAAAGTGGGCAAAAGATCTGGACATCCAAATACCTCACCAAAAAAAAAAATATGTAAGATGGCAAATGAAAAAATGCTGAACATCATATGTCATCAGGGAAATGCAAATTACAACAATGACATACCACTACACACCCATTAGACTGGCAAGAATTCAAAATACTGACAACACCAAATGCTGATGAGGATGTAGATCACCAGAAACTCTCTGTCATTTCTGGAGGGAATGCAAAATAGTACAGCCATTTTGGAAGACAGTTTGGCAGTTTCTTAAAAAAACTAAACATAGTCTTATCATACAACCAAGCAATTATGTTCCCAGTTATTTACCCAATTGAACTGAAAAATTACATCCACACAAAACCCTGCACACAAATATTTTATTAGCTTTGTTCATAATTGCCAACAATTAGAAGCAATGGAGGGCCCTTCAATAGGTGAATGGAAAATCAAAGTATGGTACCTCCATACAACAAGATATGATTCAGTGATAAAAGGAAATGAGCTATTAAGTCACAAAAAGACATGGAAGCTTAAATGTTTATTGGTAAGTGAAAGAAATCAGTCTGAAAAGACTATCTACTGTGTGATGTTCTACGACTGACAACTATATGGCACTCTAGGAAAGGCAAAACCAGAGACACTAAAAAGATCAGTGCTTGCCAGGGTTTGAGAAATGAAGAAGAGGGAGAGAAGGATGAATAGGTGGGACATATGCGATTTTTAGGGCCGTGAAACTATTCTGTATGATACTGCAATGGTGGATACATTACATATGTATTTGTCAAAACTTATACAACACAAAAAGCAAAAGTAAATGTAAAGTACGGGTGTTAGTTAATAGCAATGCATCAATATTGGTTCATTAATTGTAACAAACGTACCACATTAATGTAAATTGATAGGGGAAGCTGTGGCCGGGAGGTACGGGAGTATACAGGAACTGTCTATAGTACTTCAATTTTTCTGTAAATCTAAAAGTGCTATTTGAAAAAGAAATTATCTTAAAAATACAGTGTTTTTCTTTTATTCCTCAATATGCTGCCTCTCATGTTGACATCTTATATAACCACAGTAAAATTAACAAAAACAGAAAATTAACACTGGAAATATATTATTAACTAAACTACAGACTTTATTTGAATTCCACTATTATTTTCCACTAATGTCCTTTTCCTGTTACAGGATGTTATCTGGGATCTTACATTGCTTTTAGTTGTAAATATTCCAATCTTCTTTCTTCTTTCATGACCTTGACACTTTTCAAGAGTACTAATCAGTTATTTTGTAGTTTGCTCCTCCACAAAAATGGTATTGTATTTCTTTTTTTTCAAGGGATTTATAATGTTGTTATGTCTTATTACTGGTGATGTTAATCTCAGTTACTGGATTAAGATGGTGTCTGCTGAGTTTCTCCTCTGGAAAAAGGAGAAACTTTTTTGAAGTTAATATAAGCACTCTGAAAGAAATACTTTGAAACTATATAAAGTCTATTTATCCTCAAATTTTTACGCACCCATTTTAGTATTCACTGGTGTGTCTTAGCTGCAAAACTTATCATTGTGATGTGTGCCAGTGGTAATTCTCTATTTCTATATTTTATTTTAAATTATTCATTAAAAAACTGTAAGAATAACTTTTCCTTTTTGTTTGTTTATGTATTTACATATACAAGAATGAACTTCTGTAAAGAAATGCACATTTAATTTTTGAGTCAAATTTATAAAAATATATGACATTTATGAAAATCTATGCAACAAATAACATGGCAACGACTTTTATAAAGCCCAAAGTACTCAAGACACAAAGAAACAGATACAAGCTAATTATAGGAAATTTTAACATGTCATTCACAGTATAAGACAGATTAAGTGGACAAAAATAGGTATTGATATTAAAGATCTGAACAACATAAACAATCATGTAGATTTTATGGGTATATATCAAATGTTACATCCTAACACTAGAGACTGATCTTCTCAATATATCATTGAAACAAAATATATCAATCAAATTCTCACAAATATTGATCATATGTTAGGTTACAGAGTTGACACCAGTAAATTCTATAAAGTAGGAATGTTATAAACAGTATTCTCCAACCATTATGCAATAAAACTAGAAATTATTTTTAAAAGTTTTAAAGTCCCTATTACCCCCAAATCATAAAATTTTCTACTAAATAACTTTTGGATGAAAGAGAAAATAAAAACTGAAATATTGATTACACAACACTACATATAATCTATGGCATATATTTAAAATAATGATCAGAGGAAAGTCCATAGTATTAAACACAAAAGAATTAAATTAAATTCCAAGCTTAAAAAAACTAAGCAAAAAAAAAAAAAACACATAACAGAGAAATAATCACAATAAAAGCAGAATTAATGAGTTAGAGATAATTTAATGAGATAATTAGAGATAATGATTAGACATAATTTTGAAAAAATTAACAAAATAGACAAACCATGAGATAGTTTGATCAAGAACCAAATGAGAAGAAACGACAAAACAAAACAAAATAAGGAATGACAAAGGGCAAACAGTGAAACAGAAGAAATTATAGAAAGTATAAGCGATTACTTTGCAGAGCTCTATGCAAATATGTTTAAAACCCTGATAAATTGAATAATTTACTAGTGAAATAGAGATTAACAAAAGCAATGCCATTTTAAAATAAAAGCTTAGACTAATTTTAGGAGAAATTGCAAAAGTTATCAAGGAACCATCCCACAGAACCATAGGCCAGATGGTTTTACAGAAGTCTAACAAATGCTCAGTGTTCCATAAATTGGTCCAGGGCACTACAAATGAAGGGAAACATCCTAATTACATTTGTATAGCAAATGTAACTGAACCTGATTGACAGTATGAAGCAATTACAAACCAATATCACTTATAAATACTAATTCTAAATACTAAATAAAATATTAGCAAAGAGGATACAACACAACATTAAATAAAACACATCATGGTCAGGTGGGATTTATTACATGAATGCAAGATTGGTTCAGTATTAGGAAACCATTAGCATAATACAGTATATTAATAGATCTAAGGAATGAAACATTTACCTCCATAGATGTTGAAAAATCATTTGACAAAAATCAACACCCATTTCTGACCCAAGAAAATCAAGAAAACAGGATTGATGGATACTCCCTTAACATGATTAAATATGTAAACATAAGTTAAACTTCCTTCACGAATAAACCTTAAAGACTAAGACTAAGAACAAAGCAAAAATGTCCACACTCTTTACCCTATTCTACCTTGTACTAGTATCATTTCATTAGCCAATGGAATGAATTAGACAAGAGAAATCGATTAGAGATAAAAATTGATTAAAAAATGTAAAGCTACCTCTATTTACAGACAATATTTTTGTATATCTAGAAAACCCTAACATATCAATTATAAAACTTACTCAAATAATTCAGCAAGGTATCAATGAGGTATTCAGTTAGATCCAAAATTAATGTACAGAAATTAATATTTTTTATATATTCAATAACCAGTTATAGGACATAATGGTAGAGAAAAATCCCTCTTTCAATAGCAAAAAAGATTAAATACTTAGAAATAAAATTTTAAAATATGCAAAAATCCTTACAGTTAAGGAAAAATTTTAAACCACTCCTTGAAGATATTAAGGTATATTTGAAGAAATTGAAAGACATTTCTTGTTCTTGGGTAGCACGACTCGGCATAAAAGTCATCAGATGAAAGATATTTGTTCTCCCTAAAGGATTTATAAAGCTGATGAAAGCCCAGTAAAAACACCTACAAACTATTATGGAACTAGACAAATTGATACTAAAGTTCAGATGGAAAAGCAAACATGCAAGCCAGGACGAAACTGAAACAGAAAACTATGAGGGATGCCTAGTCTTACTGGACATTAAATTATAAAGTCTCAGTAACCAAAGCAACATAAGACCAGAGTGTGAACAATAAACAAAAAAACAGAAATAGATCCATGTACATATGAAAATTTTGTATACGATAAAGGTGACATCACATATCACTGAGCGGGAAAACATATTATTTAAATAAAATGTGCTGGGCAACAGGTTTGCTGCTTAGAAAATGATAAAATTAAATACATAATTTAATATTTAGAATGAACATTATGCTCATTATGCTCAAGTGTAAAAAAAAAGATCTAAATGTAAAAAAAAAGGAAAAGGTGGAAAAGAAACAGAATAAGTACTAAAAGAAAACATAGATGAGTTCCTTTACAACCTGGGTAGAAAGGTTTTCTAACTATGATTAAAAATCCAGAGACCATAAAATATAAGGTTAATAAATGTGACTAGACAAAAATTATAAAACTTGCATAGCGAACAAAAACAAAAAAACCCATAAACACATTCAAAAGACAACTGACCCTGGAAGAAAATATGGCAACATAGAGTAACTATCCTTAATATATGAAAAACTCTTAAAACTGGACATCATGAAGTACAAAAAAAATAGAAAAATAGGCAAAAGATATGACACAGAAAATGCATTAAAAAGATAAAAATGGTCATTAAGCATGGGATAAAATTTTCACCTCACTCATATATAGTTACATACATGCAAATTAAAACTACACTGAGATACCATTTCTCACAAATGAGATTAAGGAAAATGAAAAGTGTGACAAATCTTTTGTCTAGATAATGGGGAAACGGACACACTCATGCCTTTCTGGTGGAATTACAACTGGTATCACCCTTTTGGAGGAAAATTTGGCAATACCTAACAAAAAATAGATACGCCTTTACTATTTGACTCAGCAATCCCACATCTAATAATTTACTGTAAAGATATACTTCCAACAAAATGAAAATGTGTATTTTCAAGGTTACTTATTTGTAATTGAAAACTATTGAAAAGCAGCGAATGCTTCTAAAAAGAATGTGACTGAATAAACTGTAGTATGTCCATATGACCTCTATACAGCTACAAAAAAAGAATGAGAAAATTCTCCACGTGGTATGATTCTCAGATATATTGGTAAGTACGAAAGGCTTAGTTATAAAAGGAAAAGGGAGTAAGCATGTGGACAAATTCAGAAAAAGAGAAATTACTTGCTATAAAATGATTGAGATACACTATTTTAGCCGTGACACAAAGAGCACAATCCATACTCACTCCATCTCTCAAGCTGTTAAGCCTGCTTTGGGTGCCTCCAGATACCGCGCCAATGCCTACATGGGAGCCTTCTTAGTACTTTCACTGTGTTTCAAAGGACCTGCCTGGAAATTAAGAAATTGAAGGGGAACTAGACTGGATTTCATTAATGATCGGGGGAAGGAAATAACCAACTCAAATTCTCTGCTTGATTATAGGTTCCCGTCTCTCATCCCTACCATCTTCCTTGAACTCGAGATTTTAAGTGTATCTTCCACGCCCAGATTATTCTTATGTCTGACTTTCCTCTTGCACCTTGCCTTGATGTCCTAGATTCTGTCATCCCCTGGTTTTGCCACATTCCTAATACAGACTGAAAAGATGCCTAATATGACTTTGATTTCAAGTGTTCCTGAATTCTGAAAGCAGCAGAGCTGGCAACAAGTAAATGTTCTGAAATTTAAAACAAAAAAAGGCACTACCTTTACTCATCCGATTGGTAAAAAGTTTTAAATTTTATTTTTAAATTTAAAATTATTTAAATTTATTAAAAAGTGTTGGCAGTTTTATAGAAGAAAGAGATTCTCATACACACTGCTGAAAATGGTGCCATTGGTACAGTACATGGAAGAAAATTTGGTAATATCCATCAAAATTTAAAAATATACTAATCCAAAACCCTATGAATTCTTTTTCTAGGTGTCTACAGTCTGAAAAAACACTTGCATGTGTTTACAGAGGCAAATATAACAATGATTTTATAATCATGAAAAGTGTTTGTAATAATAAATAATTGGAAGCTTCCATCATTAGGACACACCTAAATTTTATGTCCAGGCTATCAAATATGATGTCATGGGGGGAAAATGTGAAGTAAAGAATGGCATGCACCATGTATTAGAATTTATAAAGAAAAAAGGAATAAACCCACCATAAAACACACCAACATAAATATATCATATTATATATATTTATGAATATATAATTATAAATATATTTATGTGTATAAATACATGTATGTATATCTATACATATATGTACACATACACATATATCCATAGGTATACATAAGTATATATAGTGAATGCATCTAAACATTTGTATACAAATACATAGAAAATGTTTGGAAGAATACACACCAAATTGATAGCAATATTACCTTTAGAGAGAGACTAATCAAAGGAAACCACTCCATTTTCTAAATAATTTCATTTTTTTATGAAGAAAAAGTATTAGTATTCACATATTGCTTAAGTGATTGAATATTAATAATACGAACAGTTATTAAACATACCTTCCCCTTTTTCTCCAACATATACCAAATGTTCTGAAAAAGGTTTGGATTTTCAGAAAAGTTTCCAGGTAAAGTAGAATGGCAAGTGAGTACCTTTATTAAGCTGTTTCTCTCAAAAATAATGCTGGTTTCATTGTCAGGGTTTAAATTTGTGAAGTCACTTTCATAGTTCATTTTTATTTTAGCTATGGCTTTTTACAGCTTAGCTAGAATTTAACTTTATTTTTTGTACTCTTAAACACGCTTTATACCGTATTTCTGTTAATTTGGGTTAGTATGATAGGGCATATTAAAATTAATGTTTTTTTGTTTGTTTATTTGTTTGTTTTAAGGGCAGCAGGTCAGAACCCACTTCAGGCAGTAGGCTTTCTGTCCCTTCCAAGTGCACTGAATCACTTGGGGAACATTTTATACGCAGATTCTGATCTAGTAGTCTGGAGTGGGACTTAAGATTTTGCATTCCAAACAAGCTCACCTCTGGAAAACACTTTGAGTTTCTAAGCTCTATTCATTAGTCTTTTCTCTACTGTGGTAACAGGTCACTAAGATTGGAGAATCCACACACTTGTGTAGTCCCCTCGCACATTATGCTTTAGGTGGGTCTGTGTGACAATTAACTTATGTGTGATATGTCCCTTCCATAATTAGGTTATAAAAGACTTCCATCATAGATAGGTGTTCTCTCTCTCTCTCTCTCTCTCTCTCTCTCTCTCTCTCTCTCTCTCTCTCTCTCTCTCTCTCTCGATCATTCCCTCTGAGAGAAGCCAGCTGCCATGCTATGAAGCAGTAGTGTAGAAAGGACCATATGGTGACAAACTGAATTCTCTGGCCAACAGCTACTGAGGATCCAATGCCTACCAACTACCATGTGAGTGAGTTAAAAAGGAGACTCTACAATTATAGCTAAACATTGACATGAATGTTGACTGCAGCCTCATAAGAGACCCTGAACCAAAACCACCCAGCTAGTCCCCTCCCAGATTCCTGACCCTCAGAAACTACATGAGATAATACATGGTGGTGATTGCTTTCAGCTGCCAAGTTTTGTGATCATTTGTTACACAGGAAATAGTGACTAATACCATTAGTTAATGATTTTATAATACCTTTTTTGGAAAATCTGCACTGATGAAGAGAGAAGGGTAAGTTGAAGTTATTTATGGCCAATCAGAAAAGAAATGACTAATACTTTATAACTGCAATGTTTTCTCACTTTAATCATCATGCTTTAGTCTTGTATTTGTAAGAGGTCTAGATGGCAGAAATCATCATTCTCCTTTCACACAGTTGGAATCTAATAGGTCCAGAGAAGCTTGCTGTCTGTCCAATATCGTACAGCAAGTCAGCTGAACCTGGACTGGACTTCCACTTTTCATATTTCTATTCCTGTGGTTGTCATTAGAGAACCCTGCCTCTGCTTACCATTTCTAAACAACAGTTGGTGGTCAACTAAATAAGGAAGGTGGGAAACAATCAAGAGTTTAGCTTTAGGCTCTAATACCCAGTATAAGAATGGGAGCTGTAATGAGAGCTACCAGCTGTTATATCACTTGTGCCATTATTATTTTATAAGATGCTTAGATAAACTGTCATATTATGTATAGCTCAGGACCTAATTGGCAAATCTCCCATCAACTCTTCATGTATCAGCATGTTTTTAATTCTTTTTCTCCTGTTTTATTAAGATATAACCAACATACGGCACTATATAAGTTTAAGATGTACAGCATAATAATTTAATTTACATATATTATGAAACAGCTACTACATTAAGTATCATTAACATCCATCATCTCATATAAGTACAAAAAAAAAAAAGAAAAAGAGGTTTTTTTTCCTTGCATTGAAAACTTTTAGGACCTACTCTCTTAACAACTTTCAAATATACCTTAAAGCAATGTTACCTATGGTCACCATATTGTATATCATATACCTAGTACTTATTTATATTATAACTGAAGGTTGTACATTTTGACCATCTTCATCCTCCTCCCTGTCTTTCCCCTCTCATCTCTGGTAACCACAGATCTGATCTCTTCTTATTATTTGTTTTTTAGATTCCCACATACAAGTGAGATCATACGGTGTTTAATTTTATTGCATAAAAGTACTTAGGAATGAAAGGATTGTCTTCTCAGTTTCTTCGGTATTTTGGAAGGATCACTTAGAGCTCATAAAACTTTATGAGTTTGGAGGTCATCTGGAAGAAATTAATAGGCAGGTGAAAATGTTTATAGAACTAATAACCAAGACGGCCTGGCGTACACATTCAATAATACACCTGCTGTGCTGGAGGATGAGTTGGTATTCGGTTACCTGGCATCTAGGCTGATTTGTGAGTCACTAAAAATACTTCTGCATGATCTTAGTTTCAATCTTGTCTTTACATCTTTGGGGATAAAGAAAGCATGAGACGTATCGTGATATTGAGGCATTTGACATCATTTTATGGATTGGGAAAAATATTTGGGAGGATAAAATTCTTATTCTCGAGCTAAGAAAGTATTTAAATAGTCATCTCAAAATAAACATCATTAGATCAATTTACACGATGTTTTCCAATTCCTTTACTTTAGTGTGGAAACTACCTGAAATTAGAAAGCCTGGCTAGGGTAGTCCCATCATGTTCCACTAGCTATATGAAACTTGATTAAAGTTGCTAAACGTCAGTCTCTTTACTATAAAATGGTATTATTAATGTTATGTTCCTTATAGTATTTTAAATAGAATTAAATAACTTAATCTCCATAAATTCTACAGTATACTGCCTATGATAAATTTTAGCAAATGCTGAAAATCTATTAATATTTAATAATAGTTTCTGAAATGATAACAATCAGGCAATGAGACCATGTGTCTCTTGCTTTTGGAGAAGAAATCTAGAAAGATGATAGTGAGTGAGAAGGAATAGGGGTCAAAAAGGAAAAGATAACATTAGTTAATAAATTTTAATTCACATTATTAGGAATAAATCACATCAAACTTTGGGAGAAAACTTGTATTATGAAGTACCTATCAAGCACTTGAAATATTCTTTTAGTCCCCTAAATATATTTTCCAAAATATTCACCTAGCACCTAAACTACTAATGTAAACTTTTGAGAGCTATTTACCTATTTCTTTATTTAAGTTGTAATGTATTATACACAAACCATCTTTTCCAAGGTGACACTTTGAAATATGAAGCTTGATTTCCAGTCCTATACTAGGTTTGTACTCCTGTTGGAATTTCTAAACCTTCCATTCATTAAGATCCAGATGGAATGTGTCCTCTTCAGTAAAGCCTTGCTCAAGTCCTTCAAGCAAAGGCAGCTGTTTCCCCTGGGCTTCCCCAGGTAACATTTTGCAACTATTCCTGTTACACTGTGTTCTAAACATTTATTTGCATACTTCTTTCCTCCACTAGATGGCAATCACATCAGAAGTATGAAGTTTAAATTTTTCTTTTTATTTCATCTTTTACATAAAATTAACTGAGTGAGTAATGATAGGAATGACTTTGATCCTTTACTATGGAATAGATAGAATACATAGAAATAGATAATAAACTGAGATCTATATATATATATATATATATATATATACATTAATAAGATACAGAATTAAATTCATGGTATTTAGAAAGAACAACGATACTCTCTCGCCAGACCTCTGTGGTTACTTATGATGTTGTGATGAAGAGTGCTGAGACTATTAACAATTCTTTCTGCTCCCAAAGTGGCTTCCCAGCAACTCCTTTCGGCAATTACTCTTGGCAGGAGCTCCTGGCACAGGCTCCCAACAGCTGCTTCCATCTGCAAAGGCTCTGCTCTAAGATGGCTCCCTCTGGCAATGAGTTTCATTGCCGAATTCCAGGCAGCAGCAACTCATCCTGCCTTGAAGGGCACTTGCTTTCTACTTGGTGCCTGGTTCCTGCTCTCTTAGTACCATTTCAAGTGGCCTCTCACAGCAGGATCCACACAGAGTCCTCTGGGCAGTTACAGAGTGAAACTGCTCTTTTTGAAGGAGGAGTTCAAAGGTATGAAGATAAAAACCCTAAGTTATAGGACACAGTGCTATCGTCTCTGTAATGTTATATGGTCTACTCAATGTTTCCTGAGGTTTGTTATCCCCTTTGGAGTTGTAACTACTTGAGAGCATTATACTAACCCTCAGTGTGGCTGGCTGAATACAAACCCTAGTAGAGATTTTACTATCTTGTCCTATCTTACAACATACATCTCCTTTTCTTCTGCTAAAAGCTCTCTGATGTCCTTTTGGAGATGTTTCCCTCATACAGTTTCAATGCATGTGATAGAGGTGGAATACGTGATACCCATCAACTCCTGTGTTCTATGCTGCACAGATTCTAAGTCGATCCAAGCAATAGAATTCCAGAAGTTTATCTGTATATCTATCTATCTACACATTAAAAAATGATAAACTGTTTTTCTAGTGGCTTTGTTAAAGATAAAGAATCATGTAATCTTCATCTGTGGGTGGCAACTATGGGGAGATGGCCTGCCTATGAAAGACAGATAGAGAGACAGAGACAGAGAGAGAAGGGAGGAAGAGATGCTTGGACCTAACCTGCCTGACCACTTCTTTCACCCTTATGTGATTCAATAAATTACTTTATTATTATTTTTATTTGTCTTCTTTGCATAAGATAGTTTGAATTAGGTTTCTGAAACTTGTAACCAAAATGGTTCAATTGGGGAGTCCATCAATCCCTTAGTTCCCTGATCAATGGAGCAACTGATCAGGGAACTAAGGGGCTGATGGAATCCCCAATCCCACTTGCCCATCTTTCCCTACATAACAATCATATAACCAGGTAACCAGAATTCCCAAGATTGTTTTAGGTCAAATGTTTCTTCCTATTTCTCCTATCAGTATATCTTTAATTTTAATATTTTATACTTTATTATTTTTTTCCAAAAATGAATGGTAATTATGCCCACAAAGTATAAGGACACCGATGAAAACCAATAGTTATCTTAGACCTTTCAGTATTCTTTTATAAATCGTAAATTACAAAAGATGTTAATGATAGCTGC
This sequence comes from Rhinolophus hipposideros, assembly GCF_964194185.1. Taxonomy (NCBI): domain Eukaryota; kingdom Metazoa; phylum Chordata; class Mammalia; order Chiroptera; family Rhinolophidae; genus Rhinolophus; species Rhinolophus hipposideros. Next base: position 25,551,958 of record NC_138053.1, on the reverse strand, counting down.
TTTTCCACACAAAATTGTTGTGAAAATTATTAGTGTTTATTTAAAAAATGGAAAGATATATATATATATATATATATATATATATATATACACACACACACACATATATTATAGTACATCAGTTTACATAAGCATATAAAATAGAAAGTGTGTACAAATGTGTGCTTTCAATACTATAATTCCTATGAATAACTTTGCAATGATCATGAGGTACTTGTGGAGGGCCATGAGTCTCCTAATGCAGCATAAGCCTTGGAAACAGTGTCTTTCTACATCTGACAGTATTTAGCACAGTTTTTGTTGCATGTGAAATGCCCTTTGTTGGCTGCTTAATCTGGATGTGGTCCTCAAGATAGTTCTAGTTGAGAACACTTTACTAAAATCAGGTTGCTCCTACATGGAAGGAAAAATGGATGCTGTTTTTGTTTTAATAATCACATTTTAAACTTATTGTATATTTAAAAACTATAAATCAAATTTAGTACCAGGATAAGTAGAAAATAGTAAAGAGAATTGGTTTAAGATAGCATTAAAGAAAAATAAAGCATTACATGTGATAAGTATGTGGTTATGGCCAAAAATTATTAATGTGATCTAAAAATGCCTGAAACCTGAAAAAAAAAAATTCTCTTCATGACACATAGTGTGACATGTATGTATGTATGTGTAAAAGTACATGAAAATATAAAACAGAAAATGTGCATCAATTAAACAGCTAATTATTTTTAAAATTTTTCTAATTTTGAAGCTCAGTTTTTCAAGAATTTCATGTTCTTAAAAAATTTTAGTACTCTTTTTTCAACCATATCTTGTCAAGAATAAATAATTTATCTGGATAATTAAGATAAATTAAACAATCATTAGGTAGTGATGGTTTTTCCTACTTTTAATTTATTCATATAATTAGTAATTCTGAGGAATCCCCATGTGTTGGGCATTATTCTAGGCATTGGGAATATAGCAGTGACAAAAAAGTGAAAATACTGGCTAATATGGAGTTCACATTATACTTGCCTTCTCCCATGACCACATTAAAATTACAACTAAATTATAAAACAATCACAAGGAAGATAGTCAATGGTATTATAACTGTTATACAAGATGTCAGAGGGGTAGTAGCTTGTGGGGGTTATCACTTTGTGAGGGGTGTAAATGAAATGTCTAACTATTATGTTGCTTTGTACACCTGAAACTAATATAAATAAGTAAGTAAGTAAATAAATAAATAAATAAATAAATAAATAAATAAATAAATAAAACAATCAACCTGGAAAACCACCTGAAGTCTAACAGAACAGAAGTTCTATAACTAAGAATCCGAGGTCTGGCAATTAAGTTTGCAAACCTGCAATGATGTTGCTAAACTTTTTTGATATCGGAGGGATTATTCATTATGAATTTGTACCAACTCGACAAACACTTAACCAAGTTTACTATTTGGAAGTGCTGCAAACACTGTGTGAAAAAATTAGACGACTTGAACTTCGCCAACAATTCATGGCTCTTGTATCACCACAATGCACCAGTTCACATGGCAGTGTCTGTGAGGGAGTTTTTAGCCAGTAGACAAATCCTCACCTGATCTGGCCCCCAATGACTTCTTTCTTTATCTGAAAATATAGGAAATATTGAAAGGAAGACATTTTGATGACATTCAGGACACCAAGGGTAATACAACAACAGCTCTGATGATCATTCCAGAAAAAGAGTTCCAAAATTGCTTTGAAAGGTGTAATAGGCAATGGCATCAGTGCATAGCTTCCCAAGGGGAGTACTTCAAAGGTGACCATAGTGATATTCAGCAATGAGGTATGTAGCACTTTTTCTAGGATGAGATCGCAAACATAATTGTCTGAACTTGTATAAAGAACAAGTACTGGCAAGACTGGTAGGAGGGCAGAGACATGAAACAGGCCAGCCCCATACTTGTGTGCAACATTAGAACATCAGGAGGGATGTCTTGGCTATGAAGGTTGCCCCAGGAGGAGTGAGGGATGCCAGCTCCACCCTGGATTCCCCATCCCAGAATATTGGTGCCAAGAAGAAGAGCCCCCACAATATCTAGCTGTGAAAAACAGTGGGGATTCCAATTACCTGGGTGGGATTGAAGGCTGCAGAAAACCCAGATATCCTCTTAAAGGACCTGTACACAAACTCACTTGCTCACAGGCATTCACCCTGGGCTGGGGCATAGGGACAGTGACTCAGGAGGCATCAGAGACACACGGAAAGAAAATGAGTTCTGTGGCTCCAGGGCAAAGACTGGAGGGATTGTTGCCATTTTCCCTGTGCAGAATCCTCCTCCCTATGTAATCAGCAGATGGGCACCATCTTTCCTGTGTTGAGCACTCCCCTGACACTGCCAGATCTGCCAGATCTGAATCTGCATTGGCCTGATATGCTCTCCTTGTTCCACCCTGGCAACTCCCTGGGACCCACCCCAAGGAAGGCAGATTCTGGTCCACCAGACAGCCCCATCTACATTGTACTCTTTCTTGGACAACTCTCAGGAGGTTGCAGGCCCCATGTGGGCAGCAATAGTGTACTCTGAGACTTTTTCTGAGTAGCTCCAGGCTCAGCACTGGCACCAAACCAGAATCTACATGAATCTGGTAAACAACACTTGTCCCACTCTGGTAACCTTATGAAACCCCGCCTCACCCACCTCTCCTATCACACTAGGCTCTATAATCAGCCAAGACTTATAGAAGCTAGCAGACCACAGCTAGCTTTGGGGTGCCCTAAACTTTTTGTGGAGTCAGGTACTGGTGGCAGCCATCCTTGTTTCACAGTGTAGCTTCCCCTGCATGCCTCCATGTCCAGCAGAAGGAGTGACCAACTGTGGATTACTTTGTAGCATCTATGCAATACCTGGTTGGTCACAAGCAGGAACTAGCCTGGGACTGCATCAGAGCCCCTCCCAATAGGCCCAGACCCAACATACCTGAAGGTTGCCTTCAGAAAACAGCAGAGCACCAGCCAGTTAACACCATAAGCATAAGTTAGCCCCATAAGACCCAAAGGGTGGTTTCAGCAGGCACCAGAGCCCACTAGGGCAAATCCTGCTTCACAGGGTAAACCCTCCTCCACCCCCATGCACACAGCTTCCAAACTGTGGACATTGTAAAACACCAGAGCCAGTCACCCTGAGGGTCAATCCCACCCACTGATGTGCCAATAGAAATCAAAGCTCAACTATAGTAGAAGGATACATACAACCCACACAAAGGACACTCCAGGAGTATTTGGTGCAGATGACTTAGGAGACTGTGCCACTGGTCCCCATAGGGCATTTACTACATAAGGCCACCTGGCCAAGACTGGGAGATGTAGCAGATCTATCTAATACACAGGTAAAAACACAGAAAGACAGCCCAAACGAGGAAACAAAGAAATATGTCCCAATGAAATAATAGGAAAAAATTCCAGAAAAAGAATTAAATGAAATCGAGGCAAGCAACCAGTCAGATAAAGAGTTCAAAACAATGGTTATAAGCCTGCTCAATAAACTTAGAGGAAGAATAGATAAACTCAGTGACAACTTTAACAAGGAGATAGTAAGCATAAAAAAGAACCAGTCAGAAATGTAAAATACAATAACTGAAATGAAAACTGCACTAGAAGGAATAACCAGCAGACTAGATGAAGCAGAGGATCTAATTAGTGATTTGGAAGACAAGGTGAAAATACCCAATCAGAACAGTAAAAAGACAAATGAATCAAAGAAAATGAGGATAGTTTAAGAGACCTCTGGGACAACATCAAGCATAACAACATTAGTAGTACCAGAAAAAGAAGAGGGAGCAAGGGATCAAAAACCTATTTGAAGAAATAATGACTGAAAATTTTTCTAATCTGGTGAAGGAAATATAAATACAAGCCCAGGAAGTGCAGAGAGCCCCAAACAATATGAACCCAAACAGGTCCACACCAGACACATCATAATTAAAACAGCAAAGGTTAAAAAACAAAGAAATAATTTTAAAAGCAAAAAGGGAAAGGCAATTATTTACTTACAAGGGAGTTCCCATGAGACTGCCAGCTGATTTCTCAATAGAAATTTTACAGGCCAGAAGGGATTGGCATGAAATATTCAAAGTGATGAAAAGTAACTACCAACAGTCAAGATTACTATACCCAGCAAGACTATCATTTAAAATCAAAGGACAGATAAAGAGCTTCCCAGACAAGAAAAAGCTAAAGAAGTTTATCACCACCAAACCAGTATTACAAGAAATGTTAAAGGTACTTATTTAAGAAGAAGAAGGTGGAAAACATGCAAATATGAATAATAAAATGGCAATAACTATGTATCTATCAATAATAACATTAAATGTAATTGGATTAAATGTTTCAATCAAAAGACATAGGGTAAGAAATGAGGGCAAAAAGAGTTCCAATGAAATATTTGTGAAAACATATCAGCTTATATATTGAATTTTGTTTTTATCCCAAATTGATGGTGAAGTGCTAAACCTACAATGTATTTTTTGTGGAGTTGTTTAAGCTGATAAATTCATGAAATCATCATAAAAAAAAAAAAAACAGGGTAGCTGAATGGATAAGAAAACAAGACTATAATTGATAAGAAAATAATACATATGCTGTCTATAAGAGACTCACTTCAGATTGAACAAAACACAGAGACTGAAAGTAAGGGGATGGAAAAAGATATTTCATGCAAATAGAAATTTTAAAAAAGCTGGAGTACCAATACTTATATCAGACAAAATAGACATTGAAGCAAGGGCTATAAAAAAAGACAAAGAGAGACATTACATAGTGATAAAGAGATCAATTCAATGAGAGGATATAACCTTTGTAAGCATTTATGCACCCAACACAGGAGCACTTAAATATATAAAGTAAATATTGACCAACATAAAGGGAGAGATCAACAGTATCTCAATCATAGTAGGGGACTTTAACACCCAATCAACACCAATAGACAGATCTTACAGACAGAAAAACCAACATGAAAACAACAGCCTTAAATAACACATTAGACCAGATACATTTAATTGATATTTTTAGAGCATTTCACCCCAAAGCAGCAGAACACACATTCTTTTTTCAAGTGCACATGGAACATTTTCCAAGATAGACCATATGTTAGGCCATAAAACAAGTTTCAATAAATTTAAGAAGATCAAGATCATATCAAGCATCTTCTCTGACCACAATGGTATGATACTAGAAATTATTTACAACAAAAAAACTGAAAAATACAAAAAACAAATGGAGGCTAAATAGCATGCTACTAAATAATGAATGGGTCAACAGTGAGATCAAAGAAGAAATAAAAAATACCTTAAGACAAATAAAAATGAAAACACAATGATCCAAAATCTATGGAATACAGCAAAAGCAGTCCTAAGAAGGAAATTCATAGTACTATAGGCCTACTGCAAGAAACAGGAAACATCTCAAATAAGTAATCTAACCTTACACTTAAAGGAACTAGAAAAAGAACAGCAAAAGAACCGTAATGTGAATAGAAAGAAATAATAAAGATCAGAGTGGAAATAAACAAAATAGAATCTAAATAACAATACAAAAGATCAATGAAACCAAGAGCTGGTTCTTTGAAAAGATAAACACAATTGATAAATCTTTAATCAGACTCACCAAGAATAAAAAAAGGGGGCCCAAATAAATAAAATCAGAAATGAAAGGGAGAAGTGACAACCAACACCACAGAAATACAAATAATTATATGAAAATATTATGAACAGTTATATGCCAACAAATTGAATAATCCGGAAGAAATGGATGAATTCCTAGAAACATACTATCTTCCAAGACTGAATCAGGATAAAACAAAAAATCTAAACCAACTGATTACTACTAACAAAATTGAATCGATAATCAAAAACCTCCCAACAAACAAAAGTCCTGGACCTGATAGCTTCACAGGTGAATTTTACCAAACATTTAAAGAATTAACACCTATCCTTCTCAAACTATTTCAAAAACTTGAAAAGGAGAGAAAGCTCCCAAGCTCATTTTATAAGGTCACCATTGACCTGAATCCAAAGCCAGTCAAAGACATTTAAAAAAAAAAGAAAAAAGAAAACTATAGGCCCATATCCCTGATGAGCATAGATGCAAAAATCCTCAACAAAATATTAGCAAATCAAATTCAGTAATACATTAAAAAGATCATACAGCATGATTGTGTGGGATTTATTCCTCAAATGCAAGGTTGGTTCAATATCCACAAACCAATTAACTTGATACACCACATAAACAAAATGAATGATAAAAACCACATGATCATATCAGTAGATGCAGAAAAAGCATTTAAGAAAATCCAGCATCAATTTATGTTAAAATGCACTCAGCAAAGTGGGAATAGAGGAAACATATCTCAACATAAATAAGGCCATTTGTGACAAACTCACAGCTAACATCATACTCAATGAGGAAAATCTAAAAGCATTCACCTTAAAATCAGGAACAATACAAGGATGTCCACTTTTATCACTTTTATTCAACATGGTATTGGAAGTCCTAGCCACACCAATCAGACAAGAAAAAATAAAATAAAAGGCATCCTACTGAAAGGAAGAAGTAGAACTCTAATTATTTGCAGATTAACCTGAAAGATTCCACCAAAAAATTAGAACTGTTTAATGAATTCAGTAAAGTAGCAGGATACAAAATTAATATTTAGAAATTGGTTGCATTTTTTACACCAATAATGAACTATCAGAAAGAGAAATTAAGAAAACATCCTATTTACAACTGCATAAAAAATTACCTAGGAATAAATTTAACCAAGAAAATAATCAATAACTTAGATTTTATCAAACTAAAACACTCTTGCACTCTGAAAAACTATTAAAAGGATGAAAACACAAACTACACACCCAGAAATAAATATTTGCAAACCTGATATCCAATTCAACATTCAACAGTAAAAATAAGCCAAAAAACAAACAAACAACAACAACAATAACAGAAAACAAACCTAAAAAATCCTATTATAAAATAGGCAAAATAAATGAATGGATGTTTCATCAAAGAGATAATATGAATGGCAAAGAAGGCACATGAAAAATTCTCAACATCATTAACCAAAACCATAGAACTGTAGAATATATTAGTGGTTGCTAGGCAACAGGGACTTGGAGTGGGTGGGAGGTGGGTGAGGACAGAAAGAGATAGTATTATGAAGATCTTTTGTGGTAATGGAACCGTTTTGTATCTTGATTGTTGTGGTGATTACATGCATATATACATGGAATTGCATAAAACTATATATAAAAATACACAGCAATTGCAGTTTTAAAAAATGGTAAAAACTGAAAAAGGTCTCTAGATTAGTTAACAGGAATGTACCAATGTCAATTTGCTTGTTTTTATATTGAACTACACCTATATATGAGGTCACCATTTGGCTCAAGGGTGCACGAGACTCTATACTGTTTTCACTACTTCTATTGAGTCTTAATTATTTCAAAGGAAAAAGATCAAAAAGTATACCAGTCTCCCTATGTAAAAGAATACAGACACATTTCCTGTAGTGAAAGATAACCACCATAAAAAGGGGAATGTGATGAATACTTACAGAATACTACAGAATACTTAAAGCATAAAGAAATAAAGACAGTATAAACATATGGTTGAATCTAATGCAGGAAGTGGTATATGAGTTCAATTTTTGATTTTGTTAAAACTAGAAATAGCCGAAGAGTAACCTCAAGGAAGAATTAAGAGGGTATTACCGTATTATTTTTAGCACTACAAGAGTATTCTTGTTTTGGACAGGTCTCTCTAATCTGTATAAAACCCTTACAAAGTATTGTAAGCCTCTGATATGCATCACACATGGTAGCAGAGCAAATAATGATCATGCATGAAGACTGCAAGGGATTACTAGCCCCCCCAAAAGTCTGGATCTAACAAGTGAGATTTTTTTTTAATGTTGGAAAACAGCTGAGTAACACAGCTTTGAATATATGTGACAAGTATAAGTACACATTCCTGCTTAGCTAGTCAACCAAAGAAAAAATGCAGTTCCCAGGAAAAGCTAACCATTCTGGTTTTCAAGTGATACTTAAGTGATGTCAATTCATTGCTCGAGTCAACAATAGAAATTGAATCATTGCCATTCTCTTCTGTATCTTGTTCATCCCAGTCCCGTTCTGCACGCTTTCACTAACTTCTGCCCTTAAATTCTTCCTCAAATAGAATTGTCCCTTTATTTTCTGATACTATACATTATTTTCTTCACTCTTTTCTCACTATCCTTTCAAGGTGTTTTGTTTTATTTATTTTTTTACACACTCTGAGAGCGAAAAGGAAGTTATTTATCAAGTATTTTGTTAATTAGGGTCTAGATCTTGAGAGGCTTGCAGTTATATACCAAGAGAAATGAGACAAAGATATGCAACAAAGCTAATAACAGAGGAAAGGTAGTCTGATTAAGTTCCTGAAATCCTCAGCTATTTTATAGATATCATGATGTTCATTAACCCATAGGACCTAAGCTGTGGATCTGTCCCACCTTGCTTAAAAATAAACATCTGTTTTAAAATATTCAACAATTTTAGTAACTTTACATAGTTGGACAAACATCCCCACAGCATCTTTCAACATGGCTTCCCATACATTTTGGAAAAATATCATTCAGCATTACCAATATTACTGAAATTTGAATATTGACCCTAAATGTTTGGATCAGGGCTTCCTCATATCTATGGTTAATAGATCAAGTGGATGCCAAAATTACATAAACCATCATTACTCACCTGGCTAAAATGTAAGACAAAAAGTCTGAAAAAGTTCAAAATATTAACAGGTGACTCTTTCAATAGATGAGGAAACAAGATAGCAGAATTATAAACTTGCTTATTTAAGGGAATAAAAAGGAAAAATATGTAGAAGTTTTGCATTAATTAGACAATTTTGAAGCTGAAATCCTCTTCTAATCCAATTAGAACCATTCTAACACACATAATATTTCATAATTTAAATAAAGGTACATTCTGAGACTAAAGTACATAGATGTGTATGAGTGGAAATAAATCAAGCCAAGGAAACTATACATATTTACTAAAGTGCATAGAATTAGTGTCATTAGTTTTCATATCCTACATTTTTAGCAGCTTTGAAAGAAAGCAAATATTTTAGTTAATCCTTAGTAAAATGAGCAGGATGACATTAATTTTTACTTCTAAATATTTCTACTTCTCTTTGCCTCTCCATCTCCTTGTTTATCATTTTCTGAATTATTAAAATTCTGATAAATCTTTTCAGTGTGTACCATGGTGCTGAGAACAGCATATTGCAATATATTCTTGTCAACCAGATTAAAAAAAATCAGTTATACACATAGAAGTTGGCTCATACTAAATGCCCCTAAGTGAAGTGGAGTAAGCCATGATAGGTCCAATAAGGAGGTGCCCCCTGGTGAAAGAGAAAGTTGTGACAGTGTTGGTGGAAAGAGAACATGAAAAAATTGAGTAAATTAGGGTAAATCAAGGTCATGAAGTCCTTGAAACTCAGGTTTAGGAGGTATATGAGGTCTGACAATTAAATTCGAGAACTTGTTGCAATGATGTTGCTAAAATTTTTGACATCAGAGAGATTATTCATTATGAATTTGTACCAACTGGACAAACAGTTAACCAAGTTTACTATTTGGAAGTGCTGAAAAGGCTGCATGAAAAAGTTAGACGATCTGAACTTTTCACCAACAATTTATGGCTCTTGCATCACAACAATGCACCAGCTCACACAGCACTGTCTGTGAGGGAGTTTTCAGCCAGTAAACAAAATAATTGTATTTGAACACCCTCTCTACTCCCCTGATCTGGCCCCAATGACTTCTTTCTTTACCCGAAGATAAAGGAAATATTGAAAGGAAAACATTTTGATGACATTCAGGACACCAAGGGTAATACAACGACAGCTCTGATGGCCATTCCAGATAAAGAGTTCCCAAATTGCTTTGAAGGGTGGACCAGGCACTGGCTTTGGTGCATAGCTTCCCAAGGAGAACACTCAAAGTTGACTTTAATGATATTCAGCAATGAAGCATGTAGCACTTTTTCTAGGATGAGTTCTCGAACTTAATTGCCTGACCTTATATATTTCTTCTTGAATTATTTAGAGATGATAAAAACTCAAGGATCCATTATCAAGTGAAAACATGCTTCTTTTTCATCCAGTCTTGCAACTTCTTGTATAAATGTGCATGATTCACTTGGCATACCTAGAAACTTGTTGTTTTACTTTCCCATCCACTTTCACTTTTCCTCATGAGAATAAGCCAATATGATGAAACATAGAAATGAAATCATAATACCAGAATTTCCTCCCTGGAAAGGTATGTGCAGGAGCAAGTGTGAGGAGTACACAGGGAGTCTGATACGTCATTTCAGGCTTTTGGTGCCTGTGAATGCTCAAAAACTTTGTAGGTGCTTATTTGGAGCCTAGGTGGGAGTCCAGCTCAGGAATTGCAGAAAATAACAAGCTAGACAGCTTTGCTAGCTGGGTCTTCACATAGTTTAAGAATGTCAGTCATTTCTTTTGTTAAATAGTGAATTTTTCATTATCCAAAATTCAGACAGTATCAGAAAGAATATATATGATGGCTCATAGCTTTGTGCTTTCCACAAGCCCACAGCTATCCTTCAGATGTCCATCTCCTTCCCGTCCTCCATATCCCAGGTTTAGTTTCTCACCAGTTCTCAGTTCCATCATTATCTTGGTCAATTTCAAAATACATGTTGATAACATTCTCTATAGTCTGGGTTCAAAATTCCCTGATGTATTCAAGTTTAAAAGACTTTATCTCTATTCCCTACCGCATCCCTATTTTTATTACTGCTTGGATTTTGCCATCATCTACAACTGCCCCATATTTGAAATCTTGTTTTGGAAATTTTCTTTTTTCCTGAAGGAAAGTAATTGATCATTATAGAAACTTTCTAAAACATCATTCACACCCATCTAAAACCATGTCAGTGTTAATTGGTGCCTCCTCCAACTTCTTGTTTTGTAAATTTTATTAAATTGATTGGGGTGACATTGGTTAATCCAATTATATAGGTTTCAAATGTACAACTCTATAATATATCATCTATATATGCATTGTGAGTTCATCACAAAGTCAAATCTCCTCCCATCACCATATATTTGGCCCAATTTACTCTTCTCTACCTCTCTCCGATTTCCCTCTGGTAACCACCATATTGTTGTCTGTGTCTATGAGTGTTTGTTTGCTTGCTCTTTTTGTTTGTTGCTTTCAGTTTTATATCCCACATATGAGTGAAACCATATGGTTCTTGATTTTTTTCCATTTGGCTCATTTCATTTAGCATGATCCATCTTCCTAATTAGAGTATCCAGCAGTGAGAATGGGTTTCCTTCTGTTGGCTTCGTTCACCTCCTTCTAAGGATTTAAGTTTGGCTTTGCCTCTGCTAGCTCATTTCCACTGTCTACTCATTTTTCACCTTCCAAAATTCTTGACATCTCTTTTTCTGCTGTGTCTCCTTCTTTTGGTCCTCGTAGGATCATATCTTTCTGATTCTTTTTAGTGGTTTTTAGGAAGGACCAGAGATAAACAAGAGCATTCATTCTGCCATGTTCAACTTCCTGGCTATAATCAGTCCTTTTGCATTGCCCCGCTCAACTTTACTTGCTGCGTTACCCAGCCAGCCTGTTGCTATCTCCTTCACTCCCATTGCTCTATTTTCCCCATCCCACATGCTAATCCCTAACTATTAATCTATTTCCAGACATGTACATCCTCTAATTCTACACTTAGAGAATCAAGAACTTTAAAAAGCCCTGTGAGTGTCACTTGCTTTATTATGATCTAAGCCACACTATTAAAGCCATACAACAATCTTCTGAGACTTTAATCACTTTCCTCTTGTAATCCCACAACAGCAATTCTAAGCCTTTACTAAACTTTTCAGGTCATTAAGTGCAGCTCTCTGGAAGTGCATTGCCTGAATTTTCATCCTGGTTCTAGAACTTACTAACTAAAGTGACCATGAGCATGTTGCCTAACTCTTTCTGCCTAAAATCCTTCATCTATAAAAAAGGATGATAATAATAGTTAATAATGATATAGTTACAAGAATAATAATATTTAATATGGGATTATTGTAATGATACATGTGTTAATAGAGATAGAGCTTTCAGAAGAGTTCCTTATATGTGAAAAGTACGATGCCCCCTTTCCTTAAATAAATGAACTAGCTCCCTTCTACCCAGAGGAAATCAAAGCTACTTGTTAACTCCATTATTTTCTCATACACTCTGCACCAACATTTATACCTCTATACACATTTATACCCTCTTCCCGATTTCAGAGGGAAATGTACACTACCGCCTCTACAAAATAAAGTATACAACATATGTACAAGTAGTGTCTGCAGAGGGACCTTGGTGCCACGTAAACCATCCTATGACCCTGTGAAGGCTTTCAAGAAGTGACACAGCTAAGTTTTGAAGGTTGAAAATGAGCCAGATGATGAAACTGGAGGAGGCACTTCAGGCAAAAAGAATCTCAAGTAAAACTACATAGGGATGTACACAGCATGACATTTTAGACATTGTAACTATTTTGAATGGAGAAATAATTCATATATGTGAATATTGAGTATATGGTTAATGTGAGAGTGGGATGTTTTTCAGCACTTCTGAGAATTTTATTAGGCCGGTGCACAAGTAATTGCAGTTTAAAAGGTTAAAAATAATTGCAAAAACCACAATGACCTTTGCACCAATGTAATATTAGCTGAATTACACTACTGTTCATTAATTGGTCAGGCTTATATCTTCTCGGGTTGTCCATCTCATGTGGTCTGGAAAGATGTCCTATACTTCTTTGATTGCTCAGAAGAGTGCCAAATGTTTTTTAAGACCTCAGCAAATGATTGTGAAATAATTCTTTAAAATTCAAAAAAAATTTTCATTGATGATAGTTATTTTTCTAGTCACCAAAAAAGTGCTTCTTTTAATAAGCATGCTTTGAAATTGACAAACACGTAAACACGAGCCATTAACAAAAGTTGGAGCTTTGCATTATACATACCTGTAGTTAATAGAAATAAGACAATCAATGCATGTGGAGAATCACGATTTTATATGCTCTTATGCTAAGGTGATAACCTATGTTAAAATGCAACCAAAGTAATATATGCCTTAAGAAAAACTTCCTTTATTAAATGCAGCCATGCTCATAAAATTTTGATGCATTTTTAAAAGCAATGTTGATCAATGATAATGTTAACATTAAACTGAGTAGGCACAATTATAATGGAACAAAAATCCCTTAGTACAGATTTCACTTCCCCTTTGCTCATGAAGTTCAGTGTGAAATTGGAAAGTCTGCAAAGTATATCTTCTGCATCAGGAGTTTTCCCCTCTGTACTTCTCCCTTCTGCTCCATATTGGTAGCATTTTTCTTTCCACTTAAGCTTGTGGTGCCCATCACCTCCTGTGTCACATCCTGTTATTAAAAGATGGAAATGAGCTAATGCACTTTGGAAATGAGCTAATGCTCTCCTTAATGCCTCCAGTTTTTTACAACATGATACTTCTACTGCCTTTGCAGTTGCCCAGAGTCTGTTACTGAAAGTTCCCTTCATTTCGTGGTGAAACAGGAAATGATTGTAATATGAGCTGTTTACACATGTTAACAAATTACATATTAATATGAGCACACTTGTGTCAACACGTTTCTCCAGACAGGATTTGCAAATTAATGTTTTTTTCTCTGATGGGTAATTGGAAGATTTTTATTTCTATTTTAGAAACTTAGGTTTTCTGTCAGCAAGTGAAGAAATTTGTGATTTGTATTGTTTGGGGATGTTAAGAAGGCATAGTAAAACATGTTGCTCTCCCAGGTAGGAAAAAGCTCTAAATAAAGACAAAATTCTGCAGGTAGCCAGCTCATTTGGTTGGCTTCTCTAGACACCCAAATCTTGACCCTAATGGTCAGGGATATTACAGTCACTTCAGGTACTTTTAAGAGCAATTATTTACCTTACACTATGGACATTGAAAAATAAATATTTGTCAAATATAATTAAACCACTTTTGGGAATACCCTGATCAAAGCCTAAAAATGCATGGGGTTCTGGCCAGCATCTTCCTGGTTCAGTCTTCTATTGGAGACTATGATTTACCTATGAACTAATTACTTGCTTCCTGTGTCATTTTTTTTAACTAGTTGCAGATTATTCTCAGCCTCTGCTGAAGTAATTGTCAAGTATTACTTTAAATATAATCCTTATCGATTGACTTACAGGCAAGCCCTTCTTTAACTTATAAAATAGAAATATAACAATTTCTGTTATCTGCAAAAATATTTTCATGCTCATTTATAACAGTTAAAATGAGTTAAAATGGAAGAGAATTCTTCAGTTTTTCTTAAACCTAATTCCTTTGCCTGTTTTTTTTGTTTTGTTTTGTTGTTTTTGTTTTTTGGATGTCATCCTCTTCCATCTACTCAGGGATCACTTCTCACTTCTAAATTAATTGTTTCCCTCTATAGGCACCTTCCAACCAGGATTTAAGTATACTGTGTGTTGCCCATTTTAAAAATGAAAAGCAACCACTATCCAATTTCAGAACATTTTCATCTACCCCAAAATAAACCCCGTACTGATTTGCAGACACTCTTAATTTCCCCTACCCTGGCAATCACTAATCTACTTTCTGTCACTATGGATTTACCTGTTCTAAACATTTCTCATAAATGGAATCATGCAATATGTGGATATGTGGTCACTTTTTTTTCTGGAATTGGATAGTGGTTGCACAACTTGGAAAAACTACTGAATTATACACTTTAAAGGTGGTGAATTTCATGGTATGTGAGTTATACCATAATAAAACTGTTATAAAAATATATTTCCCCATTCAAAAAAAATTGTTAATATGTAATTCTACTTACAAAAAATAAAAGGTATAAAGCAGAAACTTCCCTAGATTCCATGTCTTCCTTTAGCTACTAGCCTATCTCTCTCCATCTAATTACCTTTTCAAAAACAAACTGCCTGTAATTCTTGTGTGTACTTATTCTTTACCTCTAGAGTTCATTTCAAAACCCATCACAATCTAGCTTCAATCCCCATAATTCCACCAAAACTGCTTCAATCAGAAAAGCAACTTCCTATTAAATCCAAGCGACTTCAATATTGACCTTTGCTACCTTTGATCCTGTTAACTTCGTATTCCTTCTTGAAAGACTTTATTCTCTTGCCTCTGAAGAGACCACTCTTTTGTGGTTTCTAGCTCTCATTCTGGCTTCTCTTATTCAATTGTTTTTGTGAAGCCTTCTTCTGACTTTCTGTAAAATGTTGGTGTTCCTAAGGATTCCATCCTAGGGTCTCTTTTCTTCTTCCTCTACACACTTGTATTCAAGTCTCATCCACTTCTACGACTTCCATACCACCATTTAGACTGATGAATCTAAATGGCTTTACCCCCCTTCATGTATCTTTCCCGAGCTTCATTCATAAGTAGGTTCATTCAATGCTCAGTGCTCGTATTTCTAGATTTCCTACAAGTACATGAAACTCAACATAGAAATAAACAAGATCCTGGTCATCTTATGCAAAACTCTTACTCCTCCAGTGCCTTATAACAAAAATTCAGGCACTTGCTCATACTAGAAAGCAAAAGTTATCTTAACTAAAACAGAAGTAATATATTTAGAGACTCTTATCCATAATCTGTACACTTCTATCTATCTCTCCCACTTCCTTTGGTTAGACAATCACCACCTCTTATTAAACTAGATATTAGCCAAGTTATAAAAACTGATGTCCTCCCTGATCTTGGTCTTAGAAGTCCATCCACATGCTCTAGCCAACATGTCTTTCCTAAAATAGAAATATGATCACGTTTCTTTCTTGCTTCAAATACTTCAATGGCTTTTTGTTGCCCTCAGGAAAAAGTTTAATCTTCTAATCAGAGTTTACAGAATTTGTCATGATTTAATCCCAGCTTACTTCCACTGTTATCTCTGATTAACTTTTAATTCTATGTTCCAACTATATAAATTTTTTTCCAATTCCTTGAACATGCCATGTGCCTCCCAGCTTTTGTGTATGCCTTTGCCAGAATTATTGTTGGTTATCTTTCCACTTTTACCTGGATAAATTTGAATCCAGGCTTCTCTGATATCAAGTTAAATGTGACTGCCCTTAAGAAGCCTTCTTTGAATACCATCTTTGAGTTAAATGCCTCTCCTTTGTGTCACTATACACTTTATCATAGAAATTATCACACTATTGCTTGGGTGTTTTTGACCTTTATTTCTTACTATTGTAAAAATTCTTTGAGAGAAAGACCATTTCTTTCTTATTCACCATTATATCATCAGGGCCTAGAAGAAACAGGCATTAAACAAATATTTCTCTATAAACTTTTTTCCGCTAAATTTTTGAGATTTTTGAGAGCAGAGACCATCCCCAGATTGTTTTTAAATTCCAAACAATGTCCTTATATGTTTAATAAATTATTATTTTTGTATGATCTCTATTCTTTTTAAGTTTGTTAAGGTTTGTTTTATGGCCCAGAATGCAATCTTTCTTGGTGAAGTTTCCATGTGAGGTAGGGGGGAAAAATGTATATTCTGTTATTATTGTTCTATGAAGTAGTCTATAAATTTCAAATAGGTCGAGTTGATTGATAGAGCTGTTCAGTTCTACTACATCCTTGCTGATTTTCTGTCTATAGGATCTGTAAACATTAATAAAGGAGTGTTGAAGTCTGTAACTATGCTAGTAGATACCTCTATTTCTTCATGCAGTTTTATCAGTTGTTGCATCACATATTTTGATGTAACCACTGTTGCATCAAAATTGTTAGGCAGGGCCGGCCTGGTGGCTCAGGTGGTTAGAGCTCCATGCTCCTAACTCCGAAGGCTGCCGGTTCGATTCCCACATGGGCCAGTGGGCTCTCAACAACAAGGTTGCCGGTTTTGACTCCTGCAAGGGATGGTGGGCTGTGCCCCCTGCAACTAGCAACGACAACTGGACCTCGAGCTGAGCTGCGCCCTCCACAACTAAGATTGAAAGGACAACTTGACTTGGAAAAAAGTCCTGGAAGTACACACTGTTCCCCAATAAAGTCCTGTTCCCCTTCCCCAATAAAATCTTTAAAAATATATATGTTAGGCACATACACATTAAAGATTGCTGTATTTGCTTGGAGAATTGACACCTATATATCATAATGTAATGCTCCTCTTGATCACTGACAATTTTTTTGTTCTGAAATCTGCTTTGCCTAAAATTAATACAGCTACTCCAAATTTTTTTTGATTAGTGTTAGCATGGGATATCTTTTCTCCATGGCTTTACTTTTAATCTAAGTCTTTACATATATAAAGTAGGTTTGTTGGAATTAATGGCCTGATATGTGATACCTATTTATGGGTGGATGTTCAGGGCCTTGGAAGGAACATATTGAAAAATTGATGATAAGTCAATTTTGGGAAGAGGTTTGTGTATAGACCTTTCTAAATGGGTGAAAAATGCGAGGATATCTGTGTCCCATGTGAATACTCATGAAACGCTGACCTCAGCACTGAAGAATATTAATAACCAAATAGGTAGCATGACCAATTTTGTATATACCAGTCATCCTCTCTCCCTAGCCACCCCTGTCATCTCCCAATGACTGATGTACTAAGTGGTCATGATGGTAGGGATGGAAGTTATGCATGGACTCATCGACATGGACTTCTATTCACTAAGGCTGACCTGGAGATGGCCACTTCTGAATGCCCAGTCTGCCAGCAACAGACACCAACACTGAGTTCCTGATATGGCACCATTCCCTCAGGTGATCAGCCATTTACCTGATGGCAGCATTACTATCACACCATTTTAGTCTGGATATAGATTTGCCTTCCCTGCATGAAATGCTTCTGCAAAAACTATGATCCATGGACTTATAGAATGCCTTACCCACCATCATGGCATTCCAAACAGCCTTGTTGCTGATCAAGGAATTCATTTCACGGAAGTGCGGCAATGGGCCCATGCTCACTGGTGTTATCGAATGTGCTGGCACCTTGATCCTGGAGTTTGCAGCCCCCAGAACTGTGAGAAAACAAATTTCTGTTGTTTAAAACATGCAATGTGTGGTTTTTCATTATGATAGTCTGAGCTGACTGAGACAATCATTAATTTTCATGCATGGTGTGTAATAAAAATCAGGTTAATTTTTTTTTCTGTAGGCCATTCAATTGATCTAGCACCATTATTGAAAAAATTTCTTTTTCCCACTAAATCGGAGTGGTGTATTTGTTGTAAATTAAGTCATTATATGTGTGTGGATCTGCTTTGGACACTTTATTTCCTTTGATATTATATTTATTTCTGCATCAATATGTCTTAATTGCTGTGAATTTATAGTGAGACTTGATATCTATTAGTGTAATTCCCCAATTTGTTCTTGTACTTTCAAATATTTTTGAAGTCTAGCTTCTTTACATTTCCATATTGAATTTAGAATTAGCCTATTAATTTCCACCAAGGAAAATAATTCCCGGGATTTTTTTTTAACTGGGATTGCATTGCATTTGTAGGTTATTTTGGGGGAAATTGACGTCTTTATATTAATATTAAACATCTAATTCATGACAGAGTTCTCCATTTATTTAGGTCTTCTTGAACTTCTCTCAGCAAGGTTTTGTAATTTTCCATATAGAGGTCTTGAACAATTTCATTCAAAATTGTTTCTTAGGTTTAAAATTGAAATACAAAATTTAAATTCCTCTTTCTAAATCATGTTTACGGGTGACTCATTGCATTGGAAAAATGATGTTACTGTGCTAATAGTTACAGGAGAATTTAGTTACTAAAAGTGATACAAATTATATTTTGTTGTTACAAATTAAGTTTTGAAATGACAAGCATCTACATGTAAGACCAATGGATCATGTCAAATTATTATTAAAAATCATTGATTTTCTGTCTGGAGGACCTGTCCTTCCTTGTCAGAGGTGTGTTGTCCCATTTGGGAGACTACCTCAGGGATGCTGTAGATGCCTGATCACAGCACTGTACACTGGAAGCTGAACAATAATGAATGCCAACTATAATATTATATATATAATGTGACGGCTCGGTGTGATGTCGGAGGGATAGTGGATGGGGGGATGGGGGGAGGGGGGCCCACAGTGTGAGGGATATAAATGATGAACGTCTAAGTATTACCTTGTCTTGTGCACCTGAAACTAATAAAATAAAATAAAATAAATCAAAATTATTTTCTTTATAAAAAAAAAAATATCATTGAGCATATGATTTGAAGCAAAGATCCAAAAGAGCAAATTAGTTTATGTCAAACATCTTTTGTGTACTCTCAGGTAAGAAATTATTAGTAATAAACAGATGTTGGTTTCCTATTCAGATATGAATAAGCACACATATATGTGCACATACATGTGCATGTACACACACACACAGTAATTATTAGAAATTTAGAAATCATCTCTAGAAAAGCTGAAATATGATAAAATTTGCCAACCCAATACTGAGAATAAATGTCTCTTAACCAGCCGCAGTGCAGGCATATATTATAATTGGCAAAAGATTGATCTAGGAGCTACCAGCCTTGAGGACAAGGTGAACAAAATACAAAATAAGGTATTTTTACCACAGTAAAACAAAAAATTCAAAGTGAAGGAAAGCAACCAACTCATATATTCTTTTGTCATATTGGATTTGCATTATGGAAAGGTTAACTAGACTCAACCTAAATAGAGAACTGAGAAAAAAAACTAATTCATCTGACTTACTAAAAATTATTATAATTATTATATTGCCAAGTAATAGTCTAAACACTTAATAACACTAACTTATTTAGCTCTCACAACAATTACACCAGGTATTATGTGTTATTATCAGTTTCACTTTATAGTATGTGAGATAGGATTGGAACTAGGAATTGGCTCCATAGATCATTCTCTAAAAAAGGTAGAGTATCCAAAATATAAGATGAGAAACACCAAAGCTCAAACATTTACTGAATATCTCATTCTTTTTTGGAACCAAGCTTTTGGGGGACTTTTGCCCTCACCTCTCAATTTAACCAAATCCTTGCACAAGTCTTCTAAAGTATACTTAAGTCAAACATTCTCTACAAAAACTTGTCTTTTATTGATATTCACTTTAATCTCTCCCTTTGAAAATTTTCTGTAGCATTATGGGCACTGTGTTATAGTTCTCACATAATCTAGAATTTCCAGAACAATCTCCTAGTGACAAAAAAAGAATCCATTTGCATTTCCATTAAGAATGAACATTATCTCTCAGTGTGGCAGTTTGATGGCTAACTATAGAAAAGTTCAGACAAGAAAGAATTCCATTTAGACAGTAATGTTTTGCATTGCTCCATTGATGGTTACAAGAACAGGAGGCAAAATTAAACAAAGGAAGTTTATAAATATTTTAGACTTCTTTTCTTCCTTGATGATAAGCAGGCATGTTGTATCTTTTGAAGCCTATCTCAAAATTGAACTGTAGAATTGCTCTGGCCAACAAAATTACTCAGGTCACATCTGCACACCTTTGTTCATTAAGGGAGACAAAATATAGAAAGATGGAGCAAGTAAGAGATCTGACTATAAGGTAAATATTTCTAAAGGAAAAATGAATCTGGGTTTCTTTCCAATGATCACCAAACATCAGGCATCTCTTGAAAAACTACCTAAAGCACAAGATCAAAGATAAAAGGAAGTTACCTAAGGGAGCAAAAGTATGGACTGAGACATTCATTAGCTGACTTCAACTTTGGCATCATCTTCTCTCCTTGCCCCTCACCACTACAAACCACAATAAGAGGAACAATGAAAATCTCAGCTCTGAGGCTGGACTTGCCACCTTTTCTGTACTGATACTAAGACTGTAAACGTGGTCCTCATCAAGACTGTAGTAAAGACCTGTGCGGTGTCAGTGCCTCTGGGGATATAAAGTATTGGTTGTTAGGGGTTGAATCGTGTCGTGTCCCCCCAAATTCATATTCTAAAGTCCCTAGTATCTCAAAATGTAACTATATTTGGCAATTGGGTCCTTAAAGAAGTAATTAAATTAAAATGAGGTCATATGGGTGGGCCCTAATCTGACCTGAATGATATCATAGAAAGAGGAGACTAGGACACAGACACAGGCAAAGGGAAGATGATGTGAAGACACAGGGAAAAGACAACTATCTATGAGTCAAGGAGAGCGAGCTCAGAAGATACCACCCTTGTTGCCACCTTGATCTCAGACTTCTAGTCCCTAGGACTGAGAGAAAATAAATGTATGTTGTTTAAGCCATGCAGTCTGTGGTACTTTGATATGGCAGCCTCAGCAAACTAATATCCGGGTGCTGGTATAAAGAGAGCAAATGTTATATTATATTTGGGGAGAAGTAGATTTTAAATAACAAGTGGCCTCCAAAATTCAGAAGAAATACATTGAACAAAATAACTCTAAGATCAGCAACATTCCAGTGGAATAAGATCATTAGGAAAACTTAATCTAAATGTCCTTGAAGTCACGTTTATTACCAGGGCAGATGGTCATGTGCTAAAGGGCAGGTAGAAATTATTTTCCCTAAGGAAAATGAAGAAACAGAAAAGCATATCAACATGCATCCCTGTACTCTTAGCTCATAGAATTAGCCCTTGTTGCCCTGTAGCATTTTAAAACGTATTGAATACAAAGGTAAAATCTGGTGTATAACATATGATTAAACTTTCAATCTTCATGCATAAGGCTCAATCATTTAAAATTTGAAAGCACATGTCCTTGAATGACATTCAATAGATTTGGATTCTGAGTCTTAAATCTTTGCCAAAAAGTTGGTTGTCTATGTTTGTTAATTTTAGATGTTCCAAATTCCATTAAGTAGAGAGGAGTATAGAGTCTCTACTGCCCTCTCTTCTCAGGAGCCTCAGTGCCAGCATTTGTAGCTTTTACCCTCTCCCATCTCCAGGTTATTGATTACTTAATGCAACAAATATTAATTAAGTGTCTGTACTACTTTGCCAGTGTTATTAGCAGGAGCAGGCAGGTATTGTACAAACACACACACACACACACACACACACACACACACACACACACACACCCCTCATGATTGTAAAGTTCCAGGGAAAATAAAATACATTCACAAGAATGTAGGGGCTTCTACTGAAGGTATCTTGAATAAAAGATACCTAGGTTTGCCACTTTGTCATCACATTTCAGGAGTCATTGTCTTTCTTGTCACTTCTGGTTGAGCTACACATAACAGAGAAGCATGTCCTTGTTTGCCCAAGCTACTCTGTTGTTTAAGAATTCAAAACATTTCTCTCTAAAACTAAATTGAACTGAAATAAATACTTTCTCACTTTAACGTGATTGGAATTCACTTAAATCACCTTTCAACAAAGTCTAAGTTTAGCTTTTGTCTCAGTTTAATAGCTTTTCCTCAGGTACGTCCAATTAATCTGTGAAGGTTATTTCATCCTCTCACTTTTCGTTGTGTAAAAAAGTTTGTCATAGTGATTTGCGATTTTCTTCTCAGCAAGTTTTTATACATCTGGTATGTTTTTTCTCAAAGAATTTTCATGTTAGAGGGTTGAAATTAAATGAACTGGACTACCTAATCAATCAACTGTTACTTAAGCTTTTAACAAAATAAATACAGATGCATAATCATTCTTGTTAGTTCATCCAGCAAATGCTTCATGAGAACTTACTATGTACCAAGTATTGTGCTCATTCTCTAGGGATTCAACAGTTTATTAATAGATACGTATCAGCCTTCATGGAGTTTTAAGTATTATTGAGAATATGGAAAGTAAGCAAAATATCAGAAAAAGTATGAAATCTACTTTATAGAAACAAAAGTATAAATTCATAAACCCAAATATAATGTTCATTGTAAAACTAGTTGTAGACCCATAAAAAAACAAAATAAAACATAACAACAATTTCAACAAATTAAATGAATATCAATAAGGAAATTGTTGAATAAATGTTGATATAGCCAACCTGTGACATACTCTCCGCCCAATAAAAACAATGGGATCAATCTACATCAATCAATATTGATCACGTGATGACTTGAAAAGATATTCTTGGCACGTGCATCTATTAAACAATAAAGCAAGATGAAACCACATATGATCGTATAATAATGGTTGTCTTATCTCAGTCCAGCTATATCTCATGAAAAATCTAGTGGTAATAAAAATAAAAGTATATTAATTATTGGGAATCACTCATGATTTGACTGAATTGAACAGCAACAGTGAAATAAATGGTCTGGTGACTAGCAAAGCATGACTGGGGAAGGCAGCTTTCTTATGATATTATTCCCCCAGGACTGATGATGTCAAAATAACATGAACTGAGAATCTTTCCTAGTTACTCAGACTGTCAAAAATACATAGGAAGAATTGCTTGGTACAGTAATACAAAAAATTCCAAGAATCCATATCCTTATCAACGTTTGGTTTAGTCAAGTGGTTTTTTGTATGTTTGTTTGCTTTTAATTATAGCCATCGTAGTAGGCATGCAGTAGCATCTCATTGTAGTTTTAATTTTCATATCCCTGATCACTATTGAGAAACTTTTCAAATACTTATTGGTTTTTCAAATATCATATTTTATGATATGTCTGCTCAAGACTTTTGTTCATTTTTAAATTCAGCTATTTTTCTTTTTACTTTTAAGTTGTATGAGGTGTTTATGTAGTTTAGCTACAAGACCTTCATCAGATATATGTATTATGAATATTTTCACTGGTGTTCTTCATATGTTTGAGTATATTTTGATGATATTTTTTTAATTTAAAGAAGTCCAATTTTATCTATTTTTTAAAATATTTACTGCTTTCTGATAGACCACTTCAAAGTTGTGAACACATTTCCTCACTTTTTCCTAAAAGCTTTACTCATTTGGTTTTCACATTCAGGTCTATGATGTTTCCAAAATAAATTTTTATATTACTATGAGGTACAGATCAACATTTAAAAAAAATAATTTTAATAGATTTGTCCAGTTGTTCCAGCACAATGTGCTGAAAAAATTTCCTTTCTGTATTGAATTTCATTGGCATCTCTGCCAAAAGTCAACTAATGCTATATATTTAGATTCTGGATTCTGTTCCATTGACTTCTTTACCTGTTCTTATGCCCAAATCACACTGTATTAATTATTGAAACTTCATGGTAACTCTTGATTTTAGATACTGTGAGTCCTTAAAAGATCTCATTTTTTGCAAGATTGATTTGACTATTCTAGATCTTATGAATTTCCATATATATGGAAATATATATATATATATATTTTAAAAATAGCTTATCAACTTCCACAAAAACCTGGTTGGTGGGATTCACATTGAGATTGTATTCAGTTGATCGATAAATTTTGAAGGATTAACATTTTAACAAATTTGAGTCTTTCCATTTTTTTAGAACTTATATTTATCTCCATAATGTTTTGTGCTTTTCAGTGTAGTGGAATTGGGTTTTGTTGTTGTTGTTGTTATTAAATTTATTCATAAGTATTTTAGGAATTTAAGGTTTTCAGATAGTACAAGACTATGATCCTTAAGAGAAGAGAAACACACAGGATACTTCATATTTGCTCCAGCTTTTTGCCTAAGGGCATTTTCCAATCACAATTTAGAAAGATAGAAGCCTTTCTAAATGATACTTTAAAATTGTACTTTAAAATTTTTACTTTCCATTTTATTTCGTCCATTATTGATCTATATAAAATGCTTCGTTTTTCTCTGACTTCTTTTTACCTTTGATTTTATAGTTTGATGACCTTATTTTAGATATTATATTTTTATTTCCAGAATTGTTATTTAGTTTTTGTTTTATTGTTGGAATTTCTCTGCTAGGATTCCATAACTTCATTCATTTTGTTTACATCTTCATTTAAATTCTTAAAAACATTAATAATACTTGTTTGAAATTTCTATATGCTACTTCCAACATTAGCGTCATCTTAACTGCATCTACTTACTGCTCACAGAACCCATTTTCTAGTACTTTGCATATATAGTAACTTTATATTGTATCTTTATATTGTATTACAGATAATGTGAGGATATATCATAGGGAGCCTGGATTGATTTCTTCCACAAACAATGTTGGTTTATTCCTAGCAACTGGCAAAATTATTGGTAGGCCACCCTGCTTTTGTCAGCTTGGTTTTGGCATGTAGGTCTTTCTCTTATAACACAATTATTTAGGGATCTTGTAATGGATTGAATTATGTCCTCCCAAAATTTTACATTTTGAAGCCCTATCCCCTAATGTGCTTGTATTTGGAGATAGAGCTTTTAAGGAGATAATTAAAGTTAATAAGTTCATAAAGATGCAATCTAATAGAACTAGTTTTCTTATAACAAGAGAAAGAGACAGGAGGGTTGCCTACACACAGAGCAAAGGCCTTGCAAGGACACAGCAAGAAGTCAGCCTCTTAAGTTGGGAAGAGAGATCTCACAGAAACCAGCCTTGCAGGGACATGGAGCTTGAACTTCCAGCCTCCACAACTGTGAGAACATAAATTTGTATTATTTAAGCCACCCAGCCTGTGGTGTTTTGTTATGGCAAGCTAATTAATAAAAGTCTCAACTGAATGCTCAGTGAGGTCTCTCCACTTTGACTAATTGAAATATTGAAATTTTTACCAGCATTATATGACTACTACCTAGTACTCACTTTCAGCTATCTGCCCATCATCACCTACTTTCCTCCAGACTCGTGTGTGCATGCACAGCTCAGCCCCCAGCAAAAGTCTTGAGAGAAAAAAATCAGCAAAGGCTTCTGGGATTCCTTTCAGAGTTCCCTTTTTTGAAATACTTTTCTATTTCATCTGTCCCGAACTGCAGTTTTCACCACCTTGTCTCATTTGGGATTACCACTTTTCACTGGCTTCTACCTCCTTAAACTCCTGTCTAAAAAGTACTCTAGGCAGAAAGCTGAAGGAATGTAGGGTTCACCTTTTCCATTACCTTTTTCTTAAGGATCACAATCCTCCATAGTCTAAAACAGTTGCCAACATATATTTTTCCCAGTTTTAGAGTTGTTTATGGTGAGAGAGTTAAGCAATACCAGTTACTTCAGCATGTCTAGAAACAGTGACTTCATAAGAATTTTCCCCTTTAAAGGTCATATCATATAAAATATAAGACATGGTGCAAGTCCTCACTATACCTGACAACTCATCACCATACCTGGAAGTTGAGCAATATATTTGAGTTGGCAGCTCTCATACATGCACACAAAACAACTCCCAAGTTTTACATACATTAATTCACACATTACTGCATGTACGGAAACATTGTAGGTGATATATTACCGCTCTACATTTTTTCAGTTTTAAATAACCATCAAAGTCCTTAAAATGAAAAAATGGTAATGAAGTAATCACAACTAAATTTAAATCTTGAATTCAGCCATAGTAATCCAGCATTATTAAGGATTTCTTGCAGAATTTAAATCATTTTTTCTTAATTTATGTGGATAGTAATAAGTATTTAATTTATTAAGGAGAGAAACACAGTGAAGATGGTGTAAAACATGGTGTCAAAAGACATGAGTTCAAATTTTAATTCTTTAACTTTGTGA
This sequence comes from Rhinolophus hipposideros, assembly GCF_964194185.1. Classification (NCBI taxonomy): domain Eukaryota; kingdom Metazoa; phylum Chordata; class Mammalia; order Chiroptera; family Rhinolophidae; genus Rhinolophus; species Rhinolophus hipposideros. Next base: position 25,525,349 of record NC_138053.1, on the reverse strand, counting down.
CCTTGGGAAAGTTACTTGACCTTTCAGTCATACATTTTGCATTTCTTAAATGGGTTAATAAACCTAAAAGGACTGTTTTAAGGCTAAATATCATAGGTAAAGAAGTTGGTGCAAAGTAGGCACTAAAGGAAATCCAAGATGGCACAGTAGATAACTGCTGTACTTGTCCAACCCCATGGACACATCAAAATTACAACTAGAACAATCAACCTGGAGAATCATCTGAAGACTAGCTGAACAAAAGTTTTACAACTAAGGATATAAAGAAGACTCCACGTTAAGACTAGTAGGAGGGGCTGAGATGCAAAAGGGGATGATCCCACACTCACATGTGGTGTTTAAAAACTGGGAGCGATGTCTCAGCCACAAAGGTTTGCCACAAAGGAGTGAGAGATTCCAGCCTCCCAAACCAGGATCCCCAGCCCAGAGTACTGGTGCTGGGAAGAGGAACCCCCACAACATCTGCCTGTGAAAAACAGTGGGAATTCCAACCATCTGGGTGGGATGGAAGGCTGTGGGGAACCCAAACATTCCCTTAAAGCACCCACACAGGCATTCACCCTGGGCTCTGGAGAAGGGCCATGACTCTGGGGGCACTGGAGACACATGGAAAGAGACTTAGTTGTGTAACTTAGGGGCGAGGACTGGAGGAACAGTCCCCATTTTCCCTGTGTGTGGCCTTTCTCTCATGCAGCAGGCAAATGAGCCCCATCTTTCCTGTGTTGAGCCTGCCCACACTGGCTAAATCTGAATCTGACTGGCCTGGTGAACTCCTCTCTACACCCTGCTGAGTCACTGAGACCCTGCCTCATCCAACTTGCTTACCACATAAGGCTTTATCAGGAGCTGAACCTTACTGGCAGGTGGAAGCAGGTGGAAACAGGCCCCAGAGAGTCCTGACTTTTTGCAGAGCTACCCCAGATCAAGTACTGGTGGCAGGTGACCTCAGTTCGCAGTGTGGGATCTCCCACAAACCTCCAGATATAGCACAAGCAATGACCAAATGTGGATCACTTTGTAGCTCCTATCAGGTACTCCCTGGCCAGTCACAGGCAGCGGCTGACCTGGGCCTGCACCAGAGCTCCTTCTAAGAGGAGCCAGAACCAGCATACTTAGAGATTGGCTTCAGACCACAGCAGAGCATTAGCCACTTAGTCCCACAAACTACACACACAAAGGACAGTCTCAACAAGCATTACAATCTGCTGGGGGGATTCCTACTCTAGGGGATAAGCCCCCTGCACAGCAGCCCATAAACTGTGGATGTGGCTGAACCCCACAGTCAGTCAGCCTGCGGGTCAATGCCACCCACTGACATGCCACCAGTAATCAAGGCTCAACTATAACAGGAGGGCAAACACAACCCACACAAGGGCCACTCCTGGGGCACCTGGATCAGGTGACCAGGAAGACTGCCACTGGGCCCCAGAGGACCCCTACTACATAAGGCCACCAGGCAAGACTGGGAGACATAGCAGCTCTACTTAATACATGGAAACAAACACAGAGAGGCAGCCAAAATAAGGAACAAAGAAATACAACACAAATAAAGAACAGGAGAAAACTCCAGAAAGAGAACTAAAGGAAATGGAAGCAAGAAACCTACCAGAGACAGAGTTCAAAACAATGGTTATAAGGATGCTCAAGGAACTTAGTGAGAACTTCAACAAAAAGAGAGCAAGCATAATTTTTTTTAAAAAGACAAAGAAACCATAAAACAAAAGTCATAAGTGAAGAACATAATGACTGAAATGTGCTGGAAGGAATGAATCACCACCAGATTAGATGAAGCAGACAAACAAATCAACGATTTGGAAGACAAGGTAGTAGAAAACACCTGGTCAAAACAGAAAAAATAATCCCCCTAAAATGAGGATAGTATAGAAGACCTCTGGGACAACATCAAGCATAACAACATTCACGACGTAGGGGTACCAGAAATAGAAGAGAGAAAGCAAGGGATTGAGAATCTATTTGAAAAAATAATGACTGAAAAACTTCTTAACTTGGCTAAGGAAATAGACCTACAAGCCAAGGAAGTGCAGAAAGTCCCAAGAAAGATGAACCCAAATAGACCCACACCAAGACATATCATAATTAAAAGGCCAAAGTTTAAAGACAAAGAAGGAATCCTAAAAGCAGCAAGAGAAAAGCAGTTAGTTACCTACAAGGAAGCTCCCATAAGACTGTCAGCTGATTTCTCAATAAAAATTTTGCAGGTCAGAAGGAATTGGTACAAAGTATTCAAAGTGATAAAAAACAAGGAGCTACAACCAAGATTACTCTACCCACCAAGGCTATCATCAAAGGACATCAAATCAAAGGACAGATCAAGAACTTTCCTGATAAGAGAAAGCTAAATGACTGCATCACCACCAAACCAGAATTACAAGGAATGTTGGAGGGACTTCTTTAAGAGAGGGGGAAAAATAAGATCAAAAGTGTGAATAATAAAATGGCACTAACTACACATCTATCAACAATTGCTTTCAATGTAAGTGGATTAAATGCTCCAATCAAAAACATAGAGTGGCTGAATGGGTAAGAAAACAAAACCCTTACAGATGCTGCCTACAAGAGACTCACTTCAGTCTGAAAGAAAGACACAGACGGAAAGTAAAGGGATGGAAAAAGTTATTTCATGAAAATGGAAAACAAAACAAAAACCTTAGGTAATAATACTCATACCAGACAAAATAGACTTTAGAACAAATGCCATAACAGGAGAAAAAGAAGAACCCAGTAATCCCACTTCCTGGTATCCATCTGAAGAAACACAAACGCTACTTGGAGGGGACGTGTGTATCCCCATGTTCAATGCAGCATTGTTTACAATGGCCAAGATGTGGAGGTAGTCTGGGTGTTCGTCTATAAAAGAATGGATAAAGAGGACGTGGTACGTAGATATAATGGAATGTTGCTCAGCCAGGGAGGGGAATGGGTTCTTGCAGCATGGATGGACCTGGAGAGTATTGTGCAGAATGGAGTATATCAGGCAGTGAAAGACAGATGCAATGTGATTTCAATTATGTGTGAAATCTAAAGAACCAAATAAACAAAATAGAAACAGACTCATAGATACAGAGAATGTTTTGATGATTGCAAGATGGGAGGGGTATTGATAGGGTGGGTTTGAAAAGGGGAAGGGATTAAGAAGTACAAATTGTTTGTTAGAAAGTAGTCATGGGGATGTAGGGTACAGCATAAGAAATCTATTCAATAATATTGTAATAACCATGTATGGTTATTTATCGGAGTGATAGATGGGAAGGGAGTTGGGGGATAGAGTGAAAAAGGTGAAAAGATGAAAGAGTGCCATTTGCAACAACATGGATGGAACCTGAGATTATTATGCTTAGCAATATAAATCAGACAGAAATAGTTGAGAACCACAGGATTTCACTGATATGTGGGATGTATAACTGAAAACAACAAAGGAACAAGACAAACAAATAAAGAAAGAAAAACTCATAGACACAGATAATAGCTTAGTGGTTACCAGAGGGTAAGGGGGGAGGGTGGGTGGTAGGTGAGGGTAAATGTTATCAAATATATGATGATGGAAGGAGAACTGACTCTGGGTGGTAAACGCATAATGTGATGTACAGATGATGTATTACAGAATTGTACACCTGAAACCTGTATAACTTTACTAACCATTGTCACAACCACTTTAAAAAAAGGAAAAAAAATAAATGAATAAAAATGACAAATGACCTTGTGTCTAAGTAGGGAGGAAAAAAAGAAAGAAAAGTGAAATTCATGACTCGTATCAAAGAAGTGATTCATATTTTCCTCTTAAAAAAGAAGTTTAACAATGGTGAGCTAAGGAATACACTGAAATGTTTATAGTAGTTTCAACAGGTTCATATTACCTTGTTAAAATATATGTTTGTTTTCTCACTGTAGTTAGTTGTTGTAGAAAAATCCATAGAAGCCTAATGCTACTAATGTTTGAATTGTTACATACCATTATGTCATGATTAGTTTGTTCTTTAGAAATTAACAGATTTAGTCCCTTAGAGTGCCTCCAAGTTGGTGGTTTTAATATTGTGTTCTGGGGAATCCTAGAGCTCTGCAAATATGCTTTAGAGTTTAGGTATTAGGGTTCCACTTATGATTCCAGCGAAGGAAGAAAAAGAAGGAAGGAAGGAAAGAAGGAAGGAAGGAAGGAAGGAAGGAAGGAAGGAAGGAAGGAAGGAAGGAAGGAAGGAAGGAAGGAAGGAAGGAAGGAAGGAAAGAAGGAAGGAAGGGAAAGAAAGGGAAAAAAAGGTTGAGAGGATTATTGCTCTTGCTGAATTCTGTGATAATACCTGATTTTAATAATAGCATCAATAATTATAATCATTATTGTTAATACCATATTATATAGCTCTTGAGAACTTAAATACATTCTCAAAAAAATTTATGAGGAAGGTATGCTCATTTTACACATGAGAGTATTAAGACCCAGGCATTCCAAGTCACAGAATTGGTGCAGAACTTGAATTAAAATAAGCACAGATCAATTTCAATTATTGGTTCTTTTTCCAACATGCTACACTGTCCCTCGTCATAGTGCCTTCCATGGGAGGCTGACTCAGGATGCAGATTAGCAGGAAGAAGTTTACTTCTTAGGCTCTTAGTCTCATCCTCTATGAGGTGTGAACAATGAAGCAGGATTGGGAAGAGGGAAAAAGCAGGTTGTGGCGCAATCACAATAATGCCTCAGACGATCTTGCAGGGAATTGTGAAACTGGGATGGCCCATCAAACTGGTCTGAATTGTGGTAAGAAAGGCCGGGTCTTTATACTCATTTGTCAATAAATCATTGAATGTGATCTAGCCTTGGAAGGGAACTTGAACTTGGCCAAGGCAGCTCTTTTCAGCAGAAGTAATTTCCAAAGAGGGCTAACGGCTGAGAGTTGTCATTCAACAACATTCCTAGAAGCTTGGGGAAGAAGTCCTTTAGTTTAAATGGGAACTGGGTGGCATGGCAAAGTAGTGCTGCATAATAACTCCTCAAGATATAGCACTACTTGTTTTCAGATTAGTCATAAAAAAAAAATCTGACTCAGGGGAAACAATTATTTAGAGGAATAAGTATGTGAAACCTAAGAAAGTTTCATTTAACTGTCTTCATAGAGAGAACGGAAGCTTCAGAAGACATAAGCACAGGGAGGGCATTAGCTAATGCACAATAAATCCAAAGAAAACCCAACATTCTTAGGAGAGGAAGCTCATTTTAAAAAATTACACAGGAACTTTTTCAAGTCCTAAAAATAAAAGAAAATAATATTATTAACCCCTGTGTACTCATCACATCGCCTTGTTAATTCAAAACATTTCATGCATTATTTTTCATAAGATTTAAACTAAACATCCAAACAATGGAATCAATTTGTATGTCCCTCCAAGATTCCATGTTACTCTTTGCTTTAACTTCATTTCTCTAAAAAACAGGGGCCTTGGCAAAGCCTCTGTGCTAATGGTTTATTGGAGACTGCAAGAGCAAAGGAGAAAGGGCGGTGGGGCTGGCATGGGGGGAGAGCAAGTGCAAGATATTTGCATATTATCCTCTTATTATGCTTTAAAAATCTGCTGAATCTGTAGTTATGTTTCATTTTCATTTCTATATTGTTTATTTGTGCCATTTTTCTTTTCAAATTTTTCTTGGTCCATAGAGTGGAAAATCTGTCAGTTTTATTATTTCTTATCAAAGCAATGGCTTTTGGCTTTGTTTACATTCTCTAGAATATCTTAGCACTCCCTTTCGTTAATTTAGACTGCTTATATTGATTCCTATTTCATTCTCTTGGTTTACTTTGTTGTTCATTTTCTAACTTCTTTAGCTGGGTGCTATTCATTTTAAGAGTTATTTCTACCATAAAATTTAAGGCTATAACTGTTCTTCTATGTACAACTTTAGCTGCACTCCACACATTTTTACATGTATTATTTTAATTATGATCCATGGCACTTTAAAGTGTTTTTTTGAACTTGCAGGAATTGAGTTAAATTTATCCCTCAGTTCATTGTAAATTGTCATTATCATTCTGCACAAGGTTTTCTCTTTATTTTTATTTTGTTACTTTCAATCCCACTCCCCACTCCAGCCACTTCTCCCTTTAGGCATCCACGATAATGTGTTTGATATTTGTCTTTCAATATGCATGGATCTTTGGATATAGTGTTTGTTATTGTTCTGTTTATTTTACATAAGTGGTACTATAAATCTTATTCTCTCTCTGTGTCTTTTTAAATTCAAACTTTGTTTTTAACATCTATTATGCTACGTATATGTCTAGTTCATTTTCTCTCCTAAGAAATGTGTCTGCCAGATATTACTTAATCATTTCCATAAAAATGGAGACACCAAGGTTTCTTTTAATTTCCCAATACCATGGGGTATAGAAGCACCATACTGGTAAGACTTGTGATGATTAGCAAAAATAATAAATGTAAAATGCTTAGAGACTTGACTGATACCCAGTAAGAACTATGTGAACGGTAACTATTAACATTACCTTTTTTAACTAAAAAATGCTTTCATTATAACTTCCAAACTCACATGACCAAATGTGCCTTCCAAATCCATTTGGAACAAAAGCATCAGAGACACATGTCATCACATGTCCAGTCCCACCAAGGGGGGGAACATTACAGCTCCTCTATCATTTTCCTTCAGGTTCTTTCCACCTTGCCAATACTCTTCTCACAAAATTCTCCAGCAAGTGGGGAGCAGAGTGAAAAGCAATGTGATGAACCCTGAGCATTCCCCAGTGCTCTACTGAAGTCTTTTCTCACTAAGACTTCAGTAGGGCTCCAAATGGCCCAGGGCAGACAAGCTGTCACTTATAGCATCACACTTCAGTTACTTCTCCTGCCAAGAAGTCGTGCTCCCTTCTGATTCTAGAGAAGAATTAGATTCTCCTCAAAGAGGCTGCTACAGATCCTCTCCTGGAAGCCAAATCATTGGCGTCCAGGATGCTGCTAATTGAATCACTTCTCTAAGCAAGAGTACACCAGAGAACTAGTGAGAAACAATAAGGGAAATCAACATTTTAGGTTTTACTTAGCAGGAGCAACTCCAGATAGTGTACTTTTTGCTTCCATATCCTTTAAGAAACCCGCTGCCAAAAATATAAGTCACAAAATATCGGCTGGTAAAACAAGCAGTGGGTAGAGAGCAGGTTCTGCTGGGTTTGCTCAGAGCTCTGGGACTCTGTGGAAGCAGAATCTCAGACACTTCACATGCCTCCTCACAGTTTCCATTATCTGTAGTATGAAGATATTGGATGAGATTTCTCTATGTTCTCGTTAGTCTCAGCTTTTTTTCTCTAAGAAATATATTTTATGACCTATACTTATTTAAATGACATCTATTTTTAACTAGTATTTTCTAGTAAATTGACAGACAAGAAAGGACACTTATTGGCAGGATTTAAATCTAGTCATGCAGAGTTGGAAGAAAATACTAGATCATCTAATGCAGCCTCTTCATCTTACAGAAGAAAACATATGGTAAGAAGCAGTAAAGATTCTCGTCCAAGATGACTTGCTAGTTAGATGAGGGACCTGGATAAAAACCCAGGCTATCTGAATACCTATTCAGAACCCCAATATCTGAATAGTTGGGTGGTTGCTGCCTTATGTTTGGGAAAGACTCCATATCAGTTCTGTGTTGGATACAAAGATGAATCAGGCACAGCTTATAATTTAGGGAGACAAAGAATCAAATTCAAAGAAAGAAGAAGGGGGGATAATTAAAAATGGATTATGAAAAATGGTTCACTAATGGTAAATAGTTGCTGTGGAAGCACAGGGTGAGTAAGAGTCACCATCCTTGTTGAAGGCCTACAACATGATATCCCTGAGTGAAGTCCACTTCTCCAGAAAATTCAACCACTATTAATACTAGTTTAACCATTTAGTGTTTCAAGTCGGTGCTAACAGATTGATTCACAACACTCCCTGAGTTCTCTCCAAGTCTTCGTGGTTCCTGCTGATGCTAGGAAAGAAAACTAGTCTTAATGGGGGAATTAAAGTGTGGGCTGTACTATATAGGAAGGGGAGGTAGTACATAAACGGAACACTGGCAATGATATGAACTGGCAAATGGCAGTTGTCTATTGGGGTGGTGATCCATGCACTCCATGAGGCAGTGCTTAAAACAATGTCCATTTTGCTATCAGAAAAAATTTACTACTTCATCATCTTATGTACCTTCTTTTTCTCTTCTAGCAGACCTCTTGCACTATGCCCTTTGTGATTTCCCTGGGCTAATGCAATGCATCATGGCTGGGGTTCTGTCGTGCTTTAAGGATAGGCGCTAAGCAAGGAGAGCTCCTTAACTTCAGGACCACAAGATTGCTCCAGAGTCATTTGCATTTGGTGTGGCTCAGGTAAGTTGTGTCCCGCTTTATCTGGGACACAATACTTCATTGTATGACACAACACTGATTTACTGATTTGGAGCTCACATACCTGAAGACAGTTATATTCAAGGGTACATGATTGTCCTTTTGCCACTTGCTTTCAGTCTGGCTCAAACTTGCAGTAATTTGTAAGGTGTTTTATCACAGCTAAGTCCTAGCCTAGTGCAGAGCTCATTGAGATGGTCTAGACTCTAGATACTTCTCCTTGGGAAATGCACAGTTTGTTCTTTGCAGTATTCATATTTGATCCAAATGGGTATCCACACACACATTTTTTTGGAATGTATGGAACTTGGAAGAACCGAAACTGTTCTTTCTATTGTCCCCACCCCATCCCATTCACAACCCTGTCAACTCTCCTTTCCTCCCCTCTACTCATTCTGGGTCCTGTTCAGGAAATTTCTACTCACTGAATCTCAAAGGGGAAAACAATATATTAGATAGGTGGTGTGAAAAACCTGGTCTGACTTCTTTGCTGAAAGGGCAGCACTTTATCCACTTCTGTTAGTTCACCTGAGGAAGATCAAAAGACTAACCAAAGCCAGGCCTCAGGATAGTGCATGAGTCCTGTCCCGGCACTCACCTCATTTTCCAATCTCAGTGAAGCTTTAGGTACTTCGATTTGCCCACTTCTGATGAGGCTTACCTCCTGACTGACAGTATTTTCCTGAGAGGCATTTCTGGGATATGCTCTGCTTCCCCTCACCAGCATGAACATGTTCACCACATGGGTACATCCTTATTTCTGAGCCAGAACTTTTCAGAGTATAATTACCTATGTATAATTACTTTCTATACTATGTCCCTTACAATACTAAATAAATGCCTTAGGGTTAGGGAGGATCAGAAAGATAGCCTCTGTAAGAGAGTAATTAAAAATAAGTTATACACCTAAGATCAGAAGGATGACTACTGACTATGTCATTTATTTTCTACTAAATTAATTCAAACACCCTTTTATCCCCTTACTGACATATGGCCTAGCAATGTGCTATCAATACTTTTACATTTATACACAGACAAAACTTTCATAATCAATTGACCACGAAACTTGCCTGCATAATGAAATATAAGCCATGGCATATCTTTTTACCCACAACATGTGCCATAGATGAAAATATAAACAAAACACATCCAAGTACCTCCAAAATTTAAGTAGGTCCTAGAGAGACCTGTGATTGAAAAGATCTGGCAAGAAATCCTTTCTCCATTTCTGACAACAGTAACTTTATTTTCCATATCCGGGAGTTCATTACTTACTGAAGAACAACAGACGTTGACCTGATAAAAACACCGGATTTCTATTCTACTCCCACCAGTTCCTCCAATCTGATATTCTTCCCAGCCCCTCTTCGGCTTTCACCCATCCCAAAAGACAAGAAGCAATTTTAACATTATCCTTTCCTCACATTACCCGGGAGGACATATAAATTGAAACAAACCTTGTAAAAGGCAACCATGGCATATCTATCAAAATGAAACATCTATGCCTTATGACTAAACATATCTACCCAACTAGGTATCTATTCTAGAGAAATACCAACATATGTAGACAAAGGGATTGTTCAAGAATGTTTGATTGTAGCTTTCTTTGTAACATCAAAAATCAGAAAGAACCTTCTAGTTTTAAGCTTGGGTAATATCAGTGGAGGTGGTGAGAAGCAGATGAATTCAAAATCTGTTTTGATGGGCATTGTAACAGGATGTGCTGATTAATGGGGTAAGGGTGGGAGATAAAGGGCAGTGTGCTGCATCAAACATCCTTGGCCTAAGAAACTTGGGAGAATGAAGTTGCAAAATACTGAGATGGGGATATCAGTGCTTAGACATGATCTGAGAGTGGTGGTGGTGGATGGGGGAAATCAAGAGCTAATTTTTGGACAAGTTACATTTGAGATGCCTATTAGATGTATGCATAGAGATGCCAAGTAGATAATTGGATATATGAAACTAGAGTTTAAAAGAGAAATCTAGTCTAATGACTTAAATTGGGGAGTAATCAACAAATGGATAGAAATTACAGGCATGAGATTGAATCAGTTCATCTAGGGAACAAATGTAGAAAAGAAGAATCTCAGAATTTAGAGGACAAGAAGACAAGCTGAATCAAACAGAAAGGAGAAACAGCAGCCAGGTAAGATAGAAATCCAGGCGAGGTTATTACTGTGGAGGGCAAGTAAAGAACGAGGTGCAAGGAGGAAGTAATCAACTGTGTTAAATCTTGAAAATGCTAAAATAATGTTAAATGCTGTGTTAAATTTTGAAAACAGCATTTTTTGTTTAAGTTCAATTTTTTTAAAAAGTGCTAGCATATGTAAAGAATCTAAAACATCTTAAAGCCAAGATATGGAAACAACAAAATTTGTCCTTCGATAGATGATTGGGTAAAGAAGATGTGGTATATATACACAATGGAATACTCTTCTGCCATAAGAAAAGATGAAATGTTGCCATTTACGACAACATGGATGGAACTTGAGATTATTATGCTAAGCAAAATAAGTCAGACAGAAAAAGTCGAGAACCACATTATTTCACTGATATGTGGGATATAAAACTGAAAACAACAAAAGAACAAGACAAACAAATGAAGAAACAAAAACTCATAGACATAGACAATAGTTTAGTGGTTACCGAAGGGTATGGGGAGAGGGGGTAAAAGGGATCAAATATATGGTGATGGAAAGAGAACAGGCTCTGAGTGGTGAATAACAATGTGATATACAGATGATGTATTACAGAAGTGTCCACCTGAAACCTATGTAAATTTACTAATAATTGTCACCCCAATAAATTTTAATTTAAAAAAAATCTAAAGCATTAAGGAGTGGAACTAGTCAATCTGTGTGGCTCCTGGCCTTAGCAACTTCCTTATTTGCAAAGCAAAGTGTATTGTCAGAATTTTATTAAGGCACTTAATACATACAAATTTCATAATTTATTATGAAGAAAAGACATTTTTCCATAGGTTTTTATATGATTATAGAAACAGCATTGTAAGTACAGATTTCAGTTTCCAGTAGTTGCTCAGAATGGCTATATAAATGAAATTCTCATAGCTTAGAGTATGTCTGACATGAGTAAACCTGCTTGTTAGGTAGTTGGGCAAGGTTTCATTATTAGGAGCTATAGAAATATTTTGAAAGCCTTCCAATTTACCTGAATTTCATATGGGTTTGCACATGTCAAAAGGCAATGTCTGTACTTTTTTTTTCAGATTTTGATCTTACACCAACTACTCATCTGCATTATTGCTACTGAAGAAAATCAGAAAACTCTATACCTTAATGGCACGATAAATTCATAATCTCCAACTATAGCTAGACTAGTGTTTTTTTTTTAATTAAAGTTTATTGGTGTGACGATTGTTAGTAAAATTAGATAGGTTTCAGGTGTATAATTCTGTAATGCAGCATCTGTATATCACATTGTGTGTTCACCACCCAGAGTCAGTTCTCCTTCCATCACCATATATTTGATCCTTTTTACCCTCATTGATCTCCTCCTCCCCCCTTACCTTCTGGTAACCACTAAACTATTGATGGGTCTTGAGTTTATTATGCTAAGTGAAATAAGTCATACAGAAAAAGTCGAGAACCATATAATTTCACTGGTATGTGGTACATAAAACTGAAAACAACAAAGGAAAAAGACAAACAAATGAAGAAAAAAACTATAGCTAGATTCTTGATGCTGCCTGAGAATCCTTCTTGGTTTCCCAAATAATTAATTGTTTCCATTTTCTGTAGTCTCCAATTGATTCAAATCTTTAATCATTTTATACATCCTCTATTACTTCTCAGAATTAATAAAGTCATCTCTCCTTCCCTTCCAAATCTACACATTTACTTGCTTCCCTACCATCCGCTCTTCCTTTTCTCCTGCTTTGTGAAAATGATATCACGCTTCTATACAAGGTGTACTCTGACACCTATATTCTGGATACCCCCTCACTCAGAGACTTTATTTTACTGATTGTTACTTTTCTTTCCTGTATCTTCAACCTTTTTCTCTTTATTGGTTTGTTCTTGTCAACATTTAAACAAGTTTAAGTTTCTACTATCTTAAAACAAAACACAAAGACAAATCTCTCCGTGACCCTACACTGTTTTCTAGCTACTTCCCCATTATTCTCCTTTCTTCACAGACAAAATTGTTATCTCAATAATTCTCCAAACCACCTCCCCTTCAAATCAGTCTTTAACTCACTTCTGTCTACCTTCTGCTCTTGCCACCTCGCTGAAATTTCTCTTTCCCAAAACACCAATGAAATTCTTTGCTTTTAAAACCAATGTATATTTTCTTTTGGCAAAATTAAACTCTTTAGACCACTTTATTTTTTAATGAAATAATCCTATTCTTTATCTTCTGTAACATTACACTCACTTACTTGGTTTGCTGCCTATTTCTTTGGCCATTTCTCCTCCATATGCAGGCTGTTCTGTCTTTCCTTTACATGCTGGGCCTCCTGTGGACCATCATGACTTGCGCTTTTCTTTTTTTTAATACATTCTCCTTTGTAGTCTTGTCCACTATAATGGGTTCAATTATATCTTTCAGGCAAAAACCAAATTGAAATCTGCTAGTAATAACTGAGCACATACTTTATGACAAGTGTTGAACTGAGTTAAGAGATCATGATTCCAATACTTAAAACATAACTTTAGACAAGTAACAAAGTAACATGCCTCCCCTTTAAGATTCCTTTTTTTTTTTGTAAAGTAGGAATTAAAAGAACTCCCGTATTTATAGACAAAATGGTTTTGGAAATAAAGTAGGATTATTAAAATTAAAAGTAGAGGTATGGGTATATGAATATACATTGGTACTATATATCCATGATTTTGTATATATATATATATATAGAGAGAGATAGATATAGATATAGATATAGATAGATATAGATATAGATATAGATATAGATATAGATATAGATATAGATATAGATATAGATATAGATATAGATATAGATATAGATATAGATATAGATATAATAAGACTATAGAATATGATTCATCATACAGGCCATTGTTGTTCTGTTTAGACTTTTGAAACACACATTTTTCTAACCTGAGTGGGTTAATTTTATTTCCCATGTGCTTAGAACATAATACATTTTGGAGAGCTATGAGGTAGCTATTGTATTTTTCATATAATACAAAAGAAAACCATAGTTAGGAGAGATCAAATAATTTGTCTAAGATCATACGTGTCGTTAATGACAGAACTGTAGCTGACTCATCTCACTGCTCACATCATTCAGCTTCTTATTCACAAAATGTGGGTAATGGGATCCATTTTCTTCTAAGTATTCTTCTTGGTGCTACGTGACCTCCTTTTAACTGTGGATGGCTCCCTATATAATAACTCTCTTCCCAGATTTTTTTTTTGCTTTTACTTCTAATTTAGGCCTACCTCTCCTTAGATCTCATTGATTCTTTTTCTTAAACTCCTTCTTTCATTTTACCTCAATAAACCTTAAAGTTTTATTTTTTTATGTTTATTTTTTTTTGCTTGTTTTTAAGAAAAGCGCATTGTTGAAAGCTTTCTGACTTTCCTACACATCTGAAAAAGGCTTTATTTTACTTTGACAATCTATTGACAATTTGGTTAGGTAAAAAACTCTACATTCTTTTTTTTTTTCCTTCTGTCTTTGAAGACATTTCTCTTTGTTCTTGTACTGCTGATGTGAAGTCCAAATGTCATTACTTTTAAGGTGATTTGTTTTAGGCTCTGCGCAGTTTAAGGATTTTTTTTTTTAATCTTTAGTGTTCTGAAATTCTATGAGGTTCTAAAATGTGGATGTGTATTCTAAGTACCAATTACTTTAAAAATTACATTTATGTCAGTTTTTTTCTTTAAGAATGCTTTATTTTCTTAAAAGTTTCTCCTTTTTTAATATAGATATCAATATCTTTTCACATCTTTTAGAGGGTGCTTGCTAGGTATAATTATTTATAAGTTCTCTTCTGTTTCCCAATATATCTCTACTCTCTATAATGTCATTAATCTATCTGTTCATATTGGACTTTATAGTTTATGCTGTATTTCTTTCCCCAAAATAACTCATGGCCCTTGTTTTCCTGTTTTGTTGATAAATGAAGAACTAAGTTTATTAATTTTGTTTCCTCTGTAGATCTCTATGTTTGCTTTAACAGCAGACCTTCCTCCTGACTGAGAGTACTGGGTTTGAATTGTGTGTTTATGGATGGAGTTTGTTTCTGTATCAGTCAGGGTGCAACCAGGAGACAACAACTGCCCCCATTTCTTTTAACAAAGAGTATTAATATAAAGAATTGTTAAGCAGTTATCAGAGAACAAGAAATGCAAAAAAAAAAAAACACAAAACACTGAATTATCACAAAGGCAATAACTTCAGTAAGCCGTTATAATACCAAAGGTTGAGGGGAAGAGAGGGAAGCAGTCGGAATTATTACAGTGTAAAGCTCTCAGGGCAGGTCCTGTGGCAGTGAGGCTTCCACCTCTGAGGAAGGAACACTGCTCCCTTAGTACAGGAGCCCGATGAGCTCAGAAGGAGCTGGGAGCTGGGATTCAGACCTCTGAGGAGGAAGCACTCCTCAGCTTGTTCTGGTGTCTTAGAAGCTCAGAAGAAGGGCTATGTGGAGCCAAAACCCAAAATCTCTGAGGAAGGGATTCAGCACAGACAGTGTTGGAATCTGAGGGGATACAATAGAGCTGATTCTGTGAGTGCTGGAAAATCGGCCAACTAGAACCAACAGCTGCTGCTGGAATAAACTGCTGCTGTCCAGGTGAGGAAGTGCTGCTGATGCCACCAGAAAGCCTTCTAGTCTCCCTTTAGTGCCCCCTGTTGGCAGAGCTAAGGAACAAGCCCACAAAGGAGAAGCTTCAAGAATCACAGCTCCAGGATCACAAAACCAAATACAGGTGGGCGGGGTTGAAGCCAAGAGTTCATAGCTGAATACCCTGGACAGTTTAGAACAGCTGTTTCTTAGCAACTCTCGTTCACCTTCATGCCAAAATAAAGGGACTTTAGGTCCCCAACACTCACATTAGGCGGCCTAGCCCTCTTTCCCGTGTAGGTCTACTATTTCTGCTTCCAGGTTCTTGCCACATTTGCCCTCTGACTGTATTCACAAGAATGGGAATGGTGGGCTCTATGTAGGATATTGCAATTCAGCGTATTGTTTTTGAAATGATAACCTCAATTACTATCGCTGTCCCATAGCACAATCCTACTCTTCGCACATGTTGATTCTTTGTGGCCCCTCTGAGATACAGATGGGATGTCATTTCTGCTCACATAAGGAACACCCACTTGGTTTGCTTTATGCAACAAGGAACACTGTGGGGACAGAGCCTCAGAAAGCAGTTTCCCGGCTCTCGGCCTCATGTGGAGAGGTGCTGGCTCAGATAGTGGATGGCCGTCAGCTGTGGCTGGTTGGCCATCAGCTGTAGCCATTAAGCCATTGGTCACTGATATAACTGCCGCGGCTACGGAGGGGAGCCGAGGAGAGTGAAGGAGGAGAGTGAAGGAGAGTAAGGAGAGTAAGGAGAGTGGAGGAGAGTTGGTCTGTTGGCAGCAAAGCGGACAGCAGGTCGCACGTCGTGTAAACCCAGCCTCCAGTGAGACCATAGTGGTATGACTTCCCTACCTATGGCTCCGTGGGTGTTCCTTTTTGGCCTCACCATGTTCTGCGTTCTTATGTGGGGAGCGGGAGCAGAGACCCTGCAGGCCGCCCCACCAGACGCCCCGCATGACACACACCCACTTCGTTTGCTTTATGCCTTCAAACTGTGTCCTACAGTTCCTGTTCTCAGTTTCCTTACGGATTTGTTTCTTCCCGTGCATTTTCACGGTCACCTCTGGGAACGAGGAGGGAGGATCAGTAAATGAGTGTGCTCTGTTTGTCATGGAGAATTGGAATCCAAACCAATGTCTTTCAAGGGCATTGGCACTGAAGTGTTTTCCAAAAATATTTGCTTGTGGTTACTTACTTTTGTCATTTAAACTAGGTCTATTAGGAAAATTTTGAAGTTCTATTTAAATTCTGAAAAATCAGCATCACATAATACTTTGTGGTATTGTGGTAATAAAGCAAACAGGACCATAAAAAGACACCAAACCTACTTCATCATTGTTGGGTTTTGCTTTTAGTTTTACAAATAAAGAGTAGCTTGATTCATGTATTTTTATTTGAAGGTCATATCAAAATGTTATCACCTTCTAATGTTTTTACTGCCTTCCAGTATACAGCAGGTCCTTGAATAATATCATTTCATTCAATGTTATTATAGCTTTAAATTGTCCAAGTCCGAGTGAGTGTGGGTGTCCGTGAGTGTACCTGTGATGGAAGGGTGTCCTGACTGGGGCGGGACCCTGCCTTGCACCCTAAGCTGCCAGGAGAGGCTTGCACCACCAGCGATCCTGAACTGGAATAAGTGAGTTGAAAAAAATGATCTTTCTTGTTTTTATCAATCATTCTTAAATGTATGTATAGTTCACATTTATTTCAATGTTTGATATTAGAAAAGTTTGGGGCCTTTATTTAGAAGCTTGGTTATGTTTTTGTGACCAGAAATACACCATAGGAATTGAACTCTTGTTTATATCCATCAGCTTATAGTGGAATTGTTTTTGTTATAAATCCTTTTGCTTAAAGTTATAGTTTCCAAGAACATATCAACATGTAAACTGAGGACTCACTGTGATTTGGGTTAATGAGTCCAAATCAGAAATGAAACTGCTGAGCACAGTTTCATTAAGTAGCTCATGTTCCATTCAATTCCTTACAGAAATGAAGAATGAAGACAAAATTCAATGCATGATTGCTTAACAGGATAAAGTATAAAATGTGTTCCTTTTCCTGATTATGGCAGATAAGTCATTTGGAATTGTTTTCTGAACAGCAGCCACGCAAATCTGACTGAAATGTATTGAAACTATTTTTCTGTTATTTGGGCCCTTTTGAAGAGATTTCAGGGACTTATAATTTATCTGTAAGAATAATATGGGAATAGAGTAATTTCAATAGATAAATTTTTATGTGACTTAAAAAATTCAGCCCACATAACTATAGTCTCAGAAATTTTAATTCTTATTTATCCATGATTACATAAAAGTTCTGTAAGTGGTTATTACTTTCATTTTGCCTTAATCAACTTAATTTTAAACATTCATTATAGCTTTACCTTCCCAACAAAAATATAATGTCTTTAAGCAATTCAGTAATTCAGTTTGCTGTGTAAGAAGATAAATGTCTGGCTCCAACTTTTCACCAGTAAAACAAAGGCAAAAACTAATATTAAGAGGAAAAAGACTATGATAAGTGTTAATAAATATAATAGAATTAGAAACCAATGATGATTCTTACTAAAGAAATAAATGTATTTTTGTGAGTTCTGCCCGAGTTATTTTAAAGTGTCTGAATTTATATACTAAACTGATTTTGCATCCTAACTTTGCTGTTACTTGCTATGCGTCCTTCGGCAAATGATTTAACATCTCCAGACTCACTAGCCTCATCTTTAACATGAAGATAATAATAATACTTAAGTCATAAGGCTATTGTGATGATTGTATGAGGTAATAAAAGTTAGTACTTAAAACTATGCCTGGAAGACGGTGAGTGCACAGTAAATATTAACAGATCATGCTGCTGCTCTTAAATTTCAACCCACTAAATGTTAGTTCTAAATGTTAAGCATATTAAGAGATTTGATTTTTTTTTTTTAGTTTAACTGATATTCAAGTGTTGAAAAAACAAGTTGATGACTGTGACACAAGTACTCATGAATTCTGAGATGGACTATGGGTACCATGTAGGCAGTCAGTGACCACTCATGACATTGATCACAATCAAGGCTTGGAAACACTAGTTTATTTGTTTGTTTGTCTGTATGAATCCTCTAAATGCTTCATTTTATTTAGCCATTTGGCTGCCATTTCAGTTTGGGAAGAATGAGAAAAAGAACTGCAAAGAACACACTGTTGGGGGGAAAAAGTGAAATTTAAGATAAGGAGGGTTTCAATGGATTGTTTAAAAAGTTTAAACCTCAATATTTCAATTATATATAAATAAGTTGAACTTTGAATTATACTGATCCCACTTTGAGTATTAATATTCTTTCAAGTTATCTTTCTAAAAGTGAACATAAATTGAAAACCAGTCTTTATTGGGAGTGATGGAAAATTGCTGCTTTACCTAAAAATTTATAGATTATAGACTACTTTTGTTTAAGGACCGGGTATTACATTTAATAAGTACCCTATTAAATTGTTTTCCTGACATAGAGAGATAATCCTAATGATACATATTCAGAGAAGGGCAAAGTCAACATGGACTGCTAAGGCCAGAAAAGATGAGCAATGAAGCTAGAGTTGTGCTCTAGAGGATAAGTGACATTTAGGTAGTTGAAGAGACAAGGAGATGGGATTTGAGATCTTTTTTTTTTTTTTATTAAATTTATTGGGGTGACAATTGTTAGTAAATTTACATAGATTTCAGGTGTACAATTCTGTATTACATCGTCTATAAATCCCATTGTGTGTTCACCACCCAGAGTCAGTTCTCCTTCCATCACCATATATTTGATCCCCTTTACCAGAATGAGCAAAGGATCTGGGTGAGTATAAGGAACACTGAGAAGCCTAGGGCGAGTTTGGGATGGTGTAGAGGTAAGATGATGAGCAGATTCTCTGAATTTAATCTTACAGACAAGACAGGATTGCTCAAACAAGGAAATAAAAAGATGAAATAAACCATTTAAGAGCATTCATTTGGTTAATTGGGTAAGCAAGAAATTGAAGGCAAGTCCAAGAATAAGAATCTTATCAAAACTGTTGTATTTTAAAGGCTTTGGATAGGGTTGGAAGGGAGGGATAAAGAGTTTGCAAGAGGAAATAGAGAAACATTGATTAACTAAATATAGGTTACCACAAAGTGGAAAGAAAAGAAGGTATCACTGAGATTTGAGCATGGTTGTTGTTGACAGAAATGGGACAGTTTAGAGAAAGAGCAAATTTCTTGGTCTGGATATTAAGTTCCTTTTTGAATGTGGTAAATTCTAAGTGACATGTCCCCGTTGAACTATGGATGTGTTAAAGAGAAGGGATTTTGTTTCTCTTATCCCTCTCAGCGTCTAGCTTAGTGCTACATCATGAAAAATATGTAGATAATAGTTATTAATTAAACTAATTTGAAGATTTTTATTTGAGTTGTGACATTCTGTTACTATATATGTAACATAATTTGTATCTCCAATAAAAGGATTTCATTTTGTATAAAAATTAAGTAGCTTATAAAATAATATGCCACTAAGGAATCATATATTCAATTCCATATTTTTTTCATATTGAGCTTTGTCCACACTCTTCATATGAAGTAATTTCCAGAGACATCACAATTTATACCTACATTAAAGATTGTAAATTTTCATTCTAACTACTTCACTTCTGACCATGCAAGAGTAACTAGTAAGTGCTGGATTTAACCCACAACTAAAACATTTTATTAACTATTCACTACACAATTTATGCCATGTCTTAATTGTCTAAACACAGAATCATTGCTGCGAAATTTTTGTAACTCTATCTTACTTTCCTATAACACTTAACAGAATGTAGTTTTTATTAAGTATAAATCATAATAAACCAGATGAGACAGAAATTGTTCTGTGAAGAGGTTCCAATGATGTCAGACTGTCAGACAGAATATATAGCTTTAGAATTCTATTTGAATTTCCCTTTAAAAGAAAGTTTCTTAAGGAAGGATCCTATCATCTTCCCAACGTGGTAATGTAATACGTTACTAGCAGTCAAACTTTCTTGTAGTACATAAGTCCTTTGATTTTTTTCATGTGCACTTAACTTGGTATTGCCAAAGAATATAAATTATTGTCATGCAAAAAAACATAAGCTAGAACCTAGAATGTGAAGAAATTCTCCAGTAATTCTGTATGTAGACAATTAAGACATGTCATCAGTTTTTCAGTTAAGCTGGCATAAATCTTATGCCAAGGAGTAGAATGCCATATGAAGAGAAACTTAGTAAATCATTCAATTACTGATATTAAGGAATTGATGAATTATGCTAATACATCTGGAAGTAAACGTTTATGTACAAAGCCATTAAATCACTGTTTTAAAAATTGTCTGACTAGATCATTTAATCTGACTCTACATAAGTGCTTACGAATATAGAAATTAGAGTATGATTCAGATCCATGGACATTCAGATCAAATGATCTGTGGCCAGCACTAACCCCAGGGCATGGATGTCCTTCCTGAGAAGGAATTTAAATGAAGTGTAGCCCTGATTCTTTGAAGAGGATGGTTCTTCCATTTGCAGTCTTAACAAAACATTTCAGTTAATGCATATTTCCTGTCTTTAGTAATTCTTGAATTATTTTCATTTGCTCACTATTTGAGAGAAATAGCAGATACTTTCATTAATCAAAATGTACCTCACTTAAGCTTCAAATGTTGTTTATTTAAGTCACCTGAAAAAGTTTCTGTTCACCTTCTCCATCTTACAGATGTGTCTAAGTTTCCGGCCGTGATATCCTTATTAGGCTGTGCCTATTGTACTTGCACAGGACAGCATGATGAGGAATTCAGGTGCATTATGCAGCCACGAAACGTGTTCTTTCCTGTTTCTGTAGTGAAAAAACAGCCCTATTCCAGTGTCCACTACACCTGCCAGGATGGGCTCTTATTTAATCGCCAATATTTTTGGTCAGGAGCCTGAATTGTACATGAGGCATCAAATCCGCATCTTAATTTGAAATAATTCAGGAAAAAAAAATTCTCGTTTTTCTTTTCTCATCTGTAAAACTATGATTTTTTCACACATACTCACACGCACAAACACACACACGCACACACATTATAAAATCAAATGTGAGTGTCTGGCAGCCTCCTTTATTTTTTGAGAGCTTGTGTAAGATTATTTCTTTCACAATATTTGTATAAATTTATTATATTTTCCTTAATATCTATATAAGATTGTTATTACATGATAGAATTCACCAGCAAAAAAACTATGGGATCCTGAAGGTTAATTCTGAGTAAGGTTAGTAGTTTGAAATTCAGTATTTTTTCTCCACTGAATTCAATTTCTTTCATAAACATAGACCTATTCACATTGCATATTTCATATTGTGTCAGTTTTGAAATTCGAGTTTCTCAAATAATTTGTCTAAGTGTTCAAATAGGTTGTTAGAAAGTTGTTTATACTATTTCTTTATTGTCCTTTTAATGTTCTGCAGTGATATCCCTTTGTTCATTCCTGATATTTCTAATTTTTGCCTTTCCTCTGTGTTAAGAAAGGTTCAGGCACAAAACAAAATTGTATATGAATATTGTACAATAAGTGATTTACTCCCTAAACATGACAGTAGGAGACTGAAGAAATAAAGAGTCCAGAAAGGTCTGTTAGTGGGTCATTCAGTAGCTGCATCTACTCTTCTGAACTGTTCACCCATCTGAAGAACCACCATGATTAGACAATTTGGAGCTGGCGAGGGAATTGAGGGAGTCAGGCACTTGTAGCTGCCAGATCTGATGACCTTCAGAAAGTAATGGCTTCTGCTTCATTTCTGCTTTCAAATTTTGTGCAAAATTCTCATCTGGCCAATTCTAATTCAAAGCCACATATGGAAAGAAATTATGGGAAATGTTCACGTTTAGATTTTAAGGCATCAGTGATCCTATTGCCACTGGTAAATGAAATACTGATAGTCCACTGAATGCAGTTGTAAAATAGTGACTTAAATTTTACCTATATTTTTACCTATAATCAAGTGACTATGAATTGCAACTTTGGGTGACTGAATTATTAGTATCGTAGGATATTTTAATGGACTCAAGAACCATGGTGGGATTGGATGGTTATTTCTAAATGCATTCGAAAACTTGGGGCAAGGAAATTATGTTATCAGGACTTTATATTTCCAGATTCTACTCCTGCTACTTGTCTCCTTTCTCTATATCCACACCTATAGCCTCATGAGGAGCTAGCTCTCTGTGATCTGAGAAAAAAACTTCAGGCCAGAATTACAGATGGTTGTGGATTAGATGTTGGTGTCTCCTGAAAATGAACAGTAATGGCATATAACCTCTTTCACGGGTGGCCTGGAGAGTGTTCCCCTCATATTGAATCAAAATAGTATAGTGTTTAAATGTTATACTTTTTAGGCTGATTGAAATGGGTAGATGTTTAAAATCTATTGTTTACTATATATGTTATTTCACCTCTTTAAGCCCTAGCCCCTTCACCAGTAAAATGAAAATAACACGTTCACTTATGTTATAGATTTCATTGTGCCCAACTAATGAGAGATGTACATAAAGCACTTCACAGGTGTTACTAACACCTAGTAAGTGCCTCAATAGTTAAGCTATAATTATGATATCCTGCTGGGGCTGGTTTCCATGTAAGAATATACCTGTAGGAGAGGAAAAAGTGAAAGTAACTCAAAGTAAAGGAGACTAGGGAGCGCAGGGACTCACAAGATGACAAGTTATAAAGTCCTTGAATGTCTAAGGATGTCACATGCCAAGTGTTAAAAGAGGACCTTGTATCGCTTCACACCACCACCTGAATCTTTTCCTCAACTCAGCAATTTCATTCAGCGCTCCATAATCCTTGAGCTTACATATAAAACAGTAATAGAAGAAAGCAGGTAACAGAAATTCTGAAAAGAAGGGTAAGGGGGTAAGAATCAAGAATGCTTTCATAGGAGAGATGGAAAATAATACAGCACAAAAACATTTCAAGATGCGTTGACAGAGGGAAATAATGATGGTGAATTAAGACTGGGTATTAAAATCCATGGACAGGGGTCAGGATAAGTTAGGCTGTAGGCATTTGTGAGAAGAGGGTATATAAGAGAGACGGAAGTAAGGACTTGTAATCTACTCTAGGATTATTAATCAATGTTTATTTTTCCTGTAATTGGAGGAACTAATGCAAGAGATCATAATAAATATAAAAACTACACAGATTATTGAACAACATCTCATCTCACTGTGGCCCTTCTACCTATCAATAAACAAGGCTCCAAACAGGCATCGGGATGGTAAAAGTACTATCACATTTCCTCCACACCAGCAAGCACATTATGATACTGGTCTACCAACTGTTCTTTGAATAGCTGAGCCAAGTTTAGATCAATTCCAATGTGCCATAAGGTCAAGATGGCTGTAGCCTAATGATTTTCAATATAAAGTTTAAAAGGGAATTGAGTTTAAGTTATATAGAAGTCATCAAAATGGATTCTTTACTCGAGCCAGTCTATAGGAATGTTGCTAAATTTATGAAAGTTTTACTCTTTTAAAGGCTTTTGAAATGAATGTAAATAAAGAGCAAATATCTCCTATCAGAGAAACTCTCAGCAAACAGAAATTTCTAAAAATTATTACAACCATGCAATCAGAGGGTTTTTTCTCTTTACTAGATTAACACTAAACTTTCTAATATTCCTACATTTTAAATATTATAAAAGGTACATTACATCTGTTATGTGGGGGCAAGACTATTATATATTTGTACATAGGGGAAATGATCATGTATTTACATTTAACCCAAAAATATATTTCACCATAAAAATAGGGGCTTCATTACTTATGAAAAATGAAGTAAATTTTAGAATTTAATTAACATTATAAGAAAATATATTCCTCTTAAAATAGCAAAATAGTAGGTAGAACATATATATATATAATATTAACTCCATAATCACTTCATAAATTCTTTGAAGAAACATTCTTGACATCCAGTGAAAGCTTATGTATTAATAAAATTAGCACCTCATATCCTCACTAAATAGTAATAAAAACAACTAGAACAAAAATTAGAAAATAAAACTATAACTTAAACAAAGGTAAGAAACTATCAAAGCTATGCAGAAGAGCTGATAACAGCAGAAAGATAGAAAGATAGAAAAGAAATTTTAATCTCTGTATGTCTTGGGCAGGGTACAGTGTACTCTGAAAATAGCCCCTTGAGGGACTGAACCAATGATCTCTTGATTGGAAAGTCAAGATCTGGGAGGGTACGGAGCCTAAAAAATTATGCCTGAGTCCCACTTGACTCCAAAGAATGGCAGAAACTGTAAATATATAGAAATATGCCATCTTCACAAAAAGTAGACTTTCAGTTCTTTCCTTTTCAGGAAAGGTAAAGGATTACAAGTGCAATAGCTCTTTGGCTGATGAATTGGGGAATAAATGAAAAACTATG
Organism: Rhinolophus hipposideros; assembly: GCF_964194185.1. Taxonomy (NCBI): domain Eukaryota; kingdom Metazoa; phylum Chordata; class Mammalia; order Chiroptera; family Rhinolophidae; genus Rhinolophus; species Rhinolophus hipposideros. Next base: position 25,500,709 of record NC_138053.1, on the reverse strand, counting down.
ACAAATTGTTAACATATAAGAATTCACGTCACCCCAATAAATAAATTTAAAAAAAGAGGAAAAAAAAACAAAGAATTCACTACCAGCCAGAAAGAATACCTGGACTTTGAGAGTGTAGGTACACTCACAGGATAGCATTGTACGTAAAAGTGTTCAAATAAAATTCAAGCATGTTGGCTTACCTCAGTACTTTGGCACCCCCTCCATTCTATCCTTCACTAGATAACTGGTCTGTTAAGAATGGATGGCAGTTTTAACATGAGTACTAACAAGAAAGGAATCCGAAAGAAAAAGGGAAGATGGGACATGCCAAACAAAAGGAAGATGAAGTATACAAACCATAAAAATATACACATGAAGTACATGAAAAATACAAATACTTCCTTATAAAGTCAATATCCTCTCTGAAAACTGCTGAAATAAGAGCTATAAAAACTCAATGAAGACATAAGATTATCAAAAACAGATAAAAAATAAGCTCAGAAAAGAATCTAAGCCAAACTATTTAAATTTAAGGAAGTATTCAATAATGTTTTTATGTACCATGTCAATGTACAAAAATAGATTCTTATAAACTAACAATTAGATAATATAGTTTTTTAAATCATATACAAGTGTATCACATATATGAAATAAATCTAACCAAAGACAACTGAAGAAAACCTTTTAGATGCAAGTATACCATCTGAAAATGTATTGGAACATATAGAAGACCTAAATAAATGGAGAAAGAAAAATGTTTATAAATATGAAGACTCAGTATTGTAACAATGTAAACTTTCACCAATTTAACTCAAATTTTAATCAAATGTGTTTTTGTGGACTGTAAGGTGATCTTAGTTTTTTATATGAGAAGTTCTAAGCATCATGAATAGTCAAACCAATACTGAGGAAGTAATACAAGAACTCAGTGTCCTCTTATATATCAAGATACATTATAGTTATATAATACCAATTTAAATAGTATTGATGCAGGGTAGACAGATCAGAATTGACAGCTTATTTGCATATGTTAAACCATCCTTACATCACAGGAATAAATTCCCTTTGTTCGTGATGTATGATTCTTTTAATGTGCTGTTGAATTTGTAGAATGTAAATCTGTTCAGCCACTATGGAAAACAGTACGGAGGTTCCTCAAAAAATTAAAAATAGAATAACTATATGACTCTGCAATCCACTTCTAGGTATATATCCACAGGGCATGAAAATAATATCAAAACTATAGCTGCACTGCCATGTTTATTGCAGCATTATTTACAATAGCCACGATATAGAAATAACCTACGTGTCCATCAATGGATGAATGGGTAAAGTAACTATTACATTGTTTTGTACACCTGAAACTAATATAAAAAAAAGAAAATATATGTTATTCAGCCATGAGAAAGAAGGAATCCTGCCATTTAAGACAACATGGGTAGATCATGAGGGCATTATGCCAAGTGAAATACATCAGACAGAGAAAGACAAATGTGATATAATCTCACTTATATGTGAAATCTTAAAAAGCTGAATTCATAGAAACAAAGAGTAGAATTATGGTTACCAGGGAATGGGGAGTGGGAGAATTGGGAAGATGTTGGTCAGATTATAAACTTGCAGTTAGAAGTTAAATAAGTTCTGGAGACCTAATGTATAGCATTGTGATTATAGTTGTTAATATTGTAATATATACTTTCAAGTTGCTAAGAGACTAGATCTTAAATATTCTCACCACAAAAAAGAAACAATAATTTTGTGAGGTGTTTGAAGTGTTAGCCCACACTACGGTGGTAACCATATTGTAAAATGTAAATGTATGAAATCAATACATTGTACACCTTAAATTTACATAATGTTATATGTTAATTATATCTCAATTAAAAAATAAGACTCAAACCATAAAAAGATCAATACATTTGTCTACAATAAAATTTGAAATTTCTGTATGACAAACAATACCATAAACAAAATGAAAAAGTATGACATTGACTGGAATAAGATCTTTAGAAGTACATAACTGTCTAAGAACTGGTATTAAAGTATATTTTTGAAAAAATAAAATAGTAAAATGCAAAAAATCTAAAGAAAATTATCGAAGTATGTGAAAAGGTAACTCACAATAGAAAAAAGCCAAACGGCCAAAGGAAAAAAAATGTTTAGGTGTTCAAACTCAGTCATAAAATTCACAACCACATTGGAATTCTATTTCACATTAATCAGAATTTACAAAAATGAATACATATAATAACAAGTATCAATAAGGATGTGAATACTTACATCCTTACTGATGTAAGGGGAAGGGGATCTCATCCCTAATGATGGAAATTTAAGTTGGTATGAGCCCTTTGGAGAATAATTTGGTTGTATTTATTAAAGTTGATATGTGCATACCCTATAAACCAACAATTCTGCTTCTATGAATCTGCACTTAGAAAAACTCTTACAAAGAAAATATTTACTAGGATATTCATAGCAAAACAGTTCCTAATAGCCAAAAAAAATTGATAAATCTTAATTGTCTTTCTAAAGGGTACAGAATAAATAAGCTTTTTTTACATTGGAAAACATGCAGTAGTTAAAACACATTAAGTGATTCTATATGTATCACCATAAGCAATGCTGTCAAAATAATTTGATTGCAAAGAGTCAAGTTACTGAAAGAATCAGTGTACTATTTTTAAAATTTTTAATTAAAAAAACAATTAGCCTATCTTATTTATGAAGACAAATATTTGTAGTCATAGTGCAAAAACATGCAAGAATATGAAATGCAGTAATATCAGGATGGTAATGAACTTGTAAGGCACAAATAAGAAAAGCATGTATTGTTAACATTTGATTTCTCAAAAAGAAATCTGAAGCAAATATGTCAAAATATTAACAGCAAATTTAAGTGTTAGATATACATTTGCTAATATATTAGTTTCTGTATTTACCCACGTCGTTGTATGTTCACAATTTATTTATTAATTTATGTGTATAAATTAAAATAAGCATTAGAAAGCTTGTGCAACAAAGCAACTAAAATCTTGACCAAATAGGTCTTTTTAGAACCAAAGAACTTGAAGAAAATATGTTGTTCTCTTTGATCTATGAAAGGAGAGGTACATGGACTTGGGAAAGTTCATGGAAGGGGGTGGACAGTGACTCAGATCTCAAAAATCAAATGCAAGAAGAAAGCAAAGAAATGTGAATTTTTTAAATCATGAAAATGTGAAAAGTCCATGTTATTGAAAAGTCAGGTAGAGGAGGAGTCAATTATTACACCTACAGCAGCACTGCCCAATAGAAATATAATGTGAGCCACGTATGTGATTTAAAATTTTCTAGTAGCCACATTAAAAAGTAAGAAGGAACTGGTGAAATTAATTTTAGTGATATATTTTACTTAGTCTAATATATCCAAAATATTATCATTTCACCATATGGTCAATATATAAATTCTGAATAAATTATTTCATTGTTTTTCTCTAAGTTTTTGAAAGCTAATGTGAGTTTTGCTCTTAGAGTGCATCAGTAGACACACTTCAAGGGCTCACTAGTGACGAGTGTCTAGTGGCTATTGTATTGTAGAGGGAGGGTCTGCTGTATACATAACTGTCTGAAAGATTACCTCAAGCATATTATGAGAATTATAAAAGCAACCACTAGATGATCTAAAAAAATGGAAACTGGACATGTCATGTTTTTACTTAGATGTGGAGCTTTTGTATTAAATTCAAGTGTTTACTAATTACCCAATATAAATGTATGTGGAAAGTTTTCTGTTCATTTATTGGAATTATGCTTTTTTTCTGAAAAGGTTCTTTGGCTTTTAGGATGTTATCTATTTGGGGGATAAGGGGTGTTTAACATTCAAGAACTAATGGAGCCCATCGCATCATAAACTACATTCATTACACTTAAAATGGATGCATTTCATTATATTTAAGTAATATCATATTTGAAGAAGTGTTTTGTTTAAAACATAGGCAAATTGACAGCTTTCAAATACTAATATACCTCTTTAAATCCTTTGCATTTGCTGCTTCTTACGCCTAAAATGTGTTTTTCCCACTACCTTCTGGTTTTGACTCAAATGTAAACATTTATCCATAAAGACACGTGTGCTCCAATGTTCATTGCAGCTTTATTTACGCGTGGCCAAGACATGGAAACAAACAAAGTGTCATCTGATAGATGAATGGATAAAGCAGTTGTGGTATATATACACAATGGAATACTATTCGGGGGTAAGAAAAGATGAAATTGTACCATTTGTGACAACATGGATGGATCTTGAGATAATTATGCCGAGCAAAATAAGTCAGACAGAAAAACTCAAGAACCATATGATTTTGCTGATATGTGGTATGTAAAACTGAAAACAACAAAAGAACAAGACAAACAAATGAAGAAACAAAAACTCATAGACACAGATAATAGTTTAGTAGTTACCAGAGCGGGGAGCAGGGGATGCTAGATAAGGGTAAAGGGGATCAAATATATGGTGATGGAAGGAGAACTGACTCTGGGTGGTCAACACACAATGTAATATATAAATGATGTATTACAGAATTGTACACCTGAAATCTATGTAACTTTGCTAATAATTGTCACTCCAATAAACTTTAATTTAAAAAAAAAAAGTAACCTTCGTGTGTAGCCTGCCTTGGCTACCTAATCTAAAATGGCAATTCTCCTGACAAGCCCTATCCCCTGTGCCTTTTTATTTTTTCATTTCCTACTATTTTTATCTAACATACTATATATTTTGTTATTTATCCTATATCTTTTCTGTTGTCCCTTGAGAATGTAACCTCTGTAAGGGCAAAGATTTTGTTTTTCAGTCTATATAGTCTACTATTGTGTCTCTAGAGCCTAGGATTGTGTCCTGTGTCTAAAACTGAATGTACTCTTGTTAAATCTGTGAATGAATTCTTATATTTATTCTACCATTCTATTTTAGTAATCCATGTATTCATTAAACAAACCTTAATTATGTCCCACTTAAGCACTTTACTAGGTTATGGAGAGTGGGATCTTGAATGCAAACATAAGTATGATTTAAACCAGGGGTTGGCAATCTATAGCTCACTGGCCAAATCCAGCCTGTAACCTGATTTTGTAAATAAACTTTAATTGGCACATAGCTACACTCAAGCATCTATGTGTTATCCATAACTACTTTTACACTACAATAGTAGAGTTAGATAGTTGTGACCGAGACCATATGACCCTCAAGGCTGAAAATAATTGCTATTTGGTTCTTTATAGAAAAAAATATGATCAGGGCCTGATGTTCTCTGGCCTAGAGTGGATAATTCACCTCAACTTCTAAAGTTTTTTTGTTTGCAAATTAAACTTGTAAAGGCCCTGATAACTATGCAGCATTTTTAGCAAATAAATATCTTGGGGTTACTATGAAACCAAGCTTTGAATACAACAAACTAGAAGTCACACACTTTCGTATTTACTGTACTCTGAATAAGTACATAGTCAAATCTTTCTTATCTAAAACTGCACGTAACTCAGCTAAAAGTAAATGCTAACAGTAAATGTTAATGATTCATAAAGTAATTACTTACCAGAATCATTTAATAAGCAATGATTCCATTTCTATAACATTATATATAGCTATACTATTCTGGGGAATTGTTTCGTGGAGTCAAAAGGAGTTTAATAGAACAGCAACAGAATAAATAAAAAGCATGTACTTTTTTTTTTTACAATTGCTGATCTCATTTGTTGTTTACATTTTTGTCTATTAGAAGAAATTTTAGATAACTTATTTACCAGAAGTAAGTACATGTCATTGGTTGAACCTGATTTTGGCTTTGGATGGAGCCTCCTCCCATTGTTTGAAAGCAATGTTTCAAAATATTGTTTTTCAAATTCCAATAGAAGTATTACTATTGCTAATTTTAAATTTGTAATGTAAAAAGAAATACCCTGGCTTCCATATTCAAACATTCAAACTGTCTGTTATTAAGAATATTTCTGTATAGGAGTTTGAGGAGCAAACTGCATTTTTAGGGTGAAAAGGAAATCACCCCTTCAAGTCTTTATGAACAGTTCCCATTTTGCTATTACTCTCTCTTTTGTTTGTGTTTGTGAGCGTGTGTGTGTGTGTGTGTGTGTGTGTTTCCTCATGGAAAACTTAAGATTGAATCAGGTATTAGGCAACATACCTGGGTGAACAAACATGAGTTTACATTCAGCCAGTTGTCTTTCTCATTAAGTAAGAAAAATAATCCTGGCATTCGTGGTGGTGGTGGTGAATCAGCCAGTTAACTGGAGCTGTGACTAAACAGTTATCTGAAATCGGCTCTCAGAAGATATACAATCTTTTCACTTGATAAAAAGCTTTGTAGAAGAAACACTTTTGTTTTCATTTTCAAAGAAAAGCTGTATTTTTTAAAAATGACAGAAGAAACACATTTACGAAACACATTTACTTCCATAGATGGTATGAATTATTCAGGCTTTCTTTTGATAAATTAGTGTAAAGAGTAAGAAAAGACAATGACCAAAATTACAGAAATTTTGCTCTTTTTTTCTGCTCATGATCAACCCTTGCTTCAAATCTTTTCAAGGACTCAGTTTTTGGAGGTGTTTCAGAGAGCTGAAGAGGTTTGAGAAAGGAGGACTCTATCAATTGCTTTGAGCCAAAACTGTTTAGTTATGGAGGGAAGTGGTTATTTCCATAAAACAAAAAACAAAACAACCTAAAATAACAGTATTACTAATAAAACTTTAATGAAGTACAGTACAAAGTGGAGTGGGTAAATTCACATTCTAACCCTTCTCATAAATTATTTTCTATGTGTTCTTTTTTCTGACTGGAAGATAAACACCTTTGCTAAATGCTGTCTCACATTGATAAGATTTAATAATTTTAATTATTAGGGTGCAATTACCAGTGAAAAAAATAATTTGTAAACTCAATGAAAAACTGAACATCTCATTACAAAATATATCTTCCACAAAATAAAACCTAGCAGAATTTTCACCATCAGAAATTCATTCTTTGCCATCTGATTTATCTTATAAACATAATTAATGTTTTCCCTCAAAGTTCTTCCTCCAGAATCACCTGTTTCAGTTCATTGAAATCACCTAGACATCCAAGCTATAAACTTCTGTGCTTCTTTTTTTCAATCATTTCACCTTTACTACATACTGCACTTCCAAACTCCATTAATTATTCTCTTTTCCATCACAATTGTCATTACCCAGTACCAGGCCCCTTAAAATTAGGTAGATAACTACCATTATCTCTTAACTGTTCTCACTCTTGACAGACTACCCCTATCTAAGACCTCACACTGCTTCCACAGTCCATCTACCCTGGACCTAATCAGGATATCTTAACCTAAAGGAAAAACAAAACAAAACAATCCCCCCAAAAAACAACAACAATAAAAACCCAGATGGTTCCTGATGTTATCTACAAAATAAGAATAAAAAGCTCCTCCAGGAACTGCTGAAGATGGTATGGAAAGAGTATTGATTTTACATGGTTGTTCTAGTATTTTTAGCTATTTAATCTAAGAGAAATTATTTAAATTCTTGGAGCTTTAATTTCTTCAAAACAGCTAACGTATAATACCTACCTAAGAAAGTTGTTATGATAATAAAATGAGACTATTCGCATGAGACTGTTTTTAGTAGAGGAGAAAATCCCCAAATCAGCTTTCCTTCCTTCCTCAATACATTCCCGAACTGCATTTTAGATTTTCTGGTGCAATGCCGATCCCCTACCTAAGAAAGTTGTTATGATAATAAAATGAGACTATTCGCATGAGACTGTTTTTAGTAGAGGAGAAAATCCCCAAATCAGCTTTCCTTCCTTCCTCAATACATTCCCGAACTGCATTTTAGATTTTCTGGTGCAATGCCGATCCCCTTGGAATCCGAGCTCTAACATTCCAGTTTCTCACAAACACAGGCACATCTGAAGTCTCTTAGCCTCCTTCACTCAGCCAACTTCTATTCATCCTTTAATACCCAGTTCAGTCAGGTATAACCTCTCTTGGGACAACTTCTCAAAGCCACCTGCACTCCTCAATCAGAAGAGGTTTCTGATTCCACTGGGTTGCCAATAGCATATTTCAGTGTTGTTACATGCTCTTTGTCAAAAACTGTAAAGAGGGTGAATTTTCATTTACTCACAAGCTAATAAGACTGCCTGTCACCGTTTCATGCTGGCAGAAGACAAGAGAATCCTGGATTAGAGACAATGGACCTTATTACAGCATGGCAAGCAGCATTAGCTTTGTGTTCCAGTACATTCTCCTCGCTCTCCAAGTGCCATGGTGTTGAGACAGAGGGGGCCCAGGTAGAGCAGAGTATGTAGTGGAATCCTGAGCTGCAGAACCTGAACCTGTTAACGGGAGAGAGCAAACTTGCCAATCTTTGCCCCAGAGCGAAACATTATCCCTGTTATACTGGACACTAAACAAACCTACTCTTTGCCCTGCAAAGAGAGGTTAACTCTATCATCCAAGGCTTTCCCTCCCCAAACGTTCATGGGAGCTTCCTCTTTGTACCCAACGTTTTTTATCTTTTGTTTGTTTGTTTGTTTTGGAGGGGGTTGAGGCTGGGGGGATGGGCTGTGTCCTCTTCCCAGTAGGGCCCCAGTGCCTACAAAACAGACATCTACTGTCTATTTCAGAATAGAAAATCACCAAAGAGGAGTAAATTAATCCAAAGTAAGGGAAGATGAGCCCAAGGTCTAGGATATTTCCAAATGCACATATTTTTTCTCTTTAACAAAGATGATTGTAAATCATTTAGCTGTATATATTTAGACTTCATAAGGTTTATATGTAAGTAAAATCACTAATCCCTAAAAAGTTTCTTTATTTTTGGTTGAAAAATTATACACCTCATGAATACCAAAAATTCAGCTAAAAACTGTGAGTAGTAGCTATATCTTAGTGGATATCTACTGTGAGCCTCACCCTTTTTGTACATCATCTTTAATCTTCATAGAAACCATGTGAGGAAATTTCTATATTCCAAATTTTTGGAGTGAGTGGCTAAGTGATTTACCCAAAGTGATATAACTAATAAGTGGAGGACATAGATTGTTGTTCTTTTTAACTCAATCTATGTGGCTCCAAATTCTATAAGCTAAAATTCCTCATGTGATTTCCCTTCTGAGATCACTTGTCCTCTGTGACCACCATCTAAGATTGCAGGACGAAGGGAAGTGGAGTTAATCCTGGAGGTTTGCCCAGACTGAGGTCAGGGATTGACTACAGGGAGCCACCAGGCAGACAGAAGAGTCTCTAAGTCTCGCTTCACCTACCTTTCAATTTTGGCTGAAGTCAATCCTAATTGTAGATATAATGAAACACAGTGTATCTCTTTTCACTTCATAGGAGGTCTTTCTTTGGCAGAAGAGACAAGGCTGCTCAAAAACGCAGACCAATTTTATAAGCGTTATAAATATATTAGCAGTTCTATTTGTCAGATTAGCATTGTCCATAAAGCCTCAGATGATTTCTTTCAATCATCTATCCATTCCTCTCTCCACTTAAATAAATAATTGTGGCAAGCCAATGAAGTGCCAGACAACTCTGGAGAATAAAGAGATGACTCCATGTAATGGAAGGAATGTGAACTTTGAAATCAGACAGAGCTTAATTGCATTCCGGACTCTACCACTTATAAGATAAATATCTAACCTTTCTGAGCCTCTGTTTTATTGTATGAACAGTGAAAATAATAATCCCTATCTTGAAGGCTGTGTAAGGATAAAACCAAAGAAGTATGTCAGTTACCCAACAGAGTGCCTGAACCAAAAATGGTGTTCCCTTCCTTTCTCATTCAGATATTACAAGGTTATGATGTATTGTGTGCTACTCCTGGGAGACTCATGGATATCATAGATAAAATGATCTCATTTACATGTGGAATCTAAGAACAAAATAAATGAACAAACAAAACAGAAAAATACAGAGAACAAGCTACCAGAAGTGAGGGGTGTTGGGGGCAAAGTGAGCAGTTACAAAATAGTCATGGAGATGTAAAGTACACTATGGGAAATATAGTCAATAATATTGTAAAAACTACATATAGTGTCAGATGGGCACTAGACTTATCAGGGAGATCACTTCATAAATTATATAAATGTCTAACCAATAAGCCGTACTCCTGAAACTAATATAAAATAATAGTGAAATTCAACTATAAAAAAATATCCATGGGGATATAAAGTACAGCATTGGGAATATAGTCAGTAATATTGTAATAACTATGTATGGTGTCAGATGGGTAGTAGACTTATTGTGTTTTCATTTTGTGAGGTATATTCTCTTAAATGTCTAATCACTGTTATTTTGCACACCTGAAACTAATAAAAAAAATTTGGTTTCCCCACATATGCATGTATCTCCAAATTATATGCTATTTTGCATTTTTTGGCTTTGAACTTTATTAAAATTACATATTATTTTAAAAATTGGTCTCAGATAACTCAAATATTTAATTTTAGATGAAGCTGGTTGCATGCTAGATATAGATTTTGGACAAGAAATGAAGAAGCTAATATCCTGCCTAAGAATGCCATCAAAAGAACATCAAACAATTATGCTCAGTGCAACTTTTCCAAAGGGAATTCCAAGCTTGACTGGGACATTTTAAAAGTTGAATTGTTTGTTGCTTTTGAACAAGTGGGTCAAAAACATAAAGATGTTCAGAAGACCATTAGTTGGCTAGTATCCAGAAAGAGAAAAACTTGTAGAAATTCTGCAAAACGTAGGTGATAAAAGGACTATAATTGTTAAAACTAAGAAAAAAGTAGATTTTATTGCAATTTCCAGGAAAGATAGCAAATACAAGTATTCCCGGTGATCTGGAACACGGAGAGAGAGAAAGCTCTTGGGGATTTTCACGGCAGACAGTGCCGAGTCCTTATAGCTACTTCAGTAGCTGCTAGACAGCTGGATATTGAAAATGTTCAATATATTATCAGTTTTGATATTCCTTCTACTATTGATGAACGTGTTCATTGAATTCGGTGTACCAGTGATTGTGGGAACACTGGCAGAGCTATTTCCTTTCTTGAGGCTGAATCAGATAACCTCTAGTGAAACTACAGTCAGATGTTCAAGCAGGATGTTTCTTCATGGTTGGAAGAAATTGCCTCTAGCACATATGTTCCTGGCTTCAGTGACAGTACAAGAGGAAATGTGTTTGCATCCGTCGATACTCAAAAGAATTACTGCAGCAGGAGCTCTTTGGACATACCACGGTTTTCTTCACAAACTCCCAATCCTACAAATGATGAGTCATAGGATTAAAGCTAAAACATTGAACTGTGTGGTACAGTTTTGCTGCAGAGAAGAAAACTGTTGTGATTTTTGAGTTCTTAACTCTAGTGTGAAACCTAATGTTCTTGTGTCTCCTGTCATCCAATTCCCACTCCTACTCTTAAAAAACAAAAAAATCCTTATGGACTAGTTATGCGAGATGCTAAAAATTAATGTTGCAGTTACTAATACAAATTATGTTAACTGGAAAGAGTAAAGCATTCTAAATCTCTTACAAAAAAAAATCCTTTAAGAAGTTTACAGTTTACTGGAGAGAATAGAGAATAACGAATAACCAGAATAACCAGAATACTGATTGTGCTTTCTGGTTATTCTTTATTCTCTGTTCTCTCCAGTAAACTCTAAACTTCTTAAAGGATTTTTAATTTTTTTGCAAGACATTTAGAATGCTATACTCTTTCCAGTTGATACAATTTGTATTAGTAACTGCAACATTAACAAGATTGCCACAGGGATACGAAAGTCATTGGGAAATATAATCAATAATGTTGTAAAGATTTTGTAGGGTATCCGATGGACACTTGTCCCATTAGGGAGACCACCTCAGGGATGATGTGGATGCCTGATCACTGCACTGTACACCTGAAGCTAAAGCTGAAGAATAATGAATGTCAACTACAATTATATATATATATATATATGTATGTATGTATATATATATATGTGTGTATATATATATATATATATATATATATATATATACACGTATATATGTATTTTCTGCTAGCGTAGCCACGCCAAGCTACGCTCTCTCTCTCTCATATATATGAGAGCCAGCATCTTTCCATGTGAGGCCGAGAGCCTGGAAACTGCACTCCTGGCTCAAGAGAGTGCAGTTTCCAGGCTTTTGGCCTCATGTGGAAAGATGCTGGCTCAGGTAGTAAACGGCCATCAACTGTGATTGGATGGCCATCCCCTGTGGCTAGCTGGCTGTCAGCTGTAACCAGTGAGCCATTGGCCACTAATATAACTGCCATGGCTACGCTAGCAGAGAGAATGGGGGCTAGCAAGAAGATGGTGGCTGAGCTAGCAAGAGCGGATTGCAGTTAGCACAGTGGATTGCAGCTAGCAAGTGAGGTTGGTTGGCAGAGAGAAGTGGACAGCAGGTTGTAAATAGTGTGGCTCCTGCTTCCTGTGTCTCCAATTCAGCCACCAGCGAGAATATAGTGGTATGACACCCCTATCTATGGCTCCATTGGTGTTCCTTTTTGGCCTCACCATATCCTGCGTTCTTATGTGGGGAGCGGGAGCTGAGACCTCACATGCCACTCCACATGACAATATATATATATTTAAAAGAAGTGGAGTACAGCATTAGAAATAGAGACAGGGAAAATGTAATGGCTATATGCGATGTCAGAGGGGCAGTAAATGGGGGAACGGAGGTTATCACTATGCGAGGGATATAAATGATAAATGTCTGTTACATTGTTTTGTACACTTGAAACTAATAAAAAAGAAAAGTGAAAAAAATTTTTTAAAAAAAGAATAACCAGAATAGATGACAAAATATTCTTCAAACCATAAAGTAGGGAAAAAAGAAAGTTGGTACAATGAGAGTATAAAGACTTACTTCCAGTCAGTAAGATTGAGAATTTCATTAATGTTCCTAAATCAATAATATGGCCTATGGATATGTCTTTCCTTGTATCTAGTGTAATTCCCCCTTCTTGTCCTCTTCACTGGCTGCAGCATGACTTAGAAGAAGTAGTCAGATGGAAACAAGAAAAGCCACAGCTCAAGAGAATCAACCTTTTTTGCCCTTTCCAGATAGGAAGGTGTTTATTTCAGTCCTCCACCTAAATCTCTACCCTGTGATTTTGCCCAGTCTATCTGTGATATTTATCTACTCTTTTCTAATGAGCATCTTTCCTTTCTGAGGTAGCAGAAATTTATTTTACTCTTTCATTTCGAAATAATTGTAGTTTCACAGGTAGTTGCAACATACCTTTTATCTAGTTTTCCCCAATGGGTCCATCTTACATAATTATAATTATTAAAACCAGAAATCTGGCATTGGCACAAAGTACGTATAGAGGTAGCAGATTTTTGCGTCCCCCATTGTTTTTTCTTTAAATGCTCCTGTAAGATTCAGAATTTCTTGTTGTGATTAATCCCCAAGTTGGGCTGACAGTGTGCAGAAGTCACAGTGATGCCAAGTTTTTCCGTGGGCATAAACTCTCCAAGATAAACATGTCTCCAACATCAAGAATCCTTTCTATGTAAACTTTGGCAAGACAATTGAAACACACACAGTGCAAGCAAACCAAAAAGAAAACAAAATGTCTTTTGCTTAGAAAATTCTCAAAATAAGATATTTGGTAAGCTTTGATATATTTTAATTGTTATTATAGCCAATAACTACAGAATATAATCAAGTTACTTTAATTTATTGTGGTTACTTTAGGTCACTTGTTGTGAAATGCTTTGCAGTTAATAAATTAATTTTATGTCCACTTTCTCATTTTATTTTTACAATTATCTTGAAAAGTATATGCTGTTTTTTTCTATTTAACAAATGTAAAACTGTGACTTAGAGACAGTAAGAAAAGTAGCTGACATGGCCGAAAAGACATGCATTTCTGTGATAAGATTGTCCTATCCAAAATAAAAGCATTTATCAATTCTATTTTCATCTGAATATAGCAATCTGGTTAAAAGTTGAGGTAGAGTTTAAATAAACTACCTTCTCTCTCCCACTTTTCCCATGCTATAGTGGAAAATTTTGATCTACAAAATTTTCAGAATCTAGGTTAAGACTAAGAAGTGATTAAGAAAGACCTCTGTTATGGACTGAATATATGTGTGTCTTCAAAATTCATATATTGAAGCCCTGACCTCCAATGTGATGGTGTTTTGTAGATGGGGTCTTTGGGAGGTAATTAAGTTTAAATGAGGACATAAGGGTGGGGCTCTCTTAATGAGATTAGTGCCCTTTAAGAAGAGACACTAGATCTCTCTCTCTCTCTCTCTCTCTCTCTCTCTCTCTCTCTCTCTCTCTCTCTCTCTCTCTCCCTCCCTCCCCTATATCCCACCAGATGAAGATACAGCAAGAAGGTGGTTATCTACAAACCAGGATGAGAGCTTTTTCTGGAGAGTTCACACTAGAACCCAAATATGCTGGCAACCTATCTCAGACTTACAGCTTCCAGAGCCATGAGGAAATAAAGTTCTGTTCTTTGAGGATGCTCGTTCTATTGTATTTTGTTATGGTAGCCCAGCCTGACTAAAACAACCTCTGAAGCTTTGAAATAGTTGTCTCCAAATTTATATGCTGCAAAGCCCAATGAAAAGCTCATGGACTTACCTGCTTATTGATGTCTATAGTAGACATCAATTCCAAATACTTTTAGTTTCTTGATTTTAGGATATCAGAACTCCTGGCTGATATCATGACACCAACTGAAATGATCCCCAAATTGCTGTTTTTAGAGAACAGCATTAAAATACAGAAAACTTAAGCTTCAACTAAAGAAGACACAAAGAAATGGAAAGACATTCCGTGTTCATGGATTAGAAGAATCAACATAGTTAAATGGCTATATCACCTAAAGCAATATACAGATTTAATGCAATCCCGATTAAAATCCCAATGGCATTTTAAAAAGAAATAGAGCAAAAAAATCATCAGATTTGAGTGGAATCACAAAAGACCCAGAACAGCCAAAACAATCCTAAGAAAAAAAAGAAAACAAGGCTGGAGTTATCACACTCCCTGACTTCAACTTGTACTACAAAGCAACAATAATCAAAACAGCATGGTATTGGCAGAAAAATAGAGACACGGATCAAAGGAATAAAATTAAAAACCCAGAAATAAACCCACATATACATGGGCAGATAATTTTTAACAAAGAAGCCAAAAACATACCAATGGAGAAAAGAAAGTCTTTTCAATGAATGGTGCTGGGAAAATTAGAATGTCACATGCAAAAGAAAAATTTGCTTGCATCTGTTACCATATACCAAAATTAACTCAAAATGGATCAAAAAACTAAACATAAGACCTGAAACAATAACCTGCATTAAAAAAAGCATAGGTACTAAACTTATGAAACTTGAGTTCAAAGAGGATTTTATGAATTTGACGTCAGAGGCAAGAGAAGTAAAAGCTCAGATAAATGAATGAGACTATGACACCGTAAATCTTCTGCACAGCAAAAGAAACCACCAACAAAACAAAAAGGCAACCAACCAAATGTGAGAAGATATTTGCAAACAATACCTCTGATAAGGGGCTAATATCCAAAATAGATAAAGAACTTGTACAACTCAACAACAACAAAATCCAATTTAAAAAAATGAGCAGAAGACCTGAACAGAAGACACTTGAAAAATGAGCAGAAGACACTTCTCCCAAGAAAACATGCAAATGGCCAACAGATATATGAAAAAATACTCAACTTCACTAGCTATTAGGGAAATGCAAATAAAATTACAATGATATATCACCTCACACCTGTTAGAATGGCTGTCATCACCAAAATAAACAACAAGTGTTGGAGAGGCTATGGAGAAAAAAGAACCCTCATATACTATTGGTGGGAATGTAAATTGGTATAGCCGCTATGGAAAATCATATGGAAGTTCCTCAAAAAATTAAGAATAGAATTATCATATGACCCAGCAAACCCTCTCCTGGGTATCTAGCAAAAAAAAAAAAAAAATCTGAAAATATTTATCTGTAAAGATATATGTACTCTGATGTTAATTGCAGCTTTATATACGGTGGCCAAGACATGGAAACAACCAAAGTCTTTTTCAATAGATGATTGGAAGAAAAAGATGTGATATATATATAAAATGGAATACTACTCTGCCATAAGAAAAGATGAAATAGTGCCATTTGCTGCAACATGGGCGGATCTTCAGATTATCATGCTAAGCAAAATAAATCAGAAAAAGTCGAGAACCATATAACTTCACTCATATGTGGGATGTAAAACTGAAAGCAACACAGGAACAAAGGAAACAAAGAATCAAAAAGTCATAGACGCAGACAATAATTTAGTGGTTAGAGGGTAAGAAGTGGGCTCTGGTAGAAGAGGGTAAAGGGGGTAAAATATACAGTGATGAAAGGAGAACTGACTCTGGGCGGTGAGCACACAATGTGATATATAGATGATGTATGATAGAAAATGTACACTTGAAGCCTATGTAATTTTACTAACCATTGTCACCCCAATAAATTTAATTTTAAAAAATTAGGTTCAGAGTTAAGTTTCAGTTCTTAAAGCAGAAAGCATTCTTTACTTGAAAAATTTATTTACATGAATATTTTATTTCTTAATAATGTCAAATGAATAATTTGTTTTTATATTATTGGGTTTATATTGAACAGCATAAAGAAAATGTAATTACATTTTTCTGGTCCTGTAGTATTTCTTACGATTTAAGTTGTAATATAGGATGGACTTACCTATTTTTCAACATTCAACAACATTTTTATGTTCTATCACATTGGACAAGAAAATATACTTGGGATTTTAGAAAACTAAAAAGTGAAGAAAATGGCTCTGCCACTAATATGTTGGTTTTACAGTCTTTTTGCATTTTAGTTTCTTCATTTGTAAAATATAGATAATATCTTTCCCATAGAGTCATTATGAGGACTAAATTAATTATAAGGTAAGGCAAGTAGAACAGTGTCTGAAATGTGGAAAAATGCTGGTGATGTAGCAACTTTTTTGAGGTCCTGAGGTAACAAGTATGTGGGCAAAAGCTACAGCTAAGGATAAAACTGGAAAGATAGAAAGAGCCTGGGTCCCTCATGGCACTGTGGATCTTCCTACCCGTCTTAGACTTTCTATTATTTGATTAAAATAAATCATTTGGTTAAATAATTTATTTTTGATACATACAGCTAAAACTAAATCCTAACTGATATACACAGTTTAATCTCTATATAATGTATAATAGAGTAAAATAAAATAGGAAAACATAAATTTCTATGTAAAATGGACTGTAAAGATGACCAGCAAACTTGGAAGTGTGGTTACTACCTGGGAAAGAAATTAAGCATGAGAAAGAAAATGAAGGTAGATATAAGAGGGTAAATACTCTCATTTTGTTCAGTATACTCTATATATACTCTATCTACTCAGTATACAAAGTATTTGAATCTTTTACAGTGAATTTATTTATGTAAACTTAAACAAAAAATTCGTATTTTCAATGCCTTATTTTCATGTGTGTGATGGTACATTTGTTTTTCAAGTTGTGGCAGGAAAACAGGTGAACAATGGAAATTCAGGCTATGACTGTTACCATAGGCAGAAAGAATAGGGCCATGGGGAGAGAGGAGGAGGAAGGAAAGAAAGAAGGAAATACAGAGGAGGGAGGAGACGAGATCATTCTTAAGAAAAGGTTCCAGTCTGGCCAGAACTAAATTATGGTGTCCAAGAACAGACACAGGACACCATCTTGCTCCTCAGGGTGAACTTGAGCTAGTTGTAATGGATTAAAATACTATTAGCATTGTGGGCAAATTAAACCCTGTGTCACCATGACAGTTCTGACAAGGTCCAAATAAAGCCAAGGGAGTCCCACCTCACAAAGGGAAGAGGTAGTCAGCGAGGACCCGCCTTGGGAACGCCTATAACGCCACTCCTAAATCTTGAACATTTTACGCCCTCATTCTAATAAACTCCTAAGCCTCTTTGTTTTGGGGGGGCAGTTGCTCCTCTCTGGACCTGACTGCTCTCACACCATCTTGAGAATATACTATCTCCCTTTTGAAAACAAATCCACTGCTTACTTGTCTTTGCTTGCTTGGTCTTTTCAGTGCATCCTTGAATTCTTTCCTTTGATGACACAAAGAACCCCTTTTCCAGTAATTAACCTTCATATGATTTCAAAGGTAGCTACTCAAGCCAAACATATTAATTTAATCTTCCTTCCCCTCAAGCCATCCCCATTAAAAATACCGTCAAGTAAGTACGCTCTCTCACTGAGCCACCTGCTGTGATCTGAACTGCTCTGGTCACTGCGGTTATATTTAGGGCCATCTGTAAAGGGTCTAGGAAAAGTCACACTCTGTACTCTCTCTAAAATTTTTATTGAGAATAAATATTTGTAAATCATTACTTAGAATAGTATCCAAGGGGAAAACCAAGCTAAATAACAAAGTGTAAATAACAGGTCTGCACAGACATGAGTGCTGAGTTGCAGAGCCAAGTAGGCAGCCCCAGATCTGAGTTGGAATGCCATCGATCATTTTCAGGATCATTGACATCTCTTTCCATGGATAGTTGTGACGTTGCCACAGCTCAGTCTCTACAGTAACACAGGCTAAGAGCACAGTCAACTTTGGCTTAAAAAGAAAATTGCTCTGTTTCTAAATCATTCTCATATATTCAACAATTCAATAAACATATGTTGAATACCTGTGATATCCCAGGCACTGGAGTAGGCTTTGGTTGAAGAGCACAGGACAAGGAGAGGTGGACACAGTCTAAAGACTGTCAAGACACATTTCTCCACTAGTCTCAGCCAGGGGGAGCTGGCAAATTTAGTTATCTGATAGGCACCCATGAGTAGAAAAAAGAAGAGCATGAAAAAAGCAAGACTCAGAGGTAGGCTGAGGGTCAAAAGCAGAACTACAAGTATGAGTCCAACTACAAGTTGCACTCAACTACAAGTATGAGTGTCAAAGCAAATCAAAGGCATTTGTTCTTCTACCACCTGTCTATTTCCATTAGCACTAACCAAAAGTCTGCTGAGCACAAACATCATGCTAACTGCTGTGGGGAATACACAAATATAAAATCACACTAATGAGGAGGACACACATAATCAAATAATTCTGACACAGATCAGTATGTATTAAACACCATAACAAAAGTTAAAAACAAGGGCCAAGAATCCCATGGGTGTGAAAGAAAACTTCTGCCTGGGCAATCTGAGAAGTCTTCATGGAAGAAGTGGTATGGAAGAAAGAGAATGATTTTAAAAAGACCAAATAGGGATGGAAGGAGAGGAAAGGAATTTTTGGCTGTGCCACTGGCAGAAGCAAGGATATAAAATCAGTCAAGTAGAAGGTGGGGGCGCTCAGTTCCCTAGGACCAGTGAATAGCCCACTGACCCAGAAACGGGTATTCAGATGACCTTCAACAGATCTTGAGGCAAGGGGGCTGAATAGGTCATCTGTCACCCTAAGCTCTCCCATGGTATTGTCTTTATCTGATCTATAACTTGGGGTTCTATGTAAGATTTTATTTGGGAAAACAAGTTTGCATTCACTAAAAATATTTTAAAGTCTGAAAACCACTGAAGTAGCTCATTGATTGACGAATATAAGGAATGATGGAAATGTGCTCAGAAGAACTGTCAGGCTAGATCCTGAAAGGCATTAATGCTCAGGAGAATGCCTTTTATACAGAGAGCAATAGTGATGTCTCTGGAAAATTTTTAAACAAGAAAATTAACTACCAAAACAAAAACTGAATTATGAAGTGACTGTTGGGTGCAGGATCAGGAGGGAGAAGAAACTGAGGCACAGAAACTAATCAGAAGGAGATTGCAGCAGTTCAGGGAAAATACTCAGGGCGTGTGTGAGGGTAGAGAAAGAAGAAGGGGGCAAAAAGGAATTGTCATAGGATAGTTGTATAAGTAAGTAAGATGCAGGCTAATAATTTGGAGCTCATTTAATATTTGTTTAATATGTATATTTGCAAGTGGTACACTCACTCGAGGGAGAGGTGACCGTGATGGTCTGGGAGGTCAGTCCAGTCGGACCAGACCCTTCTTCTTAATGTATTTATTCATTATTTATTTACTCAATCACGTATTTATATAAATATAGATTTAAGCATGTTTATTTCTCTGGGTTATACCCCCATACTATTTTTATTTATTATGCTGCTCAAATTATTCCAGCTTTAGCCTTTCCAGCTATTTCGTATTGGCTCTTTTGTCTTTTTGACATGCCCCTATTTCCCTTTTTCTGTATTTTCTATTTCATTTTTAGCACTGCCTTACTTTCTATCATTATAAGATGCTCCAGAATCTTGTATTTTCCCTGCCCTGGACTCAGACTCAGCCATTTCACCAAGGAGCCCTGGTTCTTTTTATTGGAGAGTGGTATATAGAAACAAGACCTGGGCATTAGATGTGTTTGCTGCTACTGTGGTGTCACTCTTTCTGGGCCTTCCTAGTAGACAGGCCTGGGAAATACATGTATGTATATTAGCCCATATATACACACATATCTATGCTTATTTCTGTATTTATATGTCCATTTCTATTAAAATAAATAAGTTTATAATGATGCCACCAACTCTAATCCAAAATGACAGGGTTCATTTCAGCCTTTCCCCAGCCCTCTCCAGCTCATTTATAACTTCTTTCTCTTACAGTAAGAAATCAACATATCTATAATATATGTATTTCTTTGTTGATTTGTAGAACACAAGTAGGGTAGTTTCAGAATTGCTAACACATAGTGCTGGAAAAAAACAAATTTACTAATTAGATTACTGTGCTTGTGAATAGTTCTTTTTTATCTTTAGACTTCCATTATTCAGCCAAAACGATGTTTCCAAAGTTCCTTAGGTCAGCTCCTTTTATCCCTGGTCTCTTCAGTGAAGTTATGTCATACGTTTGTAATACAGGTAAATTAATTTGTCATGGTCTGGGTTCGCCCAGTATCCTGGGTTCTCCCAACATTCTGGTTGATTTTTTAAAATACAGTAAACCTTACTCTTTATGTTGTACAGTTCTGTGGGCTTTGACAAATGCAAAGTAATCTACCCACCTCGACAGGATCATACAGATTGGTTCATCACCCTAAAAAAAAATCCCCTGAAAGGTTGTGAAGCCAACTAAGTGTTAAAAACTTCTAAGACCTCTAGCCTTTCTCTGACACAGTTTTACCAGTAGTTTAAATCTCACAGGGCACTAGAGCATGCTTCAAAAGAATAAAGTAAACCAAAAAAATGAAGAAACAAAAATATTTTACTGGAATAATGGCCCAGTTTCCTGGAAAATGAACTAAAATTCAACTTAAAATGTCACCTTAGCATTGTTCTTATTTATCTGCACAGTGGAGAATGTATCTGCTAATGGGACCTTGTTTGGAATATACACATTGAGGGAATTACCACAGATTAAGAGTTTTGATTATTATCAGCTTTACAAATCAATGTGCCTGACTGAGCTTTGATGAAGTGACCCATAACATCAAACTCCTTCATTCTCCTTTGTATTCCATTCTTATTGCTTTGATTCAGCTCCTTATCATCTCTCATCTAAATTATTAAAATATTTCCTAATTGGTTTCCCTCAGACAACTGTCTCCTAAGTGCAAATCCCTGCCCACATACCAAACTGACCTTTTTAAAATCTAAATCTGACCCCTCTGGTCAAACCCGTGCGCTTCACAAACACTCCTCCTGAACCACAAAACATTCTTACCCATGAAGACTGCTGGATTCTCCTCATGCCTTTCCCCTGATTTCTTCTTTCTTTGCAAATACTAACCCAGCTTTTAAAATCCAATCAGATTTCACTTCTTCTGAAATCTTTCACAACTTTGAGAAGTGAATACACTTTTTCTTTTTTCTGTTTGTTGTGTTTCCATGCCCCTTCATTGCATAGTGTATTGTGTAGTACATATTTTACACCTCTCTATTTCACATAGTTGGAGCTCTGTTTGGCACCTGGAAATTGCCTGGGTTATTAGCTGGCATTTGGTAGCTATTTGTGGCATGAGCGAATGATTGATAAGCTAGAATATGACTGTAGACAACCACACCAAAAAATAAAATGGCAGAAAGTTGGGAGTCTTTCATTGGCCTGTTACATTATCTTCTTCCTTAAGGTTGCTTGTTGAATCAGAGAAGTGAGAACTGGATGATCCTGGGATAGAATAGCAAGGCATAAAAGTTAGCTCTATCACAAAACTACATCTGGTAAAAGGCCTAAAGAATGTATATTAATCACTCAGAGATGCTCTCTCATTCATAATTCTGGAGCTACATTTTATATTTATCATTGAACGATGATCATTTTTTAAGCCTGTTAGCAACATATACTTTTAATTTTAGATTAAAGCTAGGGGACACCTTGTATCATCACCCACGTAGTAAAATCATCTCTTAGAATGGGCAACTTTAGGAAAGATTTCAGGAATGATTCCCTTTGTATGTCTCACATTGATCCAGGCTAGTTTAAACTGAGTATCATATTCTCTGACCTTAGTTCTCAATTTTAAGAGTTAGTCAGGGTTCCCCAAGGAAGCTAAACACACACACACACACACACACACACACACACACACACACACATATAATACGGAGAGAGACAGAGAGAAAGATTTATTATAAGAAGTGACTCAGTAATCATGGAGGCTGAAAAGTCCCAAGACTGGCATTCTGAAAGACAACCAAGAAACCCAGTGGAAAAGAGATCAATGTACAAACTCAAAGGCAGTCAGGCAATAGGAGTTCCCTCTCACTTGTGGGAGGGTCAGACTTTTTGTTCTTTTCAGGCATTCATCTGATTGAATGAGGCCCACCCACATAAGGAAGGCAATCTACTTTATTCAGTGTATCGATTTAAATGTTAATCTCCTCCAGAAACATCCTCATAGATACACTCAGAATAACACTCAACCAAATGTCTAGGTATCTCTTGGCCCAGTCAAGTTAACACATAGAATAAAGCATCACAAATCCACCCCTTATCAAGTTGATACCCATATGCGTCTCCTTAAACCAGACTTAATCTCCAAATAACAAAGTCATAATTCCACCTAACATAATACAACTATACCAAGTATAATTAAAAACGCACTAACCCCATCTCCAGAAGAAAAAGTAAAGTCTTTGAGTGATTTTCACTCTTCTTGATATTCCATAACTTAAATAAAATGATATAAATTAACAATACTTATATACTATAAAATAAAGTCAATATATCTTGCTGCTGTCAATGTGAGAAATCCTCAACCTGTAGACAATTTTAATAAGAGTTTATTTGAACCAAACTGATGACAATTGCTAAAAAGCAAGATCTCAAATGTTCCCAAGAATGAGTTTGTAGTTTCTTTTATGTGTTTGAAATTAAGGAGAGAACATAAGGAAGATTACATGAAGTGAAAGAAAGCAAGGTGGGATTGGAATGCAGGATAGTTAACAAGATTTTGTGCTCTCTTGAGGGTGGTTATTCTTCCAAGATATCTGAAAAAGAGGCATTTTAAAGCTGTGCTAACCTAGATGGCACAGAAACAATGGACAGGGCTTGCTTAGGGCAAAAATAAACATTTCATGAAAGAGTTATTGTATTTCCTTGAAAATAAGACCTAGCCAGACAATAAGTTCTAATGCATCTTTTGGAGCAAAATTAATATAAGACTGGTCTTATTTTAATACAAGACCAGGTCTTATAATATAACATAACATAACATAAGACTGGGTCTTATATTATCAAACTGTTACATGTACACCTTAAACACATACAATTTTTACTTGTCAATTACTCCTCAATAAAGCTGGAATAAAAGAATTTAGTTAAATTGCTGTTGTTTATTAATTTTCAGTGGACAGATTTCTAGTTTCAATTTCTTTGTTTTCCCAATTTTGTTCTTTCTATCAGGTTATATAATATAACTTATAAAAACTTTAATTTCCTTGGATTCAAAAAGCCATCTTTACATTTCTGTCTTCTTTCTGATTTTCCTGAGAATGCCCCAGGGCGTTTATTAATCTGTCATGTTGAGGAGCGAGTGTTCCAAGTCTGACTTCACACTTAAAAAGTATAACGGCAAGAAACACGGAGACTATATACCATGTAATAAATTAATCTCCTTTTACCTTTGACTTCTATAATCCATATTTATGATAAACAGGAAGAGTATGTGGACAAGTCAATTTTGCCAAAAATAGTAATATCCTCCCAGTCTTAATGTTTAATAGTGGAAGAAGTAGCCTCTGGTGCATTACCGTGGGATTGGCCATCCAATCCCTCTCTCATTTTGAAAACTGATCCCTCTTCTCCATTGATGTGTCTACAGGAGCAGCCGAGTTAATGCTTAACCCTTGCATTAACTGGGTATTGGGTATTGGTGTGGATCTTAGAATCTTTCCCAACTTAAGCTAGTAAGACCCTACTCTGAGATTTTGCAACTGGGACTTAGAATTTGATGATACAATGTACTTCAAGTGTCACTTTCCTTCCTAATTTATTGTTGACTGTCTCAATTCTATGTGTAAAGGGATTTTATGTCTCTTTCTGTATTGTCCACACAGCCATTACATCATAGGCCTCATTATGGTCCACCCCGATGTTCCTAGCTTCACATCACTGCTGGTCACCCCCTGTCTGACAGGACATAGTCACCTCAATAGCTCACTGCTGTCTGTGTACTGTTACCAAGGAAAGTATTGCTCTGTTTCAGGATGCATTTCCTGTGCAGCCCATTGCTTAATTCCACAAAGTATTGTTACAAGAGGTTGAACAGCTGTATCAGTCTTTACAGAAGGATTGGGTTTACTAAAAGAAATTACAACATAAAAAAGAAAAAAAGCTAAACTAAATAATCAATATAAAATGTACCAAACTGTTTTGTAACTTCATGTGAAGATGTTCAGACCATGAACCATACAATGGCAATCATCCAAAGAGTATGAATAACCTGATCATGTTACAGATGATTTATTTTTGGTCAAACATGTTTTCCATTAAGTTAAATGTGCTTCAATATGACTTGTTTAATTAAACATTAAAGTACCTCTGACTCACACCCAAGGAAGGGATGTAGACAGTGGCAAAGGAAGGTGACCTGTAGTTTCTGATTTGCAGAAACCCACAGTGGGGAAGTCACTCCATAGACTAGTATCTCTGATGAAGTACTGATCTGTTGGCCTCTGAATCTCTCTGGGACCACGGGATATAAGGGGAGAGTCTCTGTACCCTGTACCCATGTTGCTATCTAAACAGATATTCTTGGAGCTAAGTAGCTTTCTATGATTATGCATTTGTGGACTGTCATCTGGTATGTATACCATCTAAAAGAAAAGTAACAAAGAAGTTAAAAAATGTGTAAAGTAATGTGGAAGCAGAAAATAAATTTTCTTCTGTGCTTCTCAGTTCTTCTAATAAACTAACATGAGACAGTTTAATAGGAGAAAATAACCAAATGTATTAAGTACATACGAGCACACATGGGGGTTCCATAAGAATATGGGGCCCAAGACAGATGGGCAGATAAGGAGAAAGGGGGTGGGGAGAAGTTGTGGTTTGGGACTTCAAAGGAAGGCAATTTACAAAGAGATAGAAAAGCAAATATTTCGTAAAAAAGGGTATGCGGGGTCATCTTTAACATTGTTAAAGATGTTAAAGATTTAACATCTTTAACATCTTTAACATTTAACATCTTTAACATTGGGATACAGAGAGAACTTTGATCAAACAGGCTTAGACTCCTCCCTATCTATCACACTTGGTTATATCCAGGAGCAAGTCCTCTATCTAAATTCTTTAAAGAAGTTAGGGGGAAGGTTCTTTCTGAGTCTTTTGCTTCTTGGAAATAACCAGCTTAAAATAATCAATATCCCAAAAGGCATACAGTGGGGTGACAAACTCTGTTTCCCTTCACTAGCCACTCGTGGATGTCCCTTATCTCTAACCTTGTGTCCTCTTCAGTTCTATCCCCCTCTGTGATGCTCTGTATGCCTTTTGGAAAACTGCCCATGATGACAGGAAACTATTTTGTTTTAAGATGCATCTGACTTCTTCCTGCAGTCTGTTTTTACAGGTCTGAGTTATTAAGTCTGAAATCACAACCCAGGGGTTCTAAAGTTCTCTGCACCAGAAGTTGTCATAGAACTTGTCTCATTATTCTTCCTATTTCCAGCAGGTAGCAGTAGAAACGCAAACACACACACACACACACACACACACACACACACACACACACACACACACACACACCCCTCCAAAGTATAAATATCGATTCTTATAAAACAGTATAACCTCAACCCATAAGGGAAAAGATAAATATTTTTCTTACCAGCCACAGATTTTGTAAGGCCAGCAATCTCAAAATGAATTATTTAATATTCTTATTGTGCAGATCAATGCTAATTCTTTTCTTTCATCCCCAACTTATATTTTCAATTTTATCCCCATCAAACTGCTAGAACTGAAAAATAAACTCATTGTCAAAATATACCTTTTAAGCTACTTCTCTTGCTATACACACACACAAAAAAACAGAAGCTCTGCAAGTTGCTCTTTTAAGTCTAAAACAAATTTTTGGCCAAGAAATATCCTATTTAGATTGTCTTTTTCTTGTTCTTTTTCTTAGAGAGAAGGGAGA
Source organism: Rhinolophus hipposideros (assembly GCF_964194185.1). NCBI lineage: Eukaryota > Metazoa > Chordata > Mammalia > Chiroptera > Rhinolophidae > Rhinolophus > Rhinolophus hipposideros. The sequence continues at coordinate 25,474,084 of NC_138053.1, read as the reverse complement.
CATAGTTTCTTTCTTCCAAATACAGTTACATTTAGGCATTAGTGAGTGGTCATGTTTTCTACTACAAGAAGAAAACCAGCTGTAGACATAGGGAAAAGAATCAGCAGGCAGAGGAAATTTGCTCTGAGGGCATAACAGGGTCTAGAGTTAGCTATTCCCAAGGCCCAGCTGAATTATTGCCATTCTTATAACTGGGTTGTTCTCTTCCTTTTAGTTCACCAGATATATTCATATCTCTCCAATCAATTTCCTTACTAACTAAGGCTAATTCAAATTTGCTTTATGTCACTTCTAAGCAAAGGACATACACTGGTAGACCAAATTACCCATCCCACCCTCCCCCTGAAAAAGAAAGAAAAATCATTCTTGTCTCAGACTACCTGATCCTATTTTTAAAAAGGCAGACATTTAGTCCAACTTTACCATTTGCATAGGTATTTTAAAGTGTTAGCTACAAATATTAGTATGGCTGCTTTCTATGCATTTCACTCCTCCTTTCCACTCACTCTTATTCAAGAGTTAGTCTTTCTCCTCCAGTCTACAACAAAACAGAAGAAAGTCAAATCTGAGAAGAAGATTCTAAGATCCAAGCTTGCAGAGCCAGCTTTTTTGTTTAATAGACTAGAGGAGTTGTGGGTGCTAGGACAGGAGGCAAGAGTAGATCCAAGATAGAGCAAAGATAGATGGGAATGAAAAACCAGCAATCTTTGAGAAGGGAAGAAGAAACACCTTTTGTCTCAAATACTAGGAAGCAGAATATAAGGGACAATAACGACCAAATGAACTCAAGAGTTAGCACTATTCCACCTAAGGACAACCCACAGTTCAACAAACCTGGAAACTTCCTAGTTAGTCCCTTAATAGGAAATGGGGCATTTGGATATCTTATGTAGGGATGGAGGCATGAAGAGAGCATCTTGGCCCTAGCCAGTGGCAAACAGAGCATATCCAATTGGGAATATCTCTATGTGGAACCTCTGTAAATCTAAAGCCCCTGGTACAGAGAAAAGCCAGTGCCCAGTCCAAAAGGAAAAAAGCCCATATTTCAGCCACTTCTCTGAAACTAAAACCTTATATAAGAGAAACCTTAGGGTTTACCCCTGAAACATTATAACTTCCCAGAAGGAGAAGAGGTAGAACCAAATGGTAGTTTCAAAGCAGAAAGCTATAATAGTTGGTTTCTACTTTTAATTTTGCTGCTTTCCCAGTTGTCCTCACCATCCAAAGTTCTGTAAAAATTAAACTATGATATCAGTTTTCCAGGAGTTAATAGTCATCTGCTACTTCCTTCCCTTATTCTGCCTTTCTTGGGCTCTTTCTTCAACATTTGTCATGTTGAAGATGGTTAACACAAACTTGCGGTTTTGTAAGAACATTCCTAGCTCATCTTCATATTCACACCCCAAGAGCAGCAAAATCACATGGAATCTCCCATTTTAAAAATGAAAACTTGCATTTATCTATGACTTATGTAACATATATGTACAGTAAACAGCAAAAGTCAACCTTGCCAAAAACTTGTGTTTCAACATCTTAATTCATTAGTGGTGAGTTCCTAAGAGCTACAGATTTTATACTGGACAACTCCCCTTGCTTTTCCGAAGAAGACATCTGACCTCCTTTGTTTACCTTGTTTTGTTGTCATTTATTTTTCTCTACCACATTCCCTATTACCATGGATCCCTGGAGCTCATTATTCTATGTCAGCAGTCTAAAGACTGTGTTTCTTCTATATTCCCAAATATTTGGGGTGGTGGCAAGAAGAGTGAAAAGAATGGGTTAGGTGACCTGATTTTTTATATGGGAAACTAATAGGGAATATGGCAATATATGGCATTGTTCCCCTCTTGTTAAACGGGACATACGGAGAAGCATGCTGCTCTCCAAGCCAGGAAGTATGGGTTCTCCTCCTGAGTCTGCTACTGACCAACTGTGTGGCCTCTAGAAAAGAGTGCAATATCTCTAGGCTTCACAGAATCATACATATTTTGAGCTATAATAATCACCAGTCTCTCATTTTTTAATTGAGACCCAAAAGTCGAAAGTGATTTACCTGAAGCCCAAGCACTAGATAAAGGGAAAATAAATTTGCTCAAAAACACTTAATGACTGAGAGGTGAGAGAGTTATGACTAATTTAAAAAACAAAATTATTGCCCTTGTGGAAACAGTCCACTGCCTAAAGTTAGACTAGATATGAAAGCCAATCCTCCCATGTATAAAACTGGGGATAACTGTATTGCTCATGTGGTCACAGACACAAGGAACTTAATCCTCTGATAAGTTTAATTTTAGCTACAAGATTAACATTCAAGGAAAATCTCCTGAAGACAGTGAGGAATTCTAGGTTTTAAGTGTCCATGAAAAAACTGAACCACCAATGCAAATGCAAATATCATAGATTTGGTAATTAGAATAAAATGGCAAAATGCACAATTAAAGAAATGATATCAAGGACAAATCCAAAGTGATACTGAATTTGGATAGGCAGAAGCATAAAACTATCAATAAAACCAGAAGTTATAATCACAGAAGTAACGGGAAAGCTATATCAGAAGCTTATAAATCCAAAGAGAAACATGAAATATACGATTATGTTTGCTGAGCATTCACCAAGTGTCAAGTACTATGTTTATGTACTTTCTTATGTTTCCTAATTTAACATTCAAAGCCACCTAGAGGTACATATTGTTAATCTCATTTTACAAACAAGAAACCTGTAATTCAGAGAAGTAAAGTGATTTGTCTAAGGTTAGGGCTATTTTATGACAGGGTCATTGTTCAAAATTAGATTAATCTGTCTGATTTAAAAGCCTGTGATTTTTGAAGGAGATCCAAGATGGCAGAGTAGATAAACATGGTGCTTGATTCCATCCATGAACACATTAAAATTACAGCTAAATTATAGAACAATCAACCTAGGGGCATCTGAAGTCTAGCTGAACAGAAGTTTTACAACTAAGGATATGAAAAAGCCACACCAAGTCTGGTAAAGGGGGCAGAGGCGTGGAATGGATGAGACAGGCGTGTGGTGGATGAGAATCGGGAAGGATATCTCAGGCATGGAGGTTCCCCCTGAGAAGCTAGGCACCCCAATCCCACACCAACCTCCCCAGCCCAGAATACTGGTATCGAGAAGAGGAGCCCCCACAACATTTAGCTGTGAAAAACGGTGGGGATTCCGACTGGGTGTGAACAAAGGCTGCGGGAAATCCAGACCTCCTCTTAAACGGCCCAGACATGGACTCATTTGCTCGCAGGCACTCATCTTGGACTCCAGCAGAGGACGGTGTCTCAGGGGTGTCGGAAGCATACAGGAGGCAGACTGAGGCATGTGGGTTCAGAGCAAGGGCTGAGGGATAGTCACCATTTTCCCTGTTGGAGTCCTGCTTCCAGCAGGCAGGCACCATCTTTCCTGTGTTGATCCCACTCCCTATGCTTACAGCCAAATCTGAATCTGATTGGCCTGATGAGCTCCCTTGCTTCACTCTGCTGACTCACCGAGACCCTGCCCCACCCAATTTCCTCAACACAGGAGGCACCTTCTCACCAGGAGCCAGCCGCACCTGCATTGCACTCTTTTTTGGAAAACTATTGGAATAAGCAGGCCCCAGGCAGGCAGCAAGCAGCAATAGGCCTTGGTGTGTGCTTTGAGACTTTTGTTGAGTAACTCCAATTTCAGCACTGGCACCAAAACAGAATTTACATTAACCTGGTGACCACAACTCATCCCACTCTAGTGACTCCCTGAGACCCTGACTCACCCAACTTACATATTGAACAAGGTGATCAGTGCCTGAACCTTAGGGAAGCCAGTAGGTAGCAGCCAGCCTCGGGGTGTCCTGGCTTTTTGCAGAGCTACCCTAGATCCGGTACTGGTGGAAGACATCCTCAGTTCACAGCATGGCCTCTCCCACGCACCTCCAGGTTTACCACAGGCTATAAACAACTGCAGATCATTTTGTAGCTCCCAGGCAGTCCCCAGCTGATCATAGGCAGTGAGTGACTTGGGCCTGCACTGGAGCTCCTTCCAAAAGGCCTCAGAACCAACATACTTGGAGGTTGGCTTCAGAGCATAGTGGAACACTACCCAATTAGCCCCAAAAGCAGCACACCCAAAGGTGCCTCAGTGGGCACCAGAGCCAACTGGGGTGAATCCCACTCGGTGGGGTAAGGCCCCTGAACAGCAGCCCATGTGGATGTGGCCAAACCTCACAGCCAATCAGCCTGAGGGTCAATCCCACCCATTGATGTGACAATAACAATCAAGGCTTAACTATAACAGGAGAGTACACACAATCAACACAAGTGACACTTCTGGAGCACCTGGAGCAGTTGACCAGGAAGACAGTGCCAGGTCCCCACAGATCACCTACTACACAAAGCCACCAAGCCAAGACTGAGAGACATAGCAAATCTACCTGATAAACCATAAAAAAGGACCAGTCAGAAGTAAAGAATACAATAACTAATATAACGAATGCACTAGAAGAAATCACTAGAAGAATAGATGAAGTAGAGGACTGAATCAGTGATTTGGAAAAAAAAGGTAGCAAAAACACCTAATAGGATCAGCAAAAGGAAAAAAGAATCCAAAAAAATGAGGATAGTTTAAGAGACCTCTGGGACAACATCAAGGGTAACAATGTAAATACATTATAGGGGTACCAGAAAGAGAAGAAAGAAAGCAAGGGCTTGAGAATCTATTTGAAGAAATAATGACTGAAATCACTTCCCTCCACTCTCCTCCACTCCACTCCCCAATGCAGCCGCGACAGTTATATTAGTGGCCAATGGCTAACTGGCTACAGCTGACGGCCAACTAACCAAAACCGATGGCCATCTACTACTCGAGTCAGCACCCCCTCTCCCCCCACGTAAGGCTGAGAGCCTGGAAACTGCTCTCTGGAGCTCTGTCCCCACAGTATACTTATCCAATTTTTCTCCTTTTTTTTCCTCTAGTCTCCATTTTCCTAAAATTCACCTGTGTTTCTCTATTTTTCTGTCATATTTCTAAACATCTTCCTCCAAAAATTATTCCTCCTTCTTTACTAATTCAAGGTTAAGTAGCTTATCTTGAGTGGAGAGGCATTAAAAGGGCTTAAGTAAAGGAGGTATTACAATAAAGTTGACAGTTAAGTAAAATTGTTCTGAATAAAATCGTCTAAACCGTGACCACAGTGGAAAACTTGATACAGAGGCAATTCTTTCTAGGCTCATCCTAAATACAATTCAACTCCAAGTGCTTGAGCTTTGTGTTCACTAGGATAACATCAGCTCTTATCCAGGCCACTTGAGAGTCAGAAATGTCGACAGATCTTCAACCTGTTTTCCTTGGTCACTGCCAATTAAGTTCACAAACTCTTGTATTCTCCTTACTTTCCTTTCTATGTGATTTATTTTCTATGATGCAAACTCCCCTGTTGGTCTTACTCCTCAATTCTCCTTTGGTAATTCCCATTTCAAGATTAATAAACCCATATATCTTCATATTCTTAGCTCATATTTTCAGTAATGCTTATCATTTACTAAAATTTGATTTTCCTAATGGGAAATGGATTCTCTGAATTCATGCACTTGTTTTTCTATGTTTCAAATACATCAAGAACGTCTCAGGATCCTCTTTGCTCTCCACTGCCAATGCTGAACAAATTACTCCTCTCCTCCCATTAAACCCTACCTCCTACACTTTCTCTTTACAGACACCAATAAAAATCATTCCCATTCCCCTGCATTTATTGAAGCCTTTGGCCTTTTTCTCATCCCTAAGTCCTATCATCATCTGAGGGGCACATACCGATCCATCCCAAATCTTTGTTCGATGGGTTTCATCATCTCCCTGTCCCTAAGGATATTTTGTCAGTTCTATTTCAGGCACTTACAATCATGACCACACCCCACCCTTGTTTTCAAATACAGCTACTTCACCACTGAAATAACAAATGCAACACCTTTAAAACTACACCTTCCTATCATCGTAGCTTGCTTTGTTTATTCCCCTCAATCCAATAGATTTTGCCTATCATCAAGACCTCCAGTCAACGAATTCCTCTAATTTTGCCTCTCAACCGTTCTTCTCTTCCCTCATCTTGTCCCTTAAATTGAGAGAATTATGTTGACTAGACAAAGAAACAAATGTGCACATTTAAAATGGGGTTTACTTTACTGAGAGATTATAATCAACTTGACAGGAACTTCCATTTCTCCCCACCTAATTTTCAAAAGCTTGGGTCCTGAACTCTGCTGCTTTCACTGCACAATGTAGGCATTGTACATCCCCAGCTGTACTCTGGATCTCATCCCTTCTTGTGTTTCCAAAAAGTCAGTGCCTGTAATTATGCCTTTTCACTTTCGCATCATCACTGTCTGCTTCTTCACTTGATCAACCCAACTACACGCACACATGATCTTCCATCTTTCACCTTTAAACACTTCATTAACACTGAATGTAGTTGACTTGCTCTATCTTGACACTCTTTCTTCTCTTGTCATCGCCGACATTTCCCATGTGTAATACCCATCCCTGCTTCCATAGATTCGCATACCAGGGTTCTTTTGCCTAGAAAGGTTACCCTATTTCAATCTGCTTATCTAACAAAAGCCTACCAAGCCCAGGCCATCTCTCCCTTCCTTTGTAATACCTTCCATACCTCCTGCAGCCTACAGTGACTTTTCACATTTTATCACACAGTTGACACTTGGCATATTTATCTTTTTAAATATCTCCCTACTTTGTCTATGTCTTTATAATAACGTCTCATCTTGACTATGATAATAATAATTATATCAGTTCATAATAATAATGACTGTACCTAGATCTTTAGTTGGCAAGTAATGATAACTATTGCCCCCCCCGCCCTACCAATGAAAGATAAAATTATCCATATCCACATAATTGGCGTTAATATATGAAAAGTGCCTAGCATCTAATAAATACTCAATAACAGCAACTTTTATTATCAATAGCTTATAATTAATGATATAATATAACAATATTATATCCAACTTGCAAGTGAAGAAAGCCAATGACTTTTTTAATGTCAAAAGTATCTATTAAATATGAGTGATTATTTGACCAACTCATGGCGATTCCTTCTTCCTACACACTAAATGTCTGAACCACTCAAGTCCTACTCAGTCATATGCAGTCTTGGTGGAGCTCTTCTTGTCATTAATTTACTCTTATTTGTTTTTACAATTTTATCACTTATCATCTCAATTAAATAGCAAGCTCGAGGGCAAACTCTTGTCTTGTGCATTCTTGCACCTAGTTCAACATTGCACACCACAAATATTATAGAACGGGTGTGTCAGAAAGGAAGATACTCTTCCTCTGAGCTTTTTACAAGTTTGCCACCCCCCACTTTGTTGAGCAGGAGTCATTTCAAGGCACCCTGAAGGATGATAATTCAGGCACTGAATTAGTACTGTTGTTCTGGTCACCTTGGAAAGATATTACTCCCCCTGTAGGAGCCAAAGCTGGCTTTTTTGTCAAGCAAGTCCTTGCAAGAACAATCAGGCTCATGGCCTTTGCCCCAAGCAGTGCTTTGTCTTGCCTTCACCTAGTTTAGAAAAAAGAACAATTCTTCATTTCTATTCCTTATCTTAGATCTTTTTGAAGGTGGGAAAAGCAAGTGCTAAGATTTTTAGAAAACAAACAAACAAGAATATGCAGTTTCCCAAGGAACCAGAAAGAATATTCTTCATCTCAGACCTTTAGCATGACCTTGCTAAAATCATACTGTAGAGAAGGTTGGTTTACAATTGAAAAAACTAAGGCAGAGAGAAGTCAGAAGCTTGTCAAATATCACCCAAAGAAAAGGAATCAGGGCCAAGTGATACTGGGCTCTGCCACCGTGCTCCCTATTCGTGTTATGTGCCCCTCTGTGTCCAGAGACCAGTGAGGAGGTGGCATGCAAGCAACACACTAGTTGTAATCAGAAAGTTAATTTTCCTGAATGGAGTACATTCAATAGGTTTTTCATAGTATTACGTGAAATTACAGAAGCTTGCAATTTATGATAAGAATAATACTCAGATCATTTTAAACTAATTCCTTAAATATTCCTTATTAGAAATGAATTATGTTGCAGGTTCATAACTTTTTTTTTAGTTAACAAAGCCTGTAGGTGGGCAGACATGCTGGGATACTGTGTGTATTACTGTTATCAGGTACAGCATTTTGCATCTAAAATTTAAACAGACCTTAACATCTCTACCTCATCCATACAGAATTCAATTATTAAAAGAAATTAGTAGAGAAAACGACTTTCTCTCCAGAAACTTTGGCCTTCCACTGTTGCAAGTTAGTAAATTAGCAAAGGGCTAAATTACATTATTTTGCAATTTTTTTCTGTTAGCCTTGCTGTCTGCCTTAGTCATTTTTCAAACACCTGACAAAGAGCAATAAATTATGGGGATTTACAAGAGGCTGGTGGGCGTATATTATGTTATTAGACCCCAGATGATAACATCACTCCCCTTGTTTGTGGAAACTTTCCTTACGCTCCAACTCAGTAGCTCCCATGAGAGGCTTTCATCCTGCACCAGCACCAACCATGTGAGCTAAGCCCATCAAAGTCCTCTGACTCTTAAAAACCGGAACTAAAGAAAGTGTCTGCTCCTTTTTGGTAATAAATTGTTGTGTGGCTGATGGCCACAGTTCTGAACACAAGGGAGAACCTGTCCAAGAGTGATTTCAACTCAGAATAAGAAAAGAGACACAGGTGAAAAACTTTGGAGCCCCAAGACAACTGCTGCCCTTCTCATTCTTCATGTAAATCAGGCAGTAAATTGCTGTTTCTTTTTTTTTTTTTTTTTTTTTTTGGTTTAAGCTAGTTTAAGTTGGGTTTAACAACTTTCAGCCAAAAGAATAGAAACTATTCCAAGAAAATGCCTTAAATAGGGTGAATAATTCTGTACACCTATGTAACTTTACTAACAATTGTCACCCCAATGAACTTTAATTAAAAAAAAAGAAAATGCCTTAAATCATAATTGCAACTTCCTTGAAGACATGAGCTGAATCTTTTCTGTATTCTTATCATTATTCTCACTCCATGAAACACCAAGCATGTAGTAATTGCTTTTTAAAAAATGTTTGCTTGTGTTCACTAAAAACAATGACTCTAATCATTTGAGGCCACAAGTCAGATTAGTGTGGGCTTGGAGGGCGAGGAGATACTTTGGATTGGGGGGAAGATAATGTGTTCCTCGGTTCATTCTGCACAAGCAAATTTGTAGGCAGAGTCCTGGCCCTACTTGTACAATCCCAGACCTCACTGAATACAATTTACAATCTCAAATCATTGTCCTGTCAATAAAAAGCTCCTAAAGTGTTATTAAGTAGATATAAACTTTTTCTTTCTCTCTGACTAAAATTGGTTGATGCCAGGATGTTTTTTTAATTTGACTACAGCTATGTAGATCTAATTCAAAGAATTGGGACATGTGGTAAATAAATATGGCTGTTTTATGTTTTCTTTAAGTAGGAATATACAATCTGATGGACTCATAACCAAGGGATATTCTTACAAGCTCAAATCCTGAATAGGTCAGTGATTACTGCCCAAAATGTGTTTACAGAGGCCATTTATGAACAGGACTTAACTCCAGATCAACATCCTCAGCACTTGACCTTTACTCTTCCCTCATTTTAAAGGCCTGTATCCAGCAATTGGCGGCTTGCCTCATCACCAAAGGCACGCTGATTTTCCAAAAGATAAATATTAACAGCCGAGCAAACACATGTGCTTTGCACAATGCAGAGAGCTCAGAGGTAGACATTAGTAGTTTGTAAATTTGATGAGAGCTTCCAGAACTACCTTAAAAGACAAAGTCCTAACCTCATAACACTTAAGGGCAGAGACAAGAACACGTCAGCTACCAGAAAAAGAAGTTCAAAAGGGTACTGATGGGAAAGAAGAGCTGGGAAATTGTGATGATGACAAGAGAACATGCTGTACAGTCATATACCCCATAATGACGTTTTCATCAACGACAGACTGCATATATGATGATGGTCCTAAAAAATTATGATGGAGCTGAAAAATCCCTATTACTTAGTGACATAGGAGTCATCGTAATTTCATAATGCAACATGTTATTCACGTGTTTGTGGTGATGCTGGTGTAAACAGATGTACTGCACTGATAGTCGCATAAAAGTATAGCACATAATACAGGACATAATTCTTGATAATGATAATAAGCAACTGTGTTACTGGTTTATGTATTTACTATACTATACTTTTATCATTACTTTGGAGTGTACTTTTTCCATTTATTAAAAAACAAAACATTTATTAACAATTGTCACCCCAATAAACTTCAATTAAAAACAAACAAACAAATAAAAACAACAGTATGCCTTGTTACACCAGCTATGGCTCACACATCTCACGCTTACCCGGTCTCTTGATGGTATCATTTTTTCTTGTGCTTGATTTAATCTTGTGTTGTTTTATAAACTTAGTGTAGCACAAGTGTGCAATGTTTGTAAAGTGTAGAGTAGTGTACACTAATGTCCTAAGCCTTCACATTTACTCACCACTCACTCACTGACTCACCCAGAACAACTTCCAGTCCTGCAAGCTCCATTCATGGTAAGTGCCTTATACCCGTACAGGTGTGCCATTTTTTATTTTTTGTATCATATTTTTACTCCACCTTTTATATGTTGGGACACACAAATACCATTGTGTTGTTAAGTTGGTGCAAAAGTAATTGTGGTTTTTGCAATTTCTTTTAACTCTTTAAACCACAATTACTTTTGCACGAACCTAATACAATTGTCTACAGTATTCAGCACAGTAACAGGCTGTGCAGGCTTGTATCCAAGGAGCAGTAGGCTACACCATACAGCCTAGGTGTGCAGTAGGCTGTACCATCTAGGTTTGTGTAAGTGCACGCTGTGATGTTCTCACCATGATGCAGTCAATCCCCATTGTTAAGTGGCACATGACTATACAATAATAATAGCTATCATTTTTTGAGCAATTAGTGCATGGCAAGTGCTATCTATCTTAACAACTTTGCAATATACATAGAATTGCCCCCACTGAACAGTGAAGAAAGCTCAGGGTTGAGAACGTTACGTAATTTTCCAGGGGCTGCTTAATTAGTAAGTGGCAGAGTTGGGATTCAATCCAGATATGTCCCCAACTTTTAGTCAGTTTTTATATTGCTCTTATTCCTTGCCCTTGGAGCGAACTGCTGCACTGCCCCTCTCAGTTTGAATGTTCCATTTAAGATCTATCCAATTCAGAGGCTAGGTACTTTCTACTCATCACACTCTTGAAATCCCAAATGTTTCGTAAATAATCATAGTTCCCTTCTATCCTTTCTACAGAGATATCTCATCAAAATAGAAAGGGGATGAGTTAAAGGAAAAGAATTTGAAGTATTGGTTTATTCTTAGCCTTTTACCCTCTCATCCACCATACAAATTCTACTCAAACATATACAAATACATGGTCATATCCATTGCACCCTAAGTGGCAGGACAACTGTTTGTCTAGGGAGAGACAGCTGGAATAGTTCCTTAAGCTGCAGTTACAGGTCTCTCAGTCAGAGTGCAGTAAATGCCTTTGGACCTCAGACCAATGGTCCTTCAAGTTCCAACAGAATATGAAGGACCACAATATAGTTAGCCTGTTGCCCTCCTCAACAAATGCCTCAACAAACTTTCCATCACCCCAGTGTCCAAGACAGTACAAATAAAAGGTGCTTAATAAATAGGTGGGGAATAAATGAAAGAATTCAAGATTTACCTAAACTTCTCTTGAGACTGTGTCTTAGAGTGCCAACAAGAAGCAGATGGCCCACTCCAAGAGTTTAACCAAAGAGAGCTTATTAGTAGACACATAGGCAGCCAGGAACTTTCAACAGCGGGAAGTCACTACCACTCGCAGTCCTGAGGGCAAGAGGAGAAATGATATTATCAGAGACTCCTGAGAGTTGGATCCAGGAAAAGGACCCAGGCACAGCATGGGATGTATCTTACCTGCATCTCCCATCATTCAAACCAGAGGAGAAACCAGAGAATAAGGAAATCTAACAATGCCATCCCTGGGGGGTCAGGCTTTCAAGGTTCAGAGCAGAGAAGGAAATGAACTGGATGGAGGAAAGTCAATGCTGGGGACCCAGAAAAGCAAGTATAGAAAGTTCACATACTCATTTATGTTTTCAGGGGGAAGTGGGTCCTTATTTTATTACTTAATGCATAAGAAGTAGGACAAAAGATATTTTCATGAAATAATAAAATTTCAGACTTTATTTTCTCAGGTTGAGGACTCTTTTTTGTCCTACTATCCCCAGATACACTTTTCTACAAAATTGTGTATTTAAAGATAACAAATTTAGGCTAGAGAGAGCCTAGGACTGATGGTGGAAGACACCATTTTTGCTCACTTTCATTATTCTTCCCTCTGTAGAAGATAATTGCCCTTCTAAGGGAAAATAGAAAACAGTATGGAAAAAGATTGGCAGTGAGAAAGAAGTTTCTAGTCAGAAAAAATTGTCTCAGGATATGTAAGCAGTTGACTACATGATGAATCCAATGGCACTAAAATTCTCCTCCTTCAGCCTGCTTCCTAACTGACATTCCTCACACATATTCCCTCCTTAAGACTCTTTTAACTGCATCTCAGTAATGTTAAAAACAAGTCATCAAATGACAATTAATGAAGACATGATCAATTAACTCACTGATATGTAAGGACCCAGCAGAAAAGCAGATTTGAACAGAATGGGATTTTGAACAAGTTTATTTTGGTAATGTGGGAGGCTCAGGTAAGTATTCCCAAGAGAAGATGTCTATCATAAATATCATGCAATACATTGGAAAGCAAAGTTAATTTTTCACTTATATGACTATCTTTATCATCATATTTATTACAGATGGCATTTCCCAAATCAAATTACAGTTTTCTGACCTGTAGTCATGTAAAAATCTATTCTGCATACCCTAAGTCATCTTCTTTTTTAAGGCTAACACACTCATCATCTTAAGTCCGTATGCCTGTACCATTGCCAATGATACTCTTTTATCCTGGAGGTAGAACCATTTACCAGAGTCCTAGGAGTATTTCTGAAAATCACAGTCTTGAACCAGGCTCAGAGTTATGGGTTTCTATCCCAGTGCCAAATTAGAACTATGTCTAGGCATAGCATGGTCCAGAGAGCTGTCTGGATTGGACTGCACCCCAGGGCATGTCTTCTCTTCCTTTTCTCTCCCCCAACTGACCTGCCAAGACAATACATCCCAGTCCCCATGCATTTTCCCTGCCCTAACACCCTCAGCTGAGTCCTTAGCAAGGGCAATGATGTTGCCTCTAGATGATTCCTGTTCATGACATCTGAAAATTCCTGTTTATCAAATCTGACAAATGTTGTCTGTGGAAAGCACATACACTCTGCCTTGCATAAAGATGATATACTGTCAATAGGTTCCAATGGCTGGACCAAGACGAAGCCCAAACTCCTCTAGCAAACAAAGAGTGGGAGGAGCACGCTCAGAGAATACGCCTGTGACAAGTAGCTCAGAAGGACCACAGAAATTATCCTGATTCTCCATATTCTTGGGATGTTTTCCCTGAGAAGCAGGGGTGGAGAAAGTAGGAAGGTTGCCAGACTTCTTCCAATTCATTCATTTACCTGTGGGTTGTCACCAGTGATGGTGATGAGAAGGGATGAAACACAATTGAGTGGTCCCCTGTTCACACTCTGTCTGCCCAGCAGAAAAAAATATCACACCCAAACTGATCACACTTCAGATGTGTCTAACCAGCAGCTAGGAAGATACAGTTACTTCCCTATTTCAAGTCACTCTTCCTCTGTTTATGCAACTTTTGATTCCATTACCTTTTGTCAAACTGTAAATTCACACTGACTTTCCTTCCACCCAACCAAATCCTCAAAGTTCAACAAGAACTTTTTTTGAAATAGTTCTTTTTAATCCTGGAGATATATGCATTTACTGAATAGGGCATTAAGGCGTTACATGTTTCTGTTATATTTTAGAAAGAAAAAAAAAGGTAAATTTGCAAAAAAAAAAAGGAAAAATGAAAGACAAAAAGGAAATGTGCAACACTAATACAATGTTCTTTTTATGCTAGTTCAAAACAAGTTTTATTCACCCTGACTCATAAACACTTTTATAAGGGAAATGAGTAAAGCCTCATCAGATATGGTTTCTGAAGCCAATATTTGCTTTGACTATTGTCCAATCAGTCAATATAGAAATCTGAAAGTAAAACATGAAAATTGTTCAGAGAATATGTACCTGTTCAATGAAACCCAGACATAATCTCCTGGTTTATCATAGATATAAAAGAAGGATTCCTTCAAAGGCCTTGAAGAAGAGAAACTTTAGAGGATGTATAATTCTCTTCAAATATTAAAATGTTGGTATGTGGCAGGAAACAGAGACTTATTCTACACAGCTGCAGAGACAGAATAACGAATAAGTAAATTTTGCTACGACACAAAGCAGATTCTCTTAACATTTCAAACTACTCAAAATGCAGTTGGTACCTTGCCAATACTGAATTCTCCATCACTGGAAGTGTGAAATAGAACATTGCTATGAAGACTAGGATATCAAAGACTCCTATACTATATGGAAGCTTATGTAAAATTATATTTAAATCTCCCTCTTTCCCACCCCCAAAAAACTGAGTCTCAAGAATCACGTACTCAGATTTGAAGGTTTGAGGAGTTGTGTGCGTATTGCTTAAGACTTTAGTTTTTTAAGGAAGTTTTAGGTTCACAGTAAAATTGTGAGGAAGGTCCCCTACTTCCATACATACGCAGCCTCCCCCATTATCAACATCCCCCGCCACAGTGGTAATTTGTTAAATTGATGGACCTACATTGACACAGCATAGTCACCCAGAAAACTGTTTACATTAAGATTCATTCTTGGTGTTGTACATTCTATGGGTTTGGACAAACATATAGTGACATGTATTGTGGTATTATAGAGTATTTTCAGCGCCCTAAAAATCCCCTGTGCTCTGCTTATTCATCCTTCCTGCCCCACCCCAATCTCTGGGAACCACTGATCTTTTCACTATCTCCATAGTTTTGCTTTTTCCAGAATGTCATATAGTTGAAATGGTACAGTATGTAACATTTTTAAATTGACTTCTTTCACTCAGTAATATGCATTTAAGGCTTCTCCACGTCTTTTCAAGGCTTGACAACTCATTTCTTTTCAGTGCTGAATAATATCCCATTGTCTGCATGTGCCCCAGTTTACTTATCCATTCATCTACTGAAGGACATATTGGCTGCTTCCAAGTTCTGGCAATTATAAATCAAGTTGCTATAAACATCCAAGGACAGATTCTCATGTGACCATAAGTTTTCATCTCCTTTGGTAAATACTTACTTTGGTAAATACATGACTGCCAGATTATACAGTAAGAGTGTTTCAATTTGTAAGAAACCACCAAACTGTCTACCAAAGTGGCTGCATCATTTTATATTCCCACCAGCAATGAATGAAACCACCTGTTACACCACATCCTTGCCAGCATTTTTATTGTCAGTGTTTTGGATTTCGGGCATTCTAATAGGTGTATAGTGTTATCTCATTGTTGTAATTTGCATTTCCCTGACGACATATCATGTGGAGCATTTTTCATGTGCTTATTTGCCATCTGTACATCTCCTTTGGTATGGTATATATTGAGGTCTTTGGCTCCTTTTTTTAATCAGGTTATTTTTGCTTGTTGGGTTTTTTAAAGTATATTTTAGTAGAAAATATTTTTATGCCTTTAACCACATCATGATAAACTTGCCTGTCAGGCAATCAGGGCATCATGTTTACCTGGTACTTGTCCATCCTAATTGCTAAGATATGGAGAAAAGTTACTCAGGCTAAAATCTTGCTGTCACTCTTGAGTCTGCTTTTTAATCTCATACCTAACATCCAATAAAACAGCAAATCCTATTGACTCTATCATCAAAATACATCCAGAATCTGCCCACTTCTGACCCTGTTACTTATTTTCCAAATCACCCAAATCTCCACAATCTCCTACGTGGCTTGTGTGAAGTTGTAGATTTGGGGATTGGTCTCCCTGCCTCCCACTTTGTCCCCACATTGTGTATTCTCAACACAGCAGCCAGAGTGATCCTTCTAAATATTGTGTTATTCATTTCTTGTCCTAAAGCTATTCCACAATTACTGTGTGGAATAATTGTGTCAATGATAAATATACTGAAGTTGGTAACTGTATTGTGGTGATGTAGGATGATATTTTTCATCACAGAAAATACTCATTGAAGTATTTAGGGATAAAAAATGGCCACACTGTCTGCAACTTACTCTCAAATATTGTATGTTTAACATTTTTTGCATGTGTGTGTGATATTCCACAACTATAATCAGTTCAAATGGGCACAGAGCCAGGCATGTCTGATGCCCATAAGTGGCAGAAGGAATAAGACAATAAGCAGAAAGGTTTGGCACCTGTATGGTGTCCAGTGAGCAGAGGAAGACACAGGATTTTTTTTTTTTGTATCAAATGAGATAGATACTTCTGATTGACTCTGAATATTTACTCCCCCTTTATTTCTTAGACACTTAAGTGTAAATCTCAGTTGAACACTTGTTAGGATGTGTTTCCAACCCGTCTTTGCATGCCCCATAGAAACTGAATATATTTATTTGAAAGCACAAAAGGCATTCTTTCTAGAGATCCTGGAAATACTGAAAGCATTGTGGAAGAGTCTGGAAACATACCAAAGCCGGGAAAGAGCATGACCCCATAAAACATGAGTCATTACTTTGAATGAGGCCCTTTTTAAAAAAATCTCTGGAGTGAAGCTGGAGAAATTTTGTTTGTACTATAATAATTAAAAATAAAATGGTCCAACTCTTGGATATGGCAGATTTTTTTTTTCATATCACCTGAAATGGATATTTGTATTGACTCTGATCATTTATTCTCCTTTCATTTCTTAGTAATTGAAGTGTGGATCTCAGTTAAACCCTTGATAGAAAGATATATTTCCAATGCTCCATGGCAGCTAAATTTAGCTATGTAACTAACATTTGGCCATTAAAATGAAAGTGGAAAAGTGTGAGACTCCTAGAAAGTCTCCTGAAAAGAATATGGAGGCGGCCCCTAATACGGGCTTCTCGAAGCAACACCTGCGACCCACAGGGCGCAGCCACCTTCCTGAACCTCCGGCTCCGGGGACAATGAAGGGTCCATGGAATGAGCACTGCGCCTCTGGAATTACTTAGAGAAGCGAGACCACCCCTCACTCCTGCCAGCCCACCCTCTCCCCCAGTCACCACCCCCCACCCACCCAGAGCCACGCGCCACTCCGCCAGAGGGACAGTGGGCCCAATACTTGTTCTTCAAGACCTCTGATCACTAGATTTCCTGCATCTCCACTGAACAACCAAGGCATTCCTACTCCAGCACAAGTCACAAAATCCAATGGGCCCGTCCACATTGATGTGGGCGGCCACATGTACACCAGCAGCCTGGCCACCCTGGACTCACCAAATACCAAGTCAAGAATTGGAAGACCTTTTGATGGTACAGAGCCCATTGTTTTGGACAGCCTCAAAAAGCCCTATTTCACTGACAGAGATGGACAGGTGTTCAGATATATCTTGAATTTTCTACGAACACCAAAACTCGCCATTCCCGATGATGTCAAGGGCTACACTTTGTTCTATGAAGAGACAAAATATTTCCAGCTTCAGCCCATGTTGCTGGAGACGGAAAGATGGAAATGGGACAGAGAAACTGGTCACTTTTCAAGCGGTATGTGTTGCCCCAGACTTCGGAGAAAGGATCACGTTCAGTGGTGACAAATCCTTGATAGAAGAAGTGTTTCCAGAGATCTGCAACATAATGTGTAACTCTGTTAACGCAGGCTGGAATCATGACTCAACCCACGTCATCAGGTTTTCACTGAAAGGCTGCAGTCACCTCAATTCAGTCCAGATCCTCGCAAGGCTGCAGTAACAAGAATTTAAAATCATAGTGGGCTCCTGTGCGGGAGGAGTGGATTCCTCTCAGTACAGTGAAAATGTCCTGTGGCGGGAACTGAGGCGGACACCCCTGACATCCGGTTAGAGCAAAAGCCTCTGGACTAAACGGACATATTTCTTATGCAAAAGGAAAAAACAAACACAACAAATAACACACAAAAAAGAGGGACATTTATGTGTAGTTGGGACTGCAAACTAAGTCCTGGACCTACAATTGAATAAAAGACACATTTATATCCAATAGAGACCATACCTGTATTCATATGGGAACAATTGAAATAGTGATATCCTCACGGTGTAAATATATATGGTGCCAAAAAAATGTATACACATTTTAAGAAAGGAAAACTGTATTAAAATTGTAATACTCAATATATACCAACAACAAAAGATGAATACAAGTCAGGTTTGACTTCTGCAATTACAAGAGGTGCTCAAAGTGGTTACCATCAGCGTCCAGACACTGATTATGGTGAACTACTGCTTGAGCAACGTGGACTAAAGTGTCCACTTGTATACATTTTTTGACACCCTAGTATGTGTGTGTATATACATGTATATATATGTATATATATACATATATGTGTGTGTGTATATATATATATATATATCAAAAGATAAATGCAAAGCAAACAAATAAACAACCACAAAAAATAAACAATAAAGAGAAACAAAGGTGGTAGCTACAGTTGGTGCTGTGATGGCCATGAAGTGTCCTGGGCTTCCCAAGGCCTCTCACCAATAAACAAGCCATGAGCACAGCAGTGAGGACACATCTTACAGTTTCCATTGCCAACCGCCATCCATTGTTTCTTTTTCTTTTGTCTTTCTCTTTCTTTTTTATTTATTTATTTTTTATATATATACCTTGAATTGAGTTTCTTTGCCTATGGAGGTTTCATATCTCACTTTAGCTGGGGACCAGCAGGATGTCAGAAAAACTCTTATGAGCACATTACATTCAAATGATGTTAGACATGACATGTTAAATGTAGTTTGTACAGAGGTCACATTTTTGTCTGCTTCACAGATGTGAACATTACTTTGTTTTTAAACTGATCAGTTTTGCGAAGAGGCCAGAATTATTGTATTAAATACAGTAAACTCTGTTTAAAAAACAAACAAAAACAGAAGAGGAATATGGATGTGATATCTAGTGCCCCAGCTGCCATGTTGGGCCATGATGCAACTTGTCAAAGAAGGCCAGAGTAGCAAGATAGAAAGAGCCAGGGTTTCTGAGGAGTATGGTACTATTTTACTAGTCCTGTACTTCCTATATCGAGAGTTCCAGAGAAATAAACTACTAATTATTTAGGATTTTCTATTATATGCAACTAAATCTAACCCTAATACAGAATTCTTCACCATCACTAGATATGGGACAATTTTATTTTTCATAACCACAAGATTTTCACTCATTCAATCTGCTAGGTCCTATATGAGAAGCCACAGGGAATCTAGCAAAGATTCTGCTCTAGGGTAATGTTTTGCACGCAGAACTGGATCATACGAGGCAGGGTATTTGCTGAAAATCACTCTTCAGTCAGCAAATTCCCTGGAGTCTGACTTGCGGTCTCCTAGTTCATACTAATCATTATTATCACATATTTTAATCCTTTGAATTTTTTTTTCAATTTGTAAAGTAGAATAGTTTCATCCCTTCCTTAGAGAAGTGTAACATCCATAGCCTGGCCTCTATTAACAAATATTTGCAAAGGTGTGGCTGGGTATTAATAATGATTAGAACGCAAGTGCATCTGTTGGCATGAGTAGTAAATACTAAGGAAGGAGTTATCAGACTTGCTGTAAACTGTGCAGCTATTCACCAGAGCAAATAGTTTCACAATTCCAGTCCCATTCATGTAGAAGCTTGGGAAAATACGTTGCCCAAAGCTTGGGAAAATAAGATGGAATTGTAGTGCCAGCCTAAAGGAATAGTAGCCATCACTAGGAGAAACAGGATTGGGAGAACCAAACTGGAAGTGGGGATATCAACTAAAGGTCTGCAGCAGGCTTTCTCTGGTTGTTTCCAGATTCCAATTTTCCCAGAGAGGTTATATCTGAATTTTTTTTTAAATTTATTTTAATGGTCTATCCCTTTCAGTCACAAAATAAATAAGGGACCTCAGAGAGTCTACATAATTTCTTCTGAATCACCCTTCATCTAAATGTCATGGGTGAGGAAGCTAACTCATTATTTGAGGTAAACTAAGACCTGTGTAAATCCTGCTTATCAGACTATGGCTTGGTGGGGAGGATTTTAAATAACCCCATGATAGCTCAGCAGGAAATAAACTTCTATTTATTACTGCCCAGTGAAGGCAAACTACTGCTGGGAATTAAATGCATTGTTCTTGGAAAGAATGTCTTCACTTATTAATTAAGGATGATTTAGAGGTCTTCCTGAATAGAAACCAAAAGCATAGCACTTGCCATGGTTGACACAATTTCCTTTGGTTCCCTAGTTAATGTCTCTCATAGGAACATTGATGGCCAACCTAGAAAATGAATAGAAAGTTTGTCGTGTCCAGCGCAACATGGGCAGTGAAGGTGAGAGAAGGAGCGGCTTCGGGTTAAGTTTTTAAGAAAGAAACATACAGAGACTTCATGCAGTTAAATCTCAGAAGGCCAGGGGACTCACAGTTTTGAAAGACTGGAGCCCAGTATAAAGCCCACTGGAGGTTTTTATTGATAAGTATACAAGGGAGTAGCAGAGTTTTGGTCACGGTCTGTGAAACTCACTTATTACATTATAGAAACAACCCAAACCAATTATGTTGATCTTCAAACAACCAAAGCAGAAAGTCCTTGAGGTGAGGTCTGCAACTCTTTTAAGGGACATATATCACATGTTGAAAGTGTTTCACAGAGCTGAGCAGACAGAGTTTAATCTTATTACTCTCAAGACTTTTCTCCCAATTAGGTGAGAGGGAAAAGTCAGAGCCAGCAGCCACTTTTCCCAGGCAGCGGGAAGAGGAGACAAGGCCCCTTCCCAGATGTTTTTAAGGCAGCTCATTGGGGGTCTCCATGGGGTTCCGCCTGGCTTGAGTTGTGCCCGCTGTGGGGAATCTTACTCTTCACTGGCTGCAAACCCTCTTTTGGAGTCTACATAGAGAGAAATATACAGTCCCAGAGATGCACAGTCTCACAGACTATTCTTTCCTTAAGGAAAGACGGGGGCGGGGGGGGGGGGTGTACAGTCTACTAGGGTGTTGTGTGATAATATCTCCCCCTTTCTGATTTTGAAGCATGAGAAACACAGACCGTGCAGTTTCTTCATTTACAGCTCTCCGGAGGGCGGCTTGTCTAGATTTGAGGACTAAGCAAAATAAACAAAGAACAATAAACAGAATAACAATGGCACCAGTAAACCCACCACCCAATGTCTTTATCCATTTGACAAGATTTAAAGTAGAAAGTCCTTCTGCAGCCACAGGAAGTGTCTCCTCTCCTGTGAGGAGTGAGAGCTCTCCCACACCCTAGGGGCGTG
This sequence comes from Rhinolophus hipposideros, assembly GCF_964194185.1. Taxonomy (NCBI): domain Eukaryota; kingdom Metazoa; phylum Chordata; class Mammalia; order Chiroptera; family Rhinolophidae; genus Rhinolophus; species Rhinolophus hipposideros. Next base: position 25,452,574 of record NC_138053.1, on the reverse strand, counting down.
GATGGGTATCTATAGATGTCTTCTGTTCTGTGGGCTGCCGCTCATGGTATTCTCATGGTATGTTTTGACACACCGACCAGGAATCCACAAAGGTTCTTCTTCAGGACCTGGAGAAATACAAGCAAAACCTCTTTTCCATGTTAATAAAGTTCCTAGATGCCATTGATTAGTCTGAATGTCTTTCCACCAAATGGGCACATTCTCCAAGGCTTTAGGGCTATAGAGATTGTTAAAATTTCTTTCTGCAGCTGTGAGCCCAAGATGTGGCTCCCTATTACTGTTAGAGCCAGAAGAATTTAAAAAGTTTAAAGTAAACATAGCTTTGGCTAGTTGTACTTGTGGAGGATCCTTATTGTCTCTCTCCTTCTGTTTTTGAAGTTGTTTTTTAAGGGTACAATTAGCACGTTTTACAATAGCTTGTCCTTGGGGATTATAAGGAATTCCTGTGGTATGATTAATTTTCCACTGTTCACAAAATTTTGTGAACTTATTACTGGTACGAGCAGGGCCATTTTAATGGCTTGAGAAAAGCCCATAATGGAGAAACAGATAGGCAAATGTCTGCAGGGATGTCCATCCGTTTTGCCGCTTTGAGCGGTGGCTGAGATGAAACCAGAGGAGGTATCGACAGTGACATGAACAAAAGATAAATGTTCAAACGAAGGGACATGAGTTACATTCATTTGCCAGATAACATTAGGGACTAATCCTCGGGGATTAACCCCTTCAGGGCCCTCTTGAGAAGCATTGAGAATTTGGCAGGTTGGGCAAGTTTGAACTATATGTCTGCCCTGTTTATAAGTAATAGGAAAACGAGCCCGAAGGCCAGCAGTATTTGTATGGGTTAAAGAATGAAATTGGGTTGTCTTAGTAACCAGAATATTAGCAATTAATGAATCAGCAACAGCATTGCCACGCGTCAGTGGTCCCGATAGGGAGGTGTGAGCATATGTATGAGTAATAAAAAATGGATGTTGTCGGTTTCTGACAACCTGTTGGAGCTAATTAAAAAGAAACTGGAGAGACGGGTTTGAGTTGTTAGACAGTCACGCCGTCTCAATATTTTGTACTGTATGTACAACATAAGCCGAATCAGAGACAGTGTTTAAAGATTCAATATAATCTTGTAAGGAGTTAAAACTGCAACTAACCCTGCTCTCTGTGCAGAGGTGCAATCAGTTTGAATGACCTGTTGATTTATTTTACTCACAATTGTTCTGTAGTTACTAGATCCATCAGTAAAAACTGTTACAGCTTTTGAAATTGGAGCTGGACTTAACCTCTTAGGGAGAATCCAACTGTATTTTGAGGGATTGGCCCAATTATGCCTGTGGACATAAAGGGGGGTTTCCCCTGGAAGCAGCAGTATACTTTGAGCTGTATAAACATCAACTGTAGCACTCTCTTTAGTGGCAGAAGTTAATTGTTGAATAGATAGTTTTGAGGAGGAGGCACCGTCTGGTAATTTTGAGGTGCTGCTTGACTCACAAATGCCCTGGTGATTGTCTGGGCCTGGGGCTGGCCCTGCTTCCCGTTTCCCTGAAGCGGGGTCCCATCTTTATTACACTGAGGACAAACCCCAGGTTGTTTAGGACCCAGGGGAGGTAAAGGACTTTGTGGCTGGGAACCGCTTTTTTTTTCAACTCTGTAATTTTTTTTTAGTATGTCCTGACTTGCCACAATTATGGCAAGTGTCAGAAAAGTTGTCTTTTTCCTGAATTGCCCCTGTAATGGCATTAGCTAACAGAGCAGCTTTATGGTCCTCCGTCCCTACCTCTTGACACAGCCTAAGATACCCCATAGCATCAGTTTTTTCTTTTTGTGTGCCAACGGCACGTTTGCAATCTTTGTTTGTGTTCTCAAAAGCCATAATTTGTAAAATGATACCTGTAGCAACAGGATTGGTGACCTGTTTATGAATTGTCTCTTGTAAATGGGCAAGAAAATCTGAATAAGGTTCTTGTGGACCTTGTAAGATTTTTTGAAAAGAGGAAGGAGTTTTATCCTCTATTTCAATCTTTTTCCATGCTGTTAGACTAATTTGTTTTAATTGTCCGACAGCCAATTCTTCCATATCTAGCTGATCACGTGTTTCAGCCCAAAGTCTCTTTCCTAACAGCTGGTCAGCAGAAATATCTACATTACGAGCCTGATTTTGTCTCTCCTGTGTTTCTGCACCATCAATCCACCAAGTTTTAAATTGGAGGAACTGAAAAGGAGTCAGACAGGTCTTAGCTAAAGCATGCCAATCAGCGGGAATCATCCGATTGTCACCAGAAATACCTTTAACAAGGCCGATGGTATACGGAGAAGTGACTCCAAATTGCAAAACTGTTTGTTTTAATTCTTTTAGCAATTTAAAAGGGAAAGGCTCATAAATCACCTCATGGACCCCTTCAGGATGGTCTGCATTAGGGGCTTCAGTCTGTCTAAAGATAACTGGAAAATTGAGTGTATCTATGTTTCCCTCGAGTTCAGCTTGATGTACGCCATGCTCTATAGCTGACAATGAAGAGCGCATATCATTTTTAATTATTTGAGGAATATTTTTATTGAGAAAGGAATTATAATTTTGTTTAGGATATTCGGAAGGCTCCCACTTTTGTTCTAAGCTAGGGGGCGGTGGAGGTGGCCAATGAGATGGAGGAGGGGGGCAATCATCCCTAAAACATTCCTTCAAATCTGGATACAGACTTTTAGGAATGATAGTGGACGCTCTCCCGAACCCCTGGTCATCATCTTGACTCTCCTTTGTTTTTTTTAAATTGATCTTGATCCTCTTTTTTTTCCTCTTTTTTTGAATCTGTTTGGAGCGGTTCCAAAACTAAACGAACCAGCTCAAAGGTTTTCCAAATTAAACTGAGAAAGGACGTTCCATTAGCATGTAAATCACGGAGGTTCCTGGGCAACTGCCTCTCATTTATCTAAGTCAAGCATCCCTAGGCTTGGAAACCAGGAACAATGAATCTCAGTTACTTTAAGGAGTTTTTCTAATTTCTTTTCTGAGGTTTTGTGTTTCTCTTTTTTAATAAGCTGTTTAAGCAGGCAAAAATAAGGTCTGTACTTGCTTTCTGTATTACCCATGTTAGTACAGGAACAGGAAAAGGAAGAGAAGGACTTTCACTCAATCTCCACTCTGATGCTCCGCTGGCCTGTGTCTCTCTCAAGATGTTAGAACACATCTTGGCTAAGGCATGGTCGTATAATTCCGACCTTGACTGGGGAGACCCCAGATCACCTTTATGCCCTATGATGCGTCTGGGAACCGCGGTTACGAGCCCAAACAAACTCCGTAGCCAAATAGACCATGGAGTTGTAAGCATTCACTCACACAATCACACTCTTTCACACGAAAACGTTAGTTGTTCCTTTTAAATTCCTTCGTTACCCTGGTTGAATTCTCCAAGTCCATAAAGTACCTCCTTACCCCAGGTAGTTGCCGTGGCGGATGCCTGGAGTCCCTCAGCCATGTCTGGAGAACCATAAGACTCTTAAGTCTTCCTTCCCTTCTCGAGCAGCCCTAGGTTGGGTGCCAGATGTCGTGTCCAGTGCGACACGGCCAGTGAGGGTGAGAGAAGGAGCGGCTTTGGGTTAAGTTTTTAAGAAAGAAACATACAGAGACTTCATGCAGTTAAATCTCAGAAGGCCAGAGGACTCACAGTTTTGAAAGACTGGAGCCCAGAATAAAGCCCACTGGAGGTTTTTTTTGATAAGTATACAAGGGAGTAGCAGAGTTTTGGTCACGGTCTGTGAAACTCACTTATCATGTTATGGAAACAACCCAAACCAATTATGTTGATCTTCAAACAACCAAAGCAAAAAGTCCTTGAGGTGAGGTCTGCAACTCTTTTGAGGGACATATATCACATGTTGAAAGTGTTTCACAGAGCTGAGCAGACAGAGTTTAATCTTATTACTCTCAAGACTTTTCTCCCAATTAGGTGAGAGGGAAAAGTCAGAGCCAGCAGCGGCTTTTCCCAGGCAGGGGGAAGGGGAGACAAGGCCCCTTCCCAGATGTTTTTAAGGCAGCTCATTGGGTTCTCCATGGAGTTCCGCCTGGCTTGAGTTGTGCCCCCTGTGGGGAATCTTACTCTTCACTGGCCGCAAACCCTCTTTTGGAGTCTACATAGAGAGAAATATACAGTCCTAGAGATGCAGTCTCACACCCTATTCTTTCCTTAAGGAAAGATGGGGGAAAGGGGACAGTCTGCTAGACTGTTGTGTGACAACAAAAGTTGTTGAAGGATCAGCGTCCACTCACCCCCCTGGCCCATCTCTGTTTCCCCAATTTCTCTCCTAGAGCCCCCACTTCCTTTGGAATCTGGAACTGCTCCATAGTTTCATCTTGGTGGGTCTGTATTGCTACAGATATTCCCATTTGGCAGAGCTACTGGCCAGTATGCTGCACTCAAGTTTGAATTCCACCCACTTAAGAGGGCCTTCTTCACCAGATAAATAAAAATTGATTCCAATATTATACTTAGGAGGAGGTGAACCCATCTTAGGAAACTTATTTTTGTGCCCATTTTATAATATTAGCACAACCCTGTATCTTAATTATTTCCCCTCATATCCTTCAATGATCAAATTAGTCCTCATCAGATCCAGGTTTCCTAGAGTTACAATTAGTCCTGAAATTCCTGAAATTCTTGAATAGTATTTTTTCTTATATACTTACATTCAGATTTAGGACCTATGATCTTCCCAAACAATTGTGATCTTTTGACACATCTAAAAAGAAAAGATAGTGGATTTATTAGGCCAAGTCTCTTTAAATTCAGAGAGATGACTATACATTTTAAAAATTTTAAATAAGATTTAAAATTTAAAGAACAATTTTTAAATAATATGTAAACATTAAGCGGTAACATTTTTAAATGCAAGTTAAAATGTCACTGCTTAACGTTTCAGTGAAGATAGAACTTCATACTTAAGATTTTTGATGTCCTTATCCATAGGTTCTCTTTTTTTTTAAATCCAGAACTCCAGACTGTTCACATAGCAGTTTATCATGACTTTGGTTCTAGTGGCAGCACTTCAGTAGTTGCTATGGTTTCTGAGAGTGTCATTCTTCCAATGCTGCCTCAATATCCTTTGTGATCTCATGAATTTAAAACTAAGCTTATCGAGGATTTGAAGTGCTGGTATTACAAAACCAATTTGCTACATGAAGCTCCATTATCTCCATTCAGAATAGATGACTGACATGTAAACAGAGCAAGAAACTGAGTACTCAAAGTCTCTCTTATTATCATTCTCTACAGTAGCCCTGTCTCAATCAAAAGGTATATGACTGAAATCTTTGGTAAGAATATAGAAGCCAATTTCTTTGCATTTCAATGAGAATCGAATTATATAGGTGATTGAGGAAATCTGTTCTGCTGATCTGACTAACAGTGTAGAGATCCTCTTTACTGACTCCTCTGAGTCCTTTTACAGTTTTTCATGGCTGAGGTTTCCCCACACCCCCAAATTTGGGCCATTATTACCTCCATTTACTTACTTTCCATATATAAAGTACTAACTGCCTCCAGTGCATCCAACCCTTACCAAGCCATATGATAGAGGTTTCCTTACTAAGATTCCCTAGTATCTTAATAACAGACTCTGCAGAAGTCTGGCTGTCTATTAAAACCACTCCTTGATACTTATGTTTCAGATAGTCTTTGGTTTAAGAGAGGCAGACAGATTTCCATGCTGGAACCTGCTTGTTGTTTCTACCCCTTAGGGTAATTTGCTTATCTCATTTATACCCAGAATGATTGACATTTATCGTATCTGACGATATTGTTTTCTCATTTAGGTATCCAGAGGTAAACCTGCATTATTCTCTAACAGAGATATAGTAAAGTAGCAAACATGTAAAAATTATCATGAGAAAGTATAGAATCTCAAGACAAAAGAAAAACATTGCCTTTACTTTTCCATACCCTAGTTATATCTTACTTACATAAATCATCCTTATCTTGAGGAAATATGATGGCCTAATCCATGTTTTCTCAACGGTTTACGAACTCCATGTGCTCAGAGTTGAAGAAAGAATTGTAACATGTCAGATGACCAAAAATTCTTGGTTTGCTGAGGCAGACATCTAAATTTCCCTAGGTGGCTAGGGGCCTAACTCTTCACCATTTCTTGACTACAAAACCTATACCAAGTAATAAATAGAACAGAAGCCAAGTGTGTTTGAATTTATTCCCTTCTCTATTGCTTGCAAAGTTGAATTGGAGGGTGTAGCTTGGATCTGTAGTCAACATGGAGACCACCTACTACTTTCTCTCATTTCTAGGTCTTGGGATTCTCATGAAGGAAGAAGTGAAACTACGGACAAGTTTCTTAAGGTGGATTCACCTCCTCCTGAGTATATTATTGGAAATGTGAGATGTAGAGCACTAAACCATTTTCCCCGATAAAAGAAGAACAAAACAGAGTGTCTGTCGCAAGCCAAGTTAAGAAAGTGGAGTCTCAAGTAGTTTTATATGCAACTGTGAGGAACACAAGGACATCAAAGGTTAGTTCTACTGGATTTGGGCAGCATGCCGACTGGCTTCCAGAGAAAGACTGGGTGGCTATTGTTAAATCTGGACAGAAAAAGTATTGTTGGTGGTGCTTTCTGGGTTTTGTTTCTCTCCCTCCCCTACCACCCCCGCAGCACAGTAGAGTTTATTTTGTTATAGTTGTTATTTGAATTTGAATTCCTTTAGGCAAGGCATAGTTCTCCACTGCCTCAGTCATCATCACTTCCTAATACCTGTACCAGGATACCAGGCCCAATCCATCAACATACGTTCTTACCAAATTTTTATAGGTATTTAAGTTGGTAACCCTTTGCCTTTAATAAGGCATTACTGCTGTGACAGAAACTTTCACTCATTCATGCAATAAAATTTGTTCACTTAATATTGCTCAATTTATTAGATTTAATTTTAATGTGATTAATAAATTATTCATAACTCAATGCATGGTCCCATTTTATATGGTGGACACATATTGTTTACATTTAAGGAAGACCTAATCTGACTTTTCTTCTGAGAAAAATGATACTCAGTATCCCAATACCCATTATCAATGTTATGAAATAATGCTAACAAATTATTTGCACAGAATGATTCTTGTTCTCTTCCAGTTATTGAAAACTCAGTTACTTGAGATTTAAACATCACCTTCCTTTGTCACAAAATACCATTACTCACACAGGATGTGCTAGTCACACCCTTGTTTCAACAAATATTTAATGCATGGTTATTATGTTTGGGGCACTGTGGTCAGTGATAGCTAATTTTTATAGATTTTCTTCTTTTTGACTGCAGGCATTTGTCAGTATGAACCCAAATTTAAAATGAAAGTGCTGTTCACCCTGCTGATTAATATGCAAAAATGGTAAGTGATAGTAATTGATTGGGCAATATCAAAAGCATAATCATTCCAGGTGTCACACTAATCCATTTATATAATTTTGACTCTGATCACTCTCCTATTAGTAACAAAAGAAAGAAATTAAACTAAAAATGCCCTTTAAGCAGGGCATTAAAAGTGCCCTAAAATTAAAAACAAACAAAGAAACAAAAATATACCCACTTTAGGAGAGTAGCTGCTTGTAAAGCTCATGTGATAGACTTTGCAGGTTAGGGCAGGTACGCTCAGGGGAAACAACTTAGTCATGAAACCCAAATACGAAATTGTCTGAATAATGTACAGCATGGTAGCTATAATCAATAGTACTGTATTGTGTCTTTAAAAGTTGCTAAGAGACTAGATTTTAACAGGTCTCATCACAAGGAAAAAAAAATTGTAACTACACATCTCGATGGTTGTTCATTAGACTTATTGTGGTGATCATTCTGTAATATATGCAACTATTACATCATTATGTTGAACGCCTGAAATGAATACAGTATAATGTCATACGTGAATTCTATTTCAACTTTAAAAATTAATAAAACAAAGAAGGCATTTATTATAGGGATGCATGAGTTTTGGATAGATCCTCAAAACAGGAAACACAGCCACTCACTTAGTTTCTATCTCTCTTCTCTCTTCATGGTCTACCTCTCTTTCTCTTTGCACTTGTTTGATCCTGAACTTTCTCTACAAATTGACTTTTTTGGGTATTTCCCCATTGCATGTCCTTTCTTAGCCTAAATCCTATCAGAGACTCTTGCTTCCAAATTCCAATGCCATAATCCTCCAAAAGAAACTGGATTATTTGAGTCATGGGTCTTCACCTGCTTGAGTCTTTGTTCAGGACAGTGAGTTTGTACATGACTGATAGAAACCAGGGCCTGTTCTCAATGAAAAGCCTTCTTAAATCTATGCTCACGTTGAGAATGTGCCTACACATAAATATTTTATGCAAATATACCATTGGGGTCAATTAGCGGGGTATCTTTAATGGAAATATATTATTCCATAATTGATACACAAGACCTATTCAAGCACCTATTAGACTCCAAAAATTTTATTTTAAAATATACTTGAAATATTTTAATGAAAGTGATACTGAAGCATTTGAATAATATTCTTACTTTTTCCTTCATTGTGTCACTTCTCCCCACCCCAGTTCTCATCTCAGTAAGTCCATAGAGGAAAATCTCACATGCACACCAAACAAAAACAAAAGACAAAAACAGAAAAAGTTTAAGAGCGAGATCATGTTACATTGCCTGAACTATATTTCAATCATTTCTTACCTAACATAATTATCTATGAATATATAAATTTTGTTTCAGGCACAATAAATTGCATTATTCTCGCTTTCATGCCTACATTATAGATGGTTTGATATTTCAAAACATCCTGAATGGCAGGTTTAGGAGAAAGAATGGAGTAAATGCTTGGAGGCAGGAAATCAGCCAGTCATGCATTTATTGCTTATTTTAACGAGAAAAGAAAGTAAGCCTTTGGCAAGGCATGTGTCTCAACAGTGTTGTACAACAAGTAGATGGAATTTTTGAAAAAGTTTTAGCAAATGTTCATTTGGCAATGCTGTCAGAAACCTTCTCTCACCACCACCATCCCAGTTTTATTCAGATATAAACTACATATAGTGTATTAATTTTAAAGTGTACAACATAATGATTATATATATTACATGTATAATATATATAAATATTTATATATAAATATATATAATTTATATATAAACAATTGCCACAATATGTTTAGTTAACATCCACCACCTCACAGTTACATGTATTTTTCTTGTGATGAGAACTCTACTCTCTTAGCAACTTTTAAATATACAATATAGTATTGTTAACTATAGTCATCATGCTGTGCATTACATCTCCAAAACTTATTTATCTTATAACTGGAAGTTCGTGCATTTGGACCCCTTTCACCTATTCCCTCCACCACCCACCACCCATCTCTGGCAATCTCCAACCTGTTCTCTGTTTCTATGAGTTCTAGAGATGTCTTTTTTAAATAAAGGCAAATAAATATAAATAACCTGACATCTTTCTAAATGTAGGGAAATATTCAAGTTTTATTTTGCTCTGACACTTTAAGGAACCTTTTAACTCTCATTCAAATAAAACTAAAAGGATAGTGAGAATGAAATGCATCTTCTGAACTTGTAACTCATGACATAATCCTACGGCTGGAAGCACCTGTACCTTAAAAAATCTGTGTCAAGCAGGCTTGAACAGCACTATATTATGGTCTTCTCCCCCATTTTCCCCTAGGACTTTTATCTTCTTAAGGGTCCCTTTTCTTCTATATCTTCACATAGTCTGGTGTCTATAATATAAAATTAACCTTAATATAAAAATGAACCTTTTTTTCAGTTTTCACATGCACATACACACACACTACTCACTTTAATCATTTTTGGATGAGATTTTACTGAGGAGATGAGGATAGCAAAATGGGATCATACCCTATGCAGAAGGCAAACAATCTTAAAATCCATATAGTTTTCCTTTTCTCCAAATTCCTTTTTTCTAACTCTGCTCCCACTTATGGAGGTTCCACTCTGCAACATCTCCCACACAGAAAGCACCCCTTTTCCCCACCCTCCACCACCATCTCTCTTTCATCTCCCTCCTCCATCCACCTTTCTGTATCAGATCTTCGGTTGCCCTGTTTTCCCAGGGAGCGCTAAATTATTCGCCCTCCTGAACAGAATACCTTTTATCTAACCATAAATTCTGGTGATATTTGAGTTCCTTGAGGGAGTTATCTTCTATACCAAGCACTTATCAAGGCATTTTTCTAAATAAAAGAATTCTGTTCCCAGTTGTGAAGGTAATAACATTTCACTTCTCTCTCTCTCTCTTCCTCTCTCCCTCTCTCTCTCTCTCTCTCTCTCTCTCTCTCTCACCCTCCCCCCACACACACACCACTTCATTTTGGAAACAGAATTAATAAATGATTTTAGTTGAGAGTTAAGGAAATATATAAGGTTTATTATACTTTTGGTTTCTTTTTTTTCGTTCAATTCTCTGCCCAAAGTCATTGATATGTTTACTTCAGTTTCGGTTCATTACTACACGAATTCTAGGATTTCTCTCACCTGACAAAAATAATTGGGAATAAAAGGGTAATATGGATGTAAATGGTACCATGTTGAGTGTAAAAGGGACGGGAAAAGTAGTCATGAAGTATGCAGTAAGAGTTAGGTACATATACATCTCCCTGAACAAGTATATCAGGAAAATGTTAATTATAAAGAGTTGAATATTGAACTAGAGAAGCTTTATGAATTTTTTCTTCAAGTTTCACTCCAGTGTTTATTGACATTTTATTAAGGACTACAAAGACAATTTAATAAATTGATAAAAGATTATATCTCTTCCATTTTAGGAAGATCCACAAACTAGGAATAATTCAGGCAGAAAATATCTTCTATCACCTTAAATGTTTTCAGAATGTTACATTCAGAAAAGGAGACACAATGTCTTTACAAGAAGGAGACCAGGATTCTAAGTCAATCAGAAAAAATTTGCAGAAACCCAAAGGGGAACAATTAAATTACATACAAATTAATCAGTAAGCAGTTTTCCTTCCAAAACTTTTAAAAATATGTTTTTCTTTAAGAGAAAAAAGGTTTTCCCATTCTGCTTGAGAGAAATAAGTTAAGACAATCCCAGAGCTAAGTGACATTGATATGATCTGACTGTAACTACTTATCTTTAATGATTGCCCCAAATTCCCTATAGGGAAAAGTTAGAGGCTTACACAAAGCAAGCTGAAAACTCAATGGAAAGAACACATACAGTAGCATACCACTACCACTTTGCAGCATTTTAACTCCAAAAACCAAGATATAATAGTAACTATACAGTTATTGTAAAGAATAAATTGTTACAAAGCCATAAAATATAACACAAATATGAGATTAACCGTACCAATGACAAGTCCATTTTTCAAATCACAAGTAAATACTCAAAGACTACCTGTAATATACACTTTTGGGGGAAACTTTACAGCTGACAATAATACCCTTCCCTTAATAACTGCCTCCTTTTTACTCCTCATAATGTCCATATCATGTAGTCCAAATCTCCTAGCCACCATTGATTGGACCAGGGGTGGACATGTGTCCAAAACTGGATCAATCAGAAATGCTATCCCAGGATTTTTAAATTGGGATTTAGAAAAAGCCAATCATTTTGGGTTTAACTCTAAACAGAGGAAACATAAACTTAAAAGCTGTGAGGTGGCCACTTCCACAGAGAAGCTCCAAAATCCAATATAAAAGAGGGAAAGAAGCAGGAACAAGAGCTAGGTAGCTGGGACTTTCCACTTCTTGGTTGCCATGGAGTATTTCCTGCTCTAGGGTTCCTTGCTCCATCTACCCACTAGATATCTATCTAATAATTTCTGTTTCTCTGGTTTAAACTAACTTGAGCAATCCTTGATTACTTGTCATCAAAAGGAATTTGACTGAAATGCCATCATTCTCCTGCTCACAGTGCACTTTTTTCCAGACCCAGTACCCAGGAGGAAATGAAAACCTAAATTGTAACTATACTAGACTAAGCCATTTTTTTGTGCCCTCAAACTTTATAATCAGAAAGAAAAGCATATGTCCTATTCATTTTCTATAGGCCCTTCAAAACATTTTTGAATGAATGACATTGAATATGTTCCCATCAAATTTAGATATAACCCCATGAAGAAAATTCTGCTTCAGACTTTGGAAAGGGAACTCTGAAGCTTGGCTAACTTTATAATTCAATGAAAGAAAAGGAAGCTATCAGACAATTTCTTGGAAAACACTATAATATTTCCCACACTTTCTGTCTACTTTCTCACATAATATGTATAAATCACTGCACCAGAGTTTCCATCCTCACTGCTCTTTGAAACTGTTCATCAAAAAGACTCCACCAAAAAACTATTAGAAACAATAAACAAATATAGTAAAGATGCAAGATACAAATTCAATATACAAAAATCCATTGTATCCCTATATACTAATAATGAAGTTTCAGAAAAGCAAATGAAAAAAACAATTTCTCTTGCAATTGCAACAAAAAAATTAATAAAATACCTAGGAATAAACTTAACAAAGGATGTGAAACACCTATATATACACTGAAAACTATAAGACATTAATAAAAGAAATTGAAGAAGACACAAAGAAATGGAAAAATATGCTGTGTTCCTGGATTGGAGCAATGAACATAGCTAAAATAGCCATATTACCCAAAGCAATATTCAGATTTAATGCAATCACCATAAAAATCCCAATGGCATTAAAAAAAATAATAACAAAAAAACCATCAGATTTATATAGAATCACAAAAGACCCTAAATAGCCAAAGCAATCCTGAGAAAAAGGAACAAAGCTGGAGGTACACACCCTGACTTCAGTTTATACTACAAAGTGACAACAATCAAAACAATATGGTATTGGCTGAAAAACAGACACCTAAATCAATGGAACAGAATTAAAAACCCATAAATAAACCCATATATACATATATGGGCAGATTATTTTCAACAAAGTAGCCAAAAATATACAATGCAGGAAAGAAAGCATTCACAGTAAATGGTGTTGGGAAAATTGGAAAGCTATGTGCAAAAGAATGAAACTAGGTTTCTGTCACCATATAGCAAAATTAACTTAAAATGGATCAAAGACCTAAATATAAGACCTGAAACAATAAATTGCATAGAAGAAAGCATAGGTGCTAAACTTATGGATCTTGGTCTTAGAGAGAATTGTATGAATTTGACCTCAAAGGCAAGGTAAGTAAAAACAAAAATGAATGAATGAGACTATATCAAACTAAAAGCTTCTGCATAGCAAAAGGAATCATTAACAAAACAAAGAGACAACCAACTAAATGAGAAAAGATATTTGGAAATATCACCTCTGATAAAGGGCTAATATCCAAAATATATAAATAACTCATACAACACAACAATAACAAAAGAAAAACAAACAACCCAACTAAAAATGTGCAGAGGACCTGAACAGACACTTCTCCCAAGAAGACATACAAATGGCCAATAGATATATGAAAAGATGCTCAACTTTACTAGCTATTAGGGAAATGCAAATAAAAACCACAATGAGATACTACTTCACACCTTTATAATGGCTATAATCAATAAGATAAGTAATAACAAGTGTTGGAGAGGCTGTGGAGAAAAAAGAACCTTCATACCCTGCAAGTGGGAATATAAATTGGTATAGCCTCTGTCCAAAACAATATGGAGGCAGAAGGTAAGGGAGGAGGGCAGGTAGTAGAAGAGGGAAAATGTGGTCAAATATATGGTGATGGAAAGAGAACTGACTCTGGGTGGTGAATACACAATGCAATATATAGATGATGTATTATAGAAATGTACACTTAAAACATAATTTTACTAACCAATGTCACCTCAATAAATTTAAAAAATAAAATATATTAATAAAAAGTTTAATAAAATGAGCAGAAAGTGAAAAATAACATCATCAATGGAATTATGTTACCAAACCCAAACGATGGTATTTTATGTTTTATCCTTATTTACTCAACTTCCTAAGAACAATTAATTTAGTTGACCAGTGCTCTCTTCAGAATCTGTGACAGAACACCATTGGCATTTTCCCATACCAGTGGCAATCCCAAGAAATATCCTTTACTGGACCACCCCATCTATCTGACATCTAAATATTGGACTGCATTAGTACCAAGTTCAGAGGTTCTGTTTTTTATCAATCTACAAAGAAAGGTATCTAGTTTGTCTTGTTCAATGCCTACCAACAATGCCTATCAAGAAGCAATGATTAAATGAGTGAATTGGTGTCACTCCCACAGACCTCCTCTGTCTGTTGCCTTTGTCATTAGTTATAACTGAGTGCAGTTGGTCCTATGGGCATGTACTACAAAAGAAAGAGACTTTTAAATTATGTTTTTAGGGAACACTGATTTTAGGAAACATGGAAGACAGTTTCTTAAGCTCTGAAATCCACAGTTATAATGGCTATTATTAGGACTTTGAGGTAGCAATCAGTGTCAACAAAGATATCCAGACCTTGAGCAGAAAAATGTATTGAATGGTCATGACAGTTGAGGGACTTGTTCCTGAGAATACTTGAGATCTTCCCAGGGAAATTCCTGAAATATTTGAAAGTAAAACTAGAGTGTCAGCAATTTCTGTAGTAGAGAATAAAAATGGGCAAATAACACTGCTAAAATTACAACCATTCCTATCTCTTGATTAGTGTGGCCTGAGAAATATGAATGATTACAAGAGATCTGTTGTCTAGATTTTCTGAACACATTTGAGCATTTCTGACATAAGCCAAAGTACTGGTCTATTTGGTTTGGCATACAGTACTCTCTGGAAGGTTGAACTCTAGATAAAATGCACTTTGATAAGACTGGAGGCCTTTGTATACAGTTAAATGCTTACTATTTTAGGGGAGAGCTAAGAAGAATAAAATAATGGTCCCTAAAGAGGTTTGTTTAAAAATGGATTAGCGGAGAAGTTGGCATGGATACTTTCTCATTCATGAGGGTACACAAAGGACAGAATGATTCCTACTCTCTTCTTAGAAGAACAAATGAACCCAAAGTCAGCAGAAAAAAAGGAAATAATAAAAATCAGTGCAGAACTAAATGAAATAGAGAAAAAAAATGATAGAAAAATTAATATGACAAAGAGCTGGTTCTTTGAAAAGATTAACAAAATTGACAAACCCTTGGCTAGGCTCACTAAGATAAAAAGAGAGAAGACACTAATAAACAAAATCAAAAATGAAAAAGGGGAAGTTATCACAGATGCCACGGAAATACAAAGGATCATCCAAGAATACTAGGAAGGACTATATGCCACCAAATTCAATAACCTAGAAGAAATGGACAAGTTCTTAGAAACATATAGCCTTCCTAGACTGAACCATGAAGAACTGGAAAATCTAAACAGGCCGATCACCAGTAACGAAATTGAATCAATCATCCGAAACCTTCCCAAAAGCAAAAGTCCGGGACCAGATGGCTTCACAAGTGAATTCTACCAAACCTTCAAAGAGGATCTAATACCAATCCTGCTCAAACTCTTCCAAAAAATTGAAGAAGAGACAGTACTCCCTGACTCATTTTATAGGGCCAACATTACCCTGATACCAAAACCTGGTAAAGACAACACAGAAAAAGAGAACTACAGACCAATATGTCTGATGAATACCGATGCAAAAATCCTAAACAAAATTCTAGCAAATCGAATGCAACAATGCATTAAAAAGATTATTCATCACGACCAAGTGGGGTTCATCCCAGGGGCACAAGCATGGTTCAGTATACACAAATCCATCAATGTGATACATCACATAAACAAAATAAAGGACAAAAATCGTATGATTATATCAATTGATGTAGAAAAAGCATTTGATAAGATACAACATCCATTTATGATTAAAACACTTAATAAAGTAGGTATAGAAGGAAAATACCTTAACATCATAAAGACCATATATGACAAACCCTCAGCAAATCTCGTTACTAATGGAGAAAAACTGAAGCCCTTTGTTCTACGTTCAGGAACACGACAGGGCTGTCCCCTATCACCTCCGCTTTTCAACCCAGTGTTGGAAGTCCTCACCAGAGCAATCAGGCAAGAGAAAGAAATAAAAGGCATCCAAATTGGGAATGAAGAAGTTAAACTGCCACTCTTTGCAGGTGACATGATGCTATATATAGCAAACCCTAAAAGCTCCACTAAAAAGCTGTTAGAAACAATCAATGCATACAGTAAAGTTGCTGGCTACAAAATCAATGTACAAAAGTCCATTGAATTCCTATATACTAAACAATGAAATCTCAGAAAATAAATAAATAAATAAACAATTCCTTTTGCAATTGCATCAAAAAAAATAAAATACCAAGGAATAAACTTAACCAAGGGTATGAAAGACCCATATGCTGAAACTATATGACATTTTTAAAAGAAATTGAAGAAGACACAAAAAAATAGAAAGACATTCTGTGCTCATGGATTGGAAGAATCAACATAGTTAAAATGGCCATATTACCCAAAGCAATATACAGATTTAATGCAATCCCTATCAAAATCCCAATGGCCTTTTTTAAAGAAGTAGAACAAAAAATCATCAGATTTGTTTGGAACCACAAAAGACCCTGAATAACCAAAGCAATCTTAAGAAAAAGAGCAATGCTGGGGGTATCACACTCCCTGACTTTAGCTTGTACTACAGGGCAACAATAATCAAAACAGCATGGTATTGGCAGAAAAACAGATACGTAGACCAATGGAATATAATTAAGAACTCAGAAATAAAACTGCATAAATATAGACATATAATTTTTGACAAAGAAGCAAAAAACATACAATGGAGAAAAGACAGCCTCTTCAATAAATGCTGCTGGGAGAATTGGAAAGCCACATGCAAAAGAATGAAACTGGACTGCTATCTGTCACCATGTACCAAAATTAATTCAAAATGAATCAAAGACTTAAGCATAAGACCTGAAACAATAAACTGCATAGAAGAAAACACAGGTACTAAACTTATGGACCTTGGGTTCAAAAAGCATTTTATGAATTTGACTCCAAAGGCAAAGGAAGTAAAAGCTGAAATAAATGAATGGGACTATATCAAACTTAAAAGCTTGTGTACAGCAAAAGAAACCATCGACAAAATAAAGAGGCAACCAACCGAATGGGAGAAGATTTTTGCAAACAGTGCCTCTGATAAGGGGCTAATATCCAAAATATACAAGGAACTCATGCAACTCAACAACAAAAAAAATCAAACAACCCAATTGAAAAATGGGCAGAGGACCTGAAGAGACATTTCTCCAAAGATGACATACAAATGGCAAATAGACATATGAAAAGATGGTCAACATCACTAATCATCAGAGAAAAGCAAATACAAACCACAATGAGATATCACCTCACCCCAGTTAGAATGGCTATCATCAAGACAAATAGTAATAAGTGTTGGAGAGGCTATGGAGAGAAAGGAATCCTCATACACTGTTGGTAGGAATGCAGACTGGTGCAGCCGCAATGGAAGGCAGTGTGGAGTTTCCTCAAAAAATTACAAATAGAATTTTTGTATGACTCAGCAATCTCCTGGGTATCTACCCAAAATATCTGAAAACATTTATCCATAAAGACACGTGTGCTCCAATGTTCATTGCAGCTTTATTTACGGTGGCCAAGACATGCAAACAACCAAAATGTCCTTCGATAGATGAATGGATAAAGAAGTTGTGGAATATATACACAATGGAATACTATTCAATGGTAAGAAAAGATGAAATAGGACCATTTGTGACAACATGGATGGATCTTGAGATTACAAAAGCTAAGCGAAATAAGTCAGACAGAAAAAGCAGAGAACCATATGATTTCACTGATATGTGGTATATGAACAAAAACAACAAAAGAACAAGACAAACAAATTAAAAACAAAAACTTATAGACACAGATAATAGTTTAGTGGTTACCAGAGGGAAGGTGGGAGGGGGGTGGTAGATAAAGGTAAAGGGGATCAAATATATGGTGATGGATGGAGAACTGACTCTGGGTGGTGAACACACAATGGGATTCATAGATGATGTAATACAGAATTGTACACCTGAAATCTATGTAACTTTACAAACAATTGTTATCCCAATAAACTTTAATTAAAGAAAAGAGAAAGAAATTACTATGAGCAACTATATGCCAACAAATTAGTCAACCTGGAAGAAATGGACAATTTTCTAGAAGCATACAACCTTCCAAGGATAACTCAAGAAGAAATGGAAAATCTGAATAGACTGATTACTACCAGAGAAATTGAATCAGTAATCAACAAGCTCCCAACAAACAAAAGCCCTGGGCCAGATGGCTTCACAGCGGAATTTTACAAAACATTCAAAAAAGAATTATCACTTATTTTTCTTAAACTATTCCAAAAAATCCACAAACTATTCCAAAAAATCTCAAACACTTTTTACGAGTCCACTATCACTCTGATCTCAAAATCAAACTAAGACATTACAAAAAAAGAAAACTATAGGCCAATATCCCTAATGAACATAGATGCAAAAATCCTCAATAAAATATTAGCAAACATAATTCAGCAATACATTAAAAAGATCATACACCATGATCAAGTGGGATTCATTCCTGGTATACAAGGTTGATTCAACATCCATAAATCAATTAATGTGATATACCACATTAACAAAATGAAAAGTAAAAACTATATGATCATATCAATAGATGCAGAAAAAGCATTTGACAAAATCCAGCAGTGATTTATGATAAAAACTCTTTAAAAAGTCGGAATAAAGGGACCATATCTCAACATACTAAAGGCCATATATGATAAACCCATAACTAATATCATACTCAATGGGGAAAAGCTAAAATCATTCCCCTTAGGATCAGGAACAAGGCAAGGTTGCCCACTTTCTCTCCTTCTATTCAACATATTTCTGGAAGTTCTAGCCACAGCAATCAGACAAGAAAAAGAAATTAAAGGCATCCAAATGGGTAAGGAGGAAGTAAAATTGTCATTATATGCAGATGACACGATACTATATATAGAGAGAGAGAACCCCAAAGACTCCACCAAAAAAATTTAGAACTGATAAATGAATTTAGTAAAGTACCAGGATACAAAATTAAATTCAGGAATCAGTTGCATTTGTATATGCCAATAATAAAATATCAGAAGGATAAATTAAGAAAACAGTCCCATTTACAATTGCTTCAAAGACTATAAAATACCTAGGAATAAATTTAACCAAAGAAGTAAAAGACCTGTACTCAGAAAATTATAAGACACTGAAGAGAGACATTAAAGAAGATTCAAATAGATGGAAACACCTACCATGCTCATGGATAGGAAGAATTATTATCGTTAAAATGTCCATACTGCCTAAGGCAATATGCAGATTCAACGCAATTTCTATCAAACTACCAAGGACATTTTTCACAGAAATAGAACACATAATCCTAAAATTTATATGGAATCGTAAAAGACCCCAGATAACCTCGGCAATCTTGAGAAATAAAGACAAAGTGGGAGGTATCACAATACCTGACATCAAATTATACTACAAGGCTATAGTAATCAAAACAGCAAGGTGTTGGCATAAAAACAGACACATACGTCAATGGAACAGAATAGAGAGCCCAGAAATAAATCCATACCTATATGGTCATTTAATCCACGACAGTGGAAGCAAGAATTTATGTTGGGGTAAAAACAGTCTATTCAATAAATTATGCTAGGAAACCTGGACAGACACATGCAAAAAAATGACGCTGGACCACCTCCTTACACCATATACAAGAATAAATTCAAAATGGATTAAAGACTTCAATGTAAGATCTAAAACCATTAAACTCCTAGAAGAAAATATAGGAAGAAAGTTTACAGACATTACCCAGAGTAATATTTTTACTGATATATCCTCTCGGGCAAGGGAAGTAAGAGAAAAAATAAACATATGGGATTACATCAAACTAAAAAGTTTTTTTTTCATAGCTAAGGAAACCATCAATAAAACAAAAAGGGAGCCTAATGAATGGGAGAAGATATTTGTCAATGGTATACCTGATAATTGGTTAATATCCAAAATTTATTTAAAAACTCAGTCAACTCAACACCAAAAAAACAAATAATACAATTAAAAAATGGGCAGAGGACATGAAGAGACATTTTTCTAAAGAGGACATACAGATGGCAAACAGACATATGAAAAAATGGTCAACCTCACTAATTATTAGAGAAATGCAAGTAAAATCCACAGTGAGATACCACCTCACTCCAATCAGGATGACTCTCATCAATAAATCAACAAAGAACAAGTGCTGGCAAGGATGTGGAGAAAAGGGAACCGTTATGCACTGTTGATGGGATTGCAGATTTGTGCAGCCAGTATAAAAAACAGTATGGGGGTATCTCAAAAAACTGAAAATGGAACTACCTTATGACCTAGCAATTCCACTCTTGGGTATCTATCCAGAGAATTCCAAAATGCTAATTCAAAAAAAAATCTATGCACCCCTATGTTTATTGCACCGCTATTCACAATAGCCAAGACATGGAAACAACTGAAATGCCCATTGGTAGGCGACTGGATTAAGAAACTGTGATACATTTATACAATGGAGTATTACACAGCCATAAAGAAGAACGAACTCTTACCATTTGCAACGATATGGACGGACCTAGAGAACATTGCGCTAAGTGAAATAAGTCAGATAGAGAAAGACAAATACCATATAATCTCACTTGTATGTGGAATCTAAAGAATATAGTAAATGAATGAACTAATCAGAAACAGCCTCAGAGACATAGAGGAAACACTAAGGGTTGATAGATGGGAGATGTAGTGGGGATAAGGAGGAGAGTGAGGGGATTAGAAAGCACAATCGGTAACCACAAGATTGCCATGGGGATATGAAAGTCAGTTTGGGGAATATAATCAATAATGTTGTAAAGATTTTGTAGGGTATCCAATGGACACTTGTCTTATTAGGGAGACCACCTCAGGGATGATGTAGATGCCTGATCACTGCACTGTACACCTGAAGCTGAAGCTGAATAATAATGAATGTCAACTATAATTATATATATTACAAGAAGTGGAGTACAGCATAAGGAATAGAGACAGTGGAAATGTAATGGCTGTATGCGATTCAGAGGGGTAATGGATTGGGGGAGGGGGCTTATCCCTTTGTGAGTGGTATAAATGATAAATGGCTAACTATTACAGTGTTTGATACACATGAAACATAATTTTTTTAAAAGTAGTTTTTATTACATTATTCAGTATACAACTCTCAAAACTTGATCTGCAGTCCAATGAAAGCCACTGGTTTGAAGTGAAAGAGAACAAAGACATGCAGTTGACATTTTGTATTAATTTAAATGTATACCAATTAAAATACAGTCTGTAGTTTTCAGAACATCTTGCTGTTTTTTCAGTGTTAAGTGTCTATTCTTTGGGGAGTTGATGGTGATAATAGAGCAATAGTTCTCTATTTTTATTTGTTTTCTTGTTTTAATATACTTCCATGGCAAAGGGTAGTTAGGATTCAATTGTTCACTCCCACCTCTTGTTAATTAAATTTAAACCTTACCATTCTCTTAAAATCCAAGTCTATTGTCTTACTCAAAATGCAATATAGAGAGTAAAACTGTATCCAAATTCTTTGTGACAAATAGTAAAATAGAACATATTCCAATAAAATAGGTAATTCAAGACATCAATAAGTTTCACTATGTAGTGACAGATGAGGTCTGACAACTAAGTTCGTGAACTCATCCTAGAAAAAGTGCTACCTACCTCCTTGCTGAATATCACTACCGTCACCTTCGAAGAACTCCCCTTGGGAAGCTGTGCACTGACTCCAGTGCCTAGTCCACACTTCAAAGCAATTTTGGAACTCTTTCTGGAATGGCCCCCAGAGCTGTCATCTGAATGTTCTGAATGTCATTAAAATGTCTTCCTTTCAATATTTCCTTTATCTTCATGTAAAGAAAGAAGTCATTAGGGGCCAGATTAGGTGAGTAGGAAGAGTTTTCCAATACAGCTTTTTGTTTACTGGCTGAAAACTCCATTACAGACAGTGCCGTGTGAGCTGGTGCATTGTCATGATGCAAGAGCAATTAATTGTCGGCGAAAAGGTCAGGTCGTCTAACTTTTTCACGCAGTCTTTTTGGCACTTGCAAATAGTAAACTTGGTTAACTATTTTGTCCAGTTGGTAAAATTCATAAGGAATAATTCCTCTGATATAAAAAATGTTAGCAACATTGTTGCAAGAAGTTGGCAAACTTAATTGTCAGATTTCTTATGTATTACAAGGTACTTAATTACAAATCAGTGTTGGAGGTACTTTAAAAGTTCAACAGTGATTTGATGACTAAATAAATTAAAGATTTAAACATAATCAATAGTAATTAAACACCAAACAATAATCATTTATTGACTATTCATTATAAAATAATGTATGTATATGAAATTCAATTTTTAAATATCAGAATAAATGAAAATTTCAAACAATTTAAATACAAAGTTAAAGTTAAAATTGCTCCCTTTCTATACTTTACACCAGTCCTTTCCTTACACTTGGTCATTCTTTAATGTTTTATCATTTTGATTACCTTCTTAAATCTAAATAATATTTTTATAATTGTATTTGTTGATTTGTTGACTTCAGGCAATATCCATTGATTCTCCGCTATAAAGGATTTGAAATCTCTTATAATACTTTCTTCCTTATTCCTGTAATTTGTATTTATATAAATTTTTAATTATTTTTTCTATTGATCGCCTTCATAACTTTAT
Source organism: Rhinolophus hipposideros (assembly GCF_964194185.1). Classification (NCBI taxonomy): domain Eukaryota; kingdom Metazoa; phylum Chordata; class Mammalia; order Chiroptera; family Rhinolophidae; genus Rhinolophus; species Rhinolophus hipposideros. The sequence goes on along the minus strand of NC_138053.1, from coordinate 25,429,810 downwards.
ATAACATATAAAAACCTTAATTTTGTATTGTTTTAACTTCAGAGAGTAACTTCTAACTTGTATTATGTAAGATGAGGAAAGTAGTACATTTATACCTCTTTCCATGTTACCCCCTAACACTTCCCAAATTCTGTCAACTATGTTTTTAATAGTGTTAGGTTTCCTAATTTCTGTACTATAGCCATAACTTTTTTTCCATTCTTTGATTATAGGTTGATTTGGGAAATCAAAAAGCAAATAAACCACATTAAGAATTAAGGTAACTATGCATTATTCACTCAACACCAGACAGTCTAATTGAATCTAAGAGAAGGATGCCTGTATCCTACGTCATGAAACTGTTCCGCTTGAAACAGAATGTTCCACATAAAAAATTCAAATGGATGATCTCTAGTTACACCCCATTAATCATGCCTTATTCTGATTTTCCTCATATTTGGAATTTGTTTTTTCTGTAAGGATTTTGTATGGTTTTCATTTTCCTTAACTGAAAAAAATATAAAAAGGCTTCTCTTAAATCATTAAGGTATTCCAAAATATTACTCGTACTATTTGTAGAAAGCATTAATAAATGCAAACTTAACTATAAAAACCAGCCACATGAGATTTTTTAAAATTTTAATCCTACTTGTTTTTGTAGTCCATATTTATTTGTTTCTGATTGTTTTGGGTAGTATTCCCATAAGGATATTTGTGAGATAAGAAGCACAGGATTAAATTTTAAATGTATGCATGTCTGAAAAAAATGTATTCTGCTGTCACACTTGATTGATAATTGTACTGGTTATAGATTTTTTTTTATTCAAAATAATTTCCTGTCATAACTTTTGGAATCCATTGTCTTCAAGCATCCACAGAATGTGTCCACAGCCTGAAGAGATGTCTAATTGTAGCTTGACTCCTCTTTCTTTGTAGGGGACCTATTCCTGTTGTTGCTGTTTGTTTCTTATGGAAGATTTTAGAATTTTCTCTTTATCCTTGTGTTCTAAAATTGTGTAAAGGTGTGTTGGGGTGTGTTTTGTTGTTGTTGTTTTTCCTTTCCTTCTGTTCTACATTCTGTAGTCTCTTTCATTAAATTCTATAAACTTACCTTTCTTCAGCACTGTGTATTTTTCTGCTACTTCTTTAATAATATTATTTCCTACTCTCATTTTGAAGTAAGACTTTTTATTCCAAATATATTGTTTTGAAAGTTTCAGTCCAGTGAGAAAATATACAAACCATGACTAAAACAGGGAAACTATATGAAATCCACTTGTCAAACCTCAAATGGTCCATTAGGCAATTTGAAATGTCTGGAAGCGGTGCGAACGTGCTTCTTGGGTTGGTCTTTAAATAAGTGGGATGAGTAAGGTAGGTGTATTTTGTGGCTTTATTAATATTTCCTCACAGTACTGATTCATGAATGATATCATATAGTCAGTGAACCAAAGGTTTTACAGCAGTTAGGAGTGGGAATTTTGGAGTCTCTGGTAGTACTGGGTTGTTATTTGGCCCAAACCAGAGCTTTCTATTTTTATCAAACCAACAATTGTTAGATTTCTAATCCTTTTTTTTTTTTCTGAAGCCAATTCTTGGGCCTATCTATTCAATTTTTCTAAGTTATCACATGGGAAAGTTTCGCTTTGTACCATCACAGAGATTGACTGCTGTTGCTTCCATTCCATACAGAAGTGTTGGCAAGGTGATTTTCTTTAGCTTCCAAAGATTCAAGTTTAGAATGCCCTGGGATCTTAATAGCACCTAACGCAAGAGGTGAAAAATATAAAGCAGACAACAATTTCTGAACATACTGGCCATTTTAAATGTTATTTCCACTGGAAGCAAGGAAGTCACATTGCTTCCACACATTTCAAAATTATGAGCTACTCCAAAAACATACCTACTATCAGAATAAATGTTGGCAGTTTTGCCCTTGGCTAGGATGCAGGCCTGTGTGATCATGCATAATTGAGCTAGTTGGGCCATAGTAGCCAAAAACAAAGGTGCTGCTTCAGGTACATCAAAGGCTGTTGATATTGCATAATACCAGTATTTGCACACTATTTGACATTGTCACCTTTTAAATAAGAACCATCCGTGAACCATGAGAAGTTGGTATAACTCAGAGGAATTTCCTGCAGATCGTCACCAGGGATTAGGAAGTGATCTGTCAGAGAGGGAATTCATCGGTAATGGAAGAGAGAAGAGCAGCAGGATTAACATTATTACAATGTGACAGAGTTATGTGAGGATCAGTGCACAAAACAATTTCAAAGGAGGAAAAGCAGCTGACTGAAAAATGTTGAATGTGATGAGAATTCAGGGGCCCTTCTATTGCACAGGGTACAAAGATGGTTAAAGGAGATCTCATAATGACTTCCTTAGTGGCCTTCATCAAAAAGGCAGTAGCAGTAATGGCTCTAAGGCAAGGGGTATATGACCATGCCACAGGGTCCAGTTGCTGGCTATAATACCCTGTGGGTTGATGGTGGCCTCCATGTTTTTGGGTGAGTACCCCAAGGGCATTATCTTCCTTTTCATGTAAAAAAGGTAAAAGGGAATCTGATCATTGTGATACCCAAGGGCAGGTGTGTTCATTAACTCTCTTTCAAGGTCTTAAAGGCTATGTCATTGAAAGGGGAGTGGGGTGGGACTCAAAGTATTTAGATAACTGGGATCCCATTTTTCAGAGGCTTTTTCTCTAGAGCAAAAGCTTAAACATCCTACAGGACAAATACCAGCATAGTTTCATTTAGAATACAATTTCAAAAAGTCAGACTGAAGGCTGAACAATACAATTCTAGTAGGAATAGTCCAATTCCAAATAGGATCTGGCCAAAGGCTGAACAGCACAATTCCAATGGACGACCCTGGATCCAAAAGGAATAAGACTGAAGGCCAGCTCAGTTTCAGTAGAAAGAGCTCAGTTTCAGTTTCAAAAGGAATCAGACCAAAGGCCAGCACATTTCCAGTGAAAGAGCCTAATTTAAAGAGTCAAGCTTAAGTAGTAATCTATAGTATTCACAGACAAAAAAAGGCCCCAACCAGGAAAGGATGAAGCCTTAAATTAGATCCCAAAATCGAACCTGGAGAGCTTCAATAGAGAGAAAGAAGAAGCTCAGAACCAAGAGAAAGACACCCTCAAACTGCAGGGTCCGGGAGGAATCAGTGAGCTCAATGGGCTCTGTGGGTAATGAACCTGTTTACTCAGCAGCCACATAGTTGTCTGATGTCTTCTCTGGATCCGCTTATATGGCAACCAGATAATGTTGATCTTAAACAAACAGACAGATATTTTTCCAGTAAAATGGTTTTATTTGGGCCAATAAAGAACTGCAATTCAGGACACATCGTCTTATAGCAAACCATGCATAAGTACAGAGGAAAACAGGAGAGAATCCATCTTTTATGGACTTGGGAGGGGCTATTTTAAGCCAAGAGTCCATTAGGGGAAACTGAAAGTTCAAAGTATAGTGATTTTCCATGGCTGAGGTATGGCAGTCTCCCATTGGCTCAGCTGTTACTGCGCAAGAAGGAATCTTTTTTTCCTCCTGCTGAGGCACGAAAGCAGTATCACTTCCTGTCAGAGATGCAAGGTACCTCTCTTCTTGCTGGGGTCAGCGGTGTGTGTTGAGTGACACGTGCACGAGAGTTCTCTCTTCTAGCCTCTCGACAAAATGGGAATTGTGTTTATTAATTTTCACAATGTTCTTGCAATTTTCTCAACTTTTTTCCCAGCCTTTCTGTTTACTTTTTATTTAAGTAATAATGTGGTTGTGTTTTTTGTGTTTTGTGTGTGTGTTTTTTTAATTTTCAGGCACTCTTTATTGGGCTTTGAAGGTTTGCTTTTATTGCAGATGGTTCATTACTCTTGCTTTATGGTAGCATCTTCATAAATCTTTGTGAAGATAATTATTATACTTCTCATAAATTTAAGAAGACCATATATCATATGTTGTCTAAACCAGACAGTTTTGATGGTGTGAAATTGACAGTGAGAACACTAATGTGTATGCTTTGTCTACCATAATAAATGGAAAGCCACCATTTAGCAAACATTTACAAATAATATTTATTGGTGAAAGTCATTTTTATGCACCAAGAACTATGTAACAGAGATAGGGATACAAAGATAAATACGACATGGCACTTAAAAGGGCTCAAAATCTAATGGACTTTTTTTTTTTTTACAATTCTGAGCTTTGATTATTTCATTTTTAAATGAAGAGGTAGGACTGACTATGAACTTATGCATATACTTTTAGAATAAGAGCCTGTAGGCTCTTCCTCCAAAGTAACATTCCTCAAAAATGTGGACCAAAAAAGAGACTTTGTAATAAATCTGATTGAAAGTAACCCCACAGGATGATCTAACCATAAATTTCTAATTGGGCAGATCATGGCAGGTAGTCACACTCCAGCCTATAAAAAGGTTTATCCTTGCCTTCAACAATCTCTGTCCATTGCTCTTGTGTATCTAGATTAATACACTTTAATGCCAGAATAATCCTCTTTTTCAGACCCCTTAAAAGGGTAACCACCCTCAAAGGAACACATAACCTTGTTAACTATCCTGTAATCCAGTCATAGAGATTTTCTTACACCTTGCTTTCTCCCACATAATCTTCCTTAGTTCCCTCCTTAATTCCAAACGTATAAAAGAAACTGTAAAACTGTCATTCTTGGAGCATTTGAGATCGTGCTTCCTGGCATGTCACCAATTTGGCTGTAATAAACTTTTATAAAAATTCTTTACAGGTTTGGATGTTCTTACATCAACAAGAATAATCCTCTTCAGCTCAATGTCCTGCCTTCTAGGCCCACTGGAGTGGCAATATAACTCTCACAGCTCTGAGGAGTGGGGCAGCCCTGCTCTTTTGGCTCTGTGGGTTGACCACAACCCTTCACCTGGGATGGAGGTGTGATCCAGCCCCTTTGGCTCTCTGTGTGGGCCCTGCCCTTGTGGCTCTCTTCATGAGCACTGTGCTCTGAAGCCAAGGGGGAAACAGCCTTCCCCCGGGTCTATGCTGAGAGTGGCAGCCCTGTGTTCTCTGGATTGCCTTCAGGTTCATTCTTCCCTTTACTTGAAGAATAGCACACATTCACAGCTAAATAGCTCTATGGTCTGGTCCCATAGAATTCAAGAAGTCCTTCCTTCATTCTGTCTCACTTTCTCTATTACTTTTAGTTCAAACTGGTGGTATCTCTGCTGATATAATCCTTGCTCTATTCTTGGCTTCTGCTGAGATGTCTGATTAAGTCCATGAGTTGCACTTATGATCTCTTTATCAAATGATTAGTGTTTTCTTCATAATATGATTTCTCATTTTTTGCAATATGGATATGCTGATAATTTTCCAAATCTTCAAGTTCTGCTTCCTTTTTGGTTAATGTTTCTTTCTCCAATTCACATCCTTTCTCTCAAATTTTACTGTAAAGCAGTAAGAAGGACACAAACCACACCTTCAATACTTTGCTTAGAAATCTCCCTAACTAAATATTGCACTTCATCATCTGCAAGTTCTACTTTTCACAAAACAGTAGAATACAATTCAGCCAAGTTTTTTTACCATGTTATAACAGGAATCATCTTTCCTCCAGTCTCCAATAACCTGGTTCTCATTTCTGTCTGAGATCTCACCAAATGGCCTTTAACATTCATAATTCTACAGTCTCTAAACAGAAATCTCAAATTTTTCTAATGCATGCCTCAAAACGCTTCTAACCTCTACACATTACATAGTTCCAAAGCCACTTCCTCATTCTATGTATTTGTTACAGTAGCACCCCATTCCTAGTACCAAAATAGGTCTTAGATAGCTGGGGCTACCATAACCAAATACCATTAAAAGGGTATTTTTAACAACAGAAATTATATCCTCACAGTTCTGGAGGCTGGAAGCCCAAGATCAAGTTGCCAGCTGATTTCCATTCTTGGTGAGAGCTCTCTTCCTGGCTCCTAGAAAACCACATCTTTGCTTTGTCCTCACTTGGTGGAGAGAAATAAAAAGGGGCCGAGAGTTCTCTGGTTATTTCTCTTCTTAAAAGGACACTGATCCCATCAAATCAGGGTCCCACCCTTCTGGTCTTATTCAAATTTAATTGTTTACTTACTCCAAATATAGTTACACTGTGGGTTAGGATGTCAACATACAAATTTGTGTGTGTGGAGAGGGACACAAATATTAAATCCATAGCAGGCATATGCAGGTCCTTCAAATGGAACCCCAAATCAGTGTTTCTTCTTTGTTCATTACATACGGATCACAGCCTGCATTCAGTATGTACTACATATTTAAAAAAAACACAAAAGAGAGTAAGTTAGATGCCTCCTTCAAAGAGAGATCTGAAAAGGAAACAATACCTACATTAAAAGACAATATTCTTTTACCGCAAAAAGTGGAGACAGTGCATCATGAGGGTACAGTGGAGTGAAAAATCTAGTAGAGAGGATTAGGATTGGTTTTGTGGAGAAGGTCATGCTTGAGTAAGCTTGATATTTCAGAAGGGAGGATTTCGGGATTTAAAGGGACAGCTTATAGCGAAAGGGAATCGCGTAATGAACCGCTTAAAATGAGGAAAGTGTAGACATAGTCAGAAAACAGCAAGCAACAGGATGCATAAGAATGGGAATGAGCAAGAAGGCTAGAAAGGAGGTAGGTAACACAATATGAAAGTCTTGAATGCTAGAATGAGAAAATTATAATTCATTGAGTAGGCAATGTGAAAGAGTTGACATTTTCTAGAAAAAAGGACAATGTGACCAGAGTTACATTGTTTATATTTGATAATTAAGTATTCATATTTCATAATTAAGTAACAGAAATAGGAACACATCTTCTACCAATTGTAATTCATCAAAGAGCAATGAAGAAAGTTGTGATTAAAAGCATTTTTCAATAAAGCTCATCTTGCACTCATCTCAAATTTTATAAGGTTATTGCATAAAGATGAAACCTAACCCACCCTCAGTATTTCTATTTCCCATTGTATTCTAGCATTTAAAACAATATCAGGCACATAGTAGAAATGCAACATATATTTCTTGAATGAATAAATAAATAATGTGAAACATGTGCATAAAACCTTAGTTATTCCTTAAAATCAAATGCAACTGTTACAAACTGACTCAAATAGCATTATATTGTAATCTTAGAAACCAGCAAAAGATTACTGATGTTATGTGACATCAATAAAAATTCTCTTAGTATGCCAAACAATACTGCTGCTTTTATTTATTTTACTATTTGTTACTTCCTTCAAGGGCAACAGATTGGCAGATTAAAAAATAATTTATTCTGTGCTTTAGCATAAAGGTTTATCTGGTATCATTCATTTAGAAATAATGCTTTCCATTCTAAAGCCTGATGAGACTGGCTCCTAAAATCAGTCCCTCTGCATTAACACATGGTAGCCATTGTTTCTGAATACAAATATTATAATAAACACACAACATTATATTTCCTTTACTCCTATGACCACAGGAGAAGATTGGTAATACTAACATATTATTAGTACTTAGACTGGGAGAACTAGGGGACTTACAACACAAAAAATTAGGACAGTGACTCCTTTCTACCTTTCTGGAACTTCCAGCTCTGTGGGGCAGACCCCTCTTCACCCTCCTTTTTACCATTTTCTCCTCACCACTTTCTAACTATCTGGAAGTAGATTCACTCCTAACAATTGTGGAACCCAGAGAAAGAGCAAAAATGGAGGCTTATGTATCATATGTCTGAGTAGTTAAAAATTATAAATCAAGCTAAAGGAAAAAAAAACTCTTAAATAAAATGTCGTATTTTCCTATATTGAAAAGTATATCTTCACAATAACCTCAAAGTTTAGGTTGTATTTTAGAAATCCAGATTTCCTCAGGACTCTGTATTGAGATGTGGCTAACAGAAAAAGCCAGCTTCTAGCCCTCTTTTCCCACATCCTGGCCCAGCCTGCCCCACAGGGGCCATTTGCTCATGCAGGGGGTCATCCCAGTCTTTATACCTAAGACTAGTCATTCTACTTACCACAATTCTACCAGTCATCCCTAGGTCACCCTAAAACCAAGGGAGGGACACACTAGCAAAACAGTCCAGCATTCAACAAGATGGACCAGAGAAGAAAACTGTGCAAGCCCTAAAAGTATTCTTGGGCCATTTAGATGGGAAAGCCTAGGGATGCAGGTGCCCTTTATGTGTTTAATGAGAGGATGCATGGACCACAGGTGCACACTTCTCATTGGACCCATACACACCTAACTCTGTGGGCCTGGCCATGGCTAGAAATGACTCAGGCTTGGGCTCTTGACAGCATACACAGCCAAGGATCGCGACCTCTTGCCCAAGCTTAGGAGTGGTATCACCTGGAAGATACTTCAAATTTCAGAAACAACATAATTTCTTTAAGGAAAACTGTCAATGTAGCGGTTAGTTATGAGGATTGTGATACCTACAATTTAAGCACTATCAGGGGAAGTAGAAAAAGAGGAACTTGTAACAGCACCTTCTGGAATTAAGTATTATATAGACATCAGTTTGAATTACTGGGCAGAGGGAGTAGAAAGAAGCTCTAACAAAAAATAGAGAAGAGGTACACTCGGTAAAAAACTCCTGTTAACTAGAAATATAATTGGAACTATGCCCATCAAAACAATCTCCAGTTGTAGGATTCGGCTCCCATGCCAATGGGAGTAGTGAAATCTGACTGAGTCTGGCTACCTTTCACCTTTTTCAACGATACAAAGAGGAAAACGAAAAACGAAAAAGAGACTTGGGGATAAAAACAAAAATAAGTTGGTGCGAGATAAAAGGCACTACATTCAGGAGAGCTTCAGAAGATGGGTTATACTGTAGCAGAATCTAGAAGAAATTTTTTGGAACTTGGCTGACATCCTAGAAAGAGCCTAAAAGACCTGGCCTCTACAAATTGAGAGAAGAATAATATAGGGAAAAAATATTAAAATGAAAAGGTAACAGAAACAATTTTTAGTTAAAATAAAATACAAATAATGAAATAAAAGGTAACAGAATGAGATGAAAAAGAAAATGAATGTGATAAACAAAGATTTCAGGAAATCTAAAACCATAATATAACAACAACGATACATTGGATGGAGTCAAAAGTAAATTAAAATCTTGGACAATTGAATCACTGAACATGAGAAACTTCTAAGACAGAAGAAAAATTAAAATAAATTTAAAAATAAAATAAATTATTAGGATATTCTACTCAATTATTCCTATAACAAAACTGAATTAGAGATTATCTAGATTATTTAGATGTCATTAAAAGAATGAAGACAGTAAAAGTGTACTCAAGAAAATTCAGAGCATTAAGAGTATTATTTCAAATATGTACACAGAAAATAAAGAAGTAAACTTTGAGAATTATAGAGCTAAGTGAAACAAAACAAAATGTGCCTACACAAATCAAGAAAATAAATAACTAAGAATTAAATTTTAAAATTAATAGTAAGTTAAAACATAGTAGGATAAATACATAAATTTGGGGATTGGGTCCTTTAGAAAAAATACACAACATGAAATGGCAAGAGTAATCAAAAAAAGCAGAAAAAGAAACCCCACAACTATATAACTATCAGAATAAGAAATACAATAATGATTTTAAAAACCACCGTTTACTTAATGGCTTTGTGCTGGAAACTTTATTAAGTAATTTATAATCATTAGTAATTTAATTAATTTTATCAGGTAGATTATCATTTGTATTCCATTTTTCAGATGGACAAATGAGCCTCAGACAGAGCCTTAAGAAACTTGTTCAAGCCCCAAAGCAAGCGAATACTGAAATCTTCCAGGATCTGTAGCCTGTAATCTCAACCATTCTGAGGACAAACACCAATTTAGAGAAAATCATTTAAATTAGGAGAGAATACTGTGCTTCACTCTACTGAAAGATTAAAGACTTTAATGAAAAGGATACATTTCTAAGATAATGTAAATTATCAAAATGTATGGAAAGTTCAGTAAAGAGACTATTTGAATTTAAAAATCAATTTAAAAACCTGTACCCCGGGGCAGGCCCGGTGGCTCAGGCGGTTAGAGCTCCATGCTCCTAACTCCAAAGGCTGCCAGTTCGATTCCCACATGAACCAGTGGGCTCTCAATCACAAGGTTGCCAGTTCAGTTCCTCGACTCCCACAAGGGATGGTGGGCTGCGCCCCCTGCAAATAGCAAAGGCAACTGGATCTGGACCAGAACAGCACCCTCCACGACTAAGACTGAAAGGACAACAACTTGACTTGTAAAAAAAAGTCCTGGAAGTACACACTGTTCCCCCAATAAAGTCCTGTTCCACTCCTCCAATAAAAACCTATACCCCAAAAGCTCTGAATCTAGGTATTTTTATAAATAAATTCTAGAATAACTTCAAAAGTTAGATCATCCCTATGTTACCTATTTTTCAGAACAAAATAAAAAGATTAAAAAAGCTACTCATTTTTATGAAACCAACATGATAAGTGATGTCAGACCAAATATGAGTTCCACAAAAAGGAAATCAAGTTAAAACTTAATTGTGAATATTGACATAAAATTAAACTAAACATTAGCAAATTGAATTTACCAGTGCAAAGCTTTCCAACTAGGAAATATCCAAAAAATTTTTTATAGGTGTGCTGCAAATTGGATATTGTTGTGCTGAGGAATAATGGTTTCTGTCAGCCCATAAGACAAGGTTTGGACAGTTTGAGCCCAACACGTTTTGCCTCAGAGAGTGACAATCTCATCTTATTTGGAAAAAGAAAAAAAAATTGAGCTAGAGGGGAGGGTGCAGGTAGGGCACAGGGGGGTTCTCCTGGCAGGAAAATAAATATAGGAAATAAAAATTTTAATTAATAGTAAATTACAAAATGATCAGTAGGAGAAAACAGCAACAGAACTGTCACCACAGACAGAAAGCAAGATGCTGAATGAGCTAAGCCTGGCATTTGCTCTTCCACTAGAACCTACTCAGCATTGCCAAGGAGATGCTACCACCTGGACATCAACTTCAGCAGTTAGGAACTGCTCAAGTGTATGCAAGACAGAGGGATCCTGGGGCCACATTCTGAGCTGTGAACCAATGTGTGTGGCTTATGTTCCCTTCAGAGGGAGCCAACCTAGTTCATTGCCAACCTAGTTCATTGACAAATATTACATTTGTCAATGAAATAAAAAGTGAATCTTGAGCTTGAAATATAATCTGAAGTGGTGAAATGTAAAAAAAATTTAATGCATATAAAGTGTTTTAGAATTAATTATCTACCTGTATGAATAAAGTTTCTTGTTGATGATAACATACAAGAATTTAAAGAGAACATCACTAAGCCTTCATCAGGAAGTTGTGCATAACCATTTTAAGCAGAAATTCTGGTACATATTTACCAAAAAAAAGTTATATCCATGGGAGCAAGGTAAACTCTCTCGTTAAAAATTTGGAAAATATTCATTTGCAAGTCAGAAGTTGTATTCAAATTCAATGATTAAAATCGTCCTCAATGCATTATATTTTATTTTTCTTATAAAGAAAATATAATGATTTATTTTCTTCATATTCCATCTAGACAATCCTAAACTCTGTCCAGGTTAGTTTACCTCAGGCAAACATTGGAGATAGTCCCACGAAAGAGATGATTCTCAACCAAGTGACTAAGAGGGGAAGAGGGCTGTGCAGAGAAGTCAGAAAATTTCAGCTATCTGTACTTTGAGAAAAATCCCATAGGGGTCTCTAGAATGCACTCTTCCTTAAACTGAGAGAAACGAATGCTCTGAAGTTAGAAATATGACAGGGATAACTGCTATCACCATTGCACAATTATAATATCATTGTATCATTTTTATTTGCCAGGTAAATAACTCATTGAAATTTTATATATGAATTACTACTATTTACTGCCTTAGATTGACAAAGATTAAAAAGAATGATCATCACAATTTGAAATTCTTGTGACAAAACAGCCATCATGACACACTACCTAGAATTCCTAAGGATTCAACTTATAATAATTGTTGGACAAGTGCACTAACATGTATGTTCAAAGTTGTTCAACTGTTTTATAACAATTAAGACCTGAAAAAGAAACCCTCAATGTCCAATAGGAAATCGGTTAAATGTGACATACTCATAATATTAAAACAACATATATGTATTTATTCAGAGATATTTAGTAGATGTGTTCCAGTTACTGACTGATACATAACAAAACATTCCCAAACTTAATGGCTTCAAAGAGCAAGAGAACAATAAGCAAGAGAACATTTATTTTCCTCACAAATCTAGTTTGTGCAGGGTTCAGCAAAGACTGCTTGTCTCTGTTCTACTCAGTCACTTGGGGTAGTTCAAAGGCTGGGGACTGAAACTATCAGGAGTCTGGTGACTGGTGCTGGGGTGACTCCTCTCTCTCTCTCTCTCTCTCTCTCTCTCTCTCTCTCTCTCTCTCTCTCTCTCTCTCTCTTTCACACACACACACACACACACGCACACACACACACCCCACATGTTCTCTCCAGCATGGCTGTTTTAGGATAGTCACACATTTTACCTGTCAGAGCTCCAAAGGTAGGTGCATTTTCCAAAATGTTGCCTTTTATAAGCTAGCCTCAGAAAAAAACACTATCACTCTGCCATGTTCTATTCCTTAGATTCAAGTCACTATGGCAGCGACATTCAGGGAGGAGGAGAATTTAACTTTGGATGAGATGGAACAATCAACAAATTTACAAATATGTTTTAAAACACCTACATGATGCATACTTACCAACTTTAAAAAAATCCTTATATATTATAAGTAAAAATGTTATAAAACATATATATATATGTATATGTTAATCTTTGCTATGTATATTTGAATGTGTAAAAGTCTAGTAAACTAAATATAATTTTAGGGTTATGCACCAAAGTATTAGCAATCTTTATATGTGGGTAGAGGGCTCAAAGGCATATCCATTTATTTTGGTTGTTCTGTGGTTTTTCTGTAATTCTAACAAATATATGCCACTGTAAAATTTAGAAGCAATACAATACACAAATAATCTTCTTTTGTGAAGCACTGAAGAGACATCCTTTCCCAGAAAAAGATATTTTACGCATGGAGAGGTACAAGTTTCACTAGACGCTAAGTTGTTTAGCAAGCCTCTCAAGGTGAGTACAAAGTTCTGCTTCTTTGTTTTTACTGTAGAGCTTGTATTTAATCTTTGACTCCTTAAAAATATGTCAGCTCTTGAAAATCAATTAATAACTTGGACTGCAAATATATATTCAATCCCTACAGGAAATACAGTGGTGTCCTAAAGCTTTTAGGTACATGGAAAACATATCCTTAATATACTTTAAGAGAAATAGATAAAAGAAGTAATAAGGACCCAGACAGGAGCTAAAAAATATTTAAAAATTTAAAAAGGGACATAGCAGGTATTTTTATATAATCAACTAGAATCTCTGCTCTAATGTCTTCCAAATTTACCTTTCTAAAGACCACCAATTTTTCTGGTGGAGAGAAGGAACAAAGCATTAAACCTAAATGCTTAGGTAAACTTCCAGCAATTATTACACATTGTGAATTTCCCAGTGTCAAAGAAGTATGTAATTTCCTTAGGGTTTGTTCCAGAAGATGACCCTATTCAGAACAAATGTGGAAGCCTCGGGCCTATCCCAGACAGAAATGAATGGTTGGGAAAGTTTTTTTTTCAAGTGCCCTTCCCCAACTTCTTTGGCCATACTTCTTCCTCATGTTCCTTCCTTCTATAACCGCACAGCCCTGTGACCACATGTTGTATACTTATAGACCAGGATCTGGCACTGCATTTTCTTAATCTGTATGCCCTGATTTAGGATTTTCCCAAAGTCTTCCTTCCTATCACCTCCAAAAAGCGTTAGTTGGCATATGAGTCAGTTTCCTCAGGGTCTTTCCTTTAATCAGTCACATCTAGAGGTAAAAATGGACTCACATCTGTGATGAGTGAGGGGAATTTATTAACTAACTTCTCGTGTACATTTTCAGATATTCAACGAATGTGCAAATCCAAACTATTTCCCATGTTTAGGAATGATGATAGGGTTGAATCAGCCTGGCAGGCAAAAATAATTATAATGCAATCAAAGTAGTATTAAGAGATAAGTAATAATAATAAATTATGGGGATAAAAACAGGCAATGGATAGGCCTTTGCACAGGGATTTTAAAGGCTTCATGCAGAAGATAATTGATGTGAGACTGAAGGATGATTTCTTTTAATTTATTATTTCTATTTCAGTAGTTTTGAAATTCCAAAGAAAGCAGGAAATACACATGGATATTTAAGAAAGAAATTAGCATACAAGCATGAACAAACATGGCATAATCCATTCATCACAGGTACTCCTTTGTGGCCTGAGGATAGGAATGGAAAACCAAAGAGAGGTATATGGTAAAGTCGGTTGGAGACAAAGGTATCCAGTGGGACATTACAAGGGTTTACTAACAGAAGAGTGATATTAAAGGATATATTTTTAATTTATTTTGTAAGTGAAGAAAATTAGATATTTAATGCCATGTGGAGAATAAATTGGAGGTAGCAGTGCCCAAGGAAGACAGAAAATGTAAGAGGCTGATGTGATAATCTGAGTAACAGATGATGGAAGCCTAAAACAAATTGGTGCAGAGGGCATACAGCAATAGATTCAAAATGTTCAGAACTTGGAATTCAAGAAAACTGGTGATTAATTATTAAATAGATATAGATATAGATACACATACACACACACACACGTGTGACAATTAAGTTCGTGAACTTGTTACAATGATGTTGCTAACCTTTTTTTGATATCAGAGGGATTATTCATTATGAATTTGTACCAAGTAGACAAACAGTTAACCAAGCTTACTATTTGGAAGTGCTGAAAAGGCTGTGTGAAAAAGTTAGACGACCTAAACTTTTTGCCAACAATTCATGGCTCTTGCATTGCGACAATACACCAACTCACACAGCACTGTCTGTGAGGGAGTTTTTAGCCAATAAACAAATAACTGTACTGGAACACGCTCTCTACTCACCTGATCTGGTCCCCAATGACTTCTTTCTTTACCCCAAAAAAAGGAAATATTGAAAAGAAGACATTTTGATGACATTCAGGACATCAAGGGTAATACGATGATAGCTCTGATGGCCATTCCAGAAAAAGAGTTCCAAAATTGCTTTGAAGGGTGGACTAGGCGCTGGCATTAGTGCATAGCTTCCCAAGAGGAGTACTTCAAAGGTGACCATAGTGATATTCAGCAATGAGTTTTGTATTAATAGCACTTTTTCTAGGGTGAGTTCGAGAACTTAAGTGTGTGTGTGTGTGTGTGTGTGTGTGTGTGAGTGTGTGTGTATTGGGAGTGCCAAAAAAATGTATACAAGTGGACACTTTGGTCAACACTGCTCAAGCAGTAGTTCACCGCAATCAGAAGTGTCTAGATGCTGATGGTAACCCCTTTGAGCACCTCTTGTAATTGCAAGAATCAAACGTGACTCGTATTCATCTTTTGTTACTGGTATATATCAAGTATTACAATTTTAATAGTTTTTTTCCTTCTTAAAATGTGTAAAAAATTTTTGGCACCCTCTGTGTGTGTGTGTGTGTGTGTGTGTGTGTATAATTATTTTAATCTGAGATGAGAATTGAATTTCTTCAGTCTCTAGCTTGAGCCACTAAGTAAAATGATCATTTATTGTGTAAGGAATCCATGAAAAACAGATTCACAACAAGTGAGATGAAGAGTTTACTTTGGATCATGATGAATTTGACACAAAAGAGAAATTAATAGACATTCACGTTGAGATATCTAGCATGCAATTGGAAATGTAGGTCTGTAACTCAGGAGAAAAGTTAAAACTAAGAGATCTGGTCAAGATAGGGTATACTCTGTGTTTACTTCCTCTCACAACCACATCAAAATTACAACTAAACTAGAGAACAATCATGATTGAGAATCACCTGAAGTCTAGCTGAGCCAAATCCCTACAACTAAGGACACACAGAAGAAGCCACCCCAATCAAGACTGATAGGAAGGGTGGAGTCGCGAAACAGGCTGGTCCCATCCCTGTGTTTGACCATTAAAAATTGGAAGGGATATCTCAGCTGTGGAGGTCCCCCCCGGAATAGTGATGAGTCCCAGCCCCAGACCAGTCTCCCCAACCCAGGGTTTCAGTGCGAGGGAGAGAAATCCCCATAACTTCTGACTGTGAAAAACAGCAGAGATTGTGGATGAGTGAGATGAGGGTGGCTACTGTCCCAGGCATTCATATTCAAGGGCCCATGCATAGATTTACTCACTGATGGACTCATACACTCTGAGCTCTAGCACTGGGGCAGCAGCTCAAAAGATGCCAGGGACATATGGGAAGGAACTGAAATGTCTGGCTTCAGGGCCAGGGCTAGAGGGGTGCTTTCTCCTGGGCGGAGGAGCTGGCAGAGGCCTTTATTTATTTATTTTTTATTGAGCCCTCCCCACTCCCAGCATATCAATGAAGGTGGCTGTCATATCTGAAACTCCATCAACTTGGCTAACACCATTCCTTTGCTCTTCCCTGGGTGATTCATAAGACCCAACCCCATCCAAATTTCACACACACACAAATCATTTGAAGAGGCTTTTCTGTGTAAAGGGTCAGCCTTGACTCATTCCTTGGTGCAGACATTCCTAAAATCTCTCAAAGGTTTACAAAACCCAAACAATCAGCACCTGGCTTCGGCATGTCCTGTACCTCTGGGTGAGCAGCCCTAAGCCCAGTACTAGTAATAGCCAGTGTGGGGACAGAGCCCCAGAGAGCAGTTTCCAGGCTCTCGGCCTCACGTGTAAAGGTGCTGGCTCAGGTAGTAAATGGCCATCAACTGTGATTGAATGGCCATCAGCTGTGGCTAGTTAGCTGTCAGCTGTAACCAGTGAGCCATTGGGCACTAATATAACTGCCGTGGATACGCTAGCAGAAAATGGGGGCTAGCAAGAAGATGGTGGCTGAGCTAGCAAGCGGCGGAGTGTGGATTGCAGATCGCAGAGTAGTAGATGGCAGGTTGCGGATAGTGTGGCTCCTGTTTCCTGTATCTCCAACCCAGCCGCCAGCGAGAATATAATGGTATAACTCCCCTATTTGTGGCTCCATGGGTGTTCCTTTTTGGCCTAGCCATATCCTGCATTCTTATGTGGGGAGTGGGAGCAGAGACCCTCCAGGAGATCCCACACGACAGTTAGCCTTGGTTCATAGCTTGGCTTCTTGAAGCACCTCTAAGCCCAGGGCAAGTGGCAGCCCTCTGTGGATTGCTTTGTGTCTTATGCCAGGTGGCCTGTGAAGGGTATAGACTGTGGCTGAAATTGGCCTGCAGTGGTCCTGAGGCTGGCACATCCAGTGGCCAACTTTGAACCCAGCGAGAGCATCCTCAGGTGCCTCCAAAGACAACACACCCAAAGGGCACACTGGGCAGTTACCAGAGACCTGCTAAAGCAAATCCTGTTCTGTAGGGTCAGCCCCTGCACAATAACTCCTTCACTGTAGTCATGGCCAGTCCTCACAAACAATCAACCTGGTGGTCAATCCCTTCCATTTATATGCAAATAGTAATCAGTGTTCAACCACAATAGGAGAAAACACACAGCCCACACAAGGGACACACCTGGAGCACTTGGCTCAGGTGACAAGGAAGACTGCACCATTGAATCACAAAGGACACCTACTATACATAATGCCACTAAACTAAAACTGGGAGATATAGAAGCCCTACTTAATACATAGAAACAAACACAGGGAGGAAGCTAAAATGGGGAGACAAAGAAACATGTCTCAAATAAAAGAACAGAACAAAGCTCCCAAAAGAGAACTAAAGAAAATGGAAACAAACATTCTACCAGATACAGAGTTCCAAACACTGGTTTTAAGGATGTTCAGTGATCACAGGGAGAAGTTCAATAAAGAAATAGGAAACATAAAAATGGAGATAGAAAATGTAAAAAAGCAGTCAGAAATAAAAAATACAATAATAGAAATGAAGAATACATTACAGGGAATCAACAGTAGATTAGATGAAACAGAGGATTGAATCAGTGATTTAGAAAATAAGGTAGCAGAAAACACCCAATAAGAATCGCAAAAAGAAAAAAGAATCAAAAAAAAAAAAAAAGAGAGAGAGAGTTTAAGTGGCCTCTGGGACAACATCAAGCATACCAACATTCATATTATAGGGGTACCAGAAGGAGACGAGAGAGAACAAGGAATTGAAAACCTATTTGAAGAAATAATGACAATAAACTTCCCTGACCTGGTGAAGGAAATAGATATACAAGCACAGGAAACACAGAGTCTCAAACAAGATGAACCCAAAGAGTCCAACTCCAAGACACATCATAATTAAAAAGCCAAAGGTTAAAGAAAGAGAACTTTAAAAGCAGTAAGAGAAAAGCAGTTAGTTACTTACAAGGGAGCACCCCTAAGACTGTCTGCTGATTTCTCAACAGAAACATTGCAGGCCAGAGGGAGTGGCAGGAAATATTCAAAGTGATGAAAAGAAATGACCTACAACCAAGATAACTCTACCCAGCAAAGCTGTCATTGAGAATCGAAGGACAGATAAAGAGCTTTCCAAACAGGAAAAATCTAAAGGAGTTCAGCAACACCAAACCAGTATTACACAGAATTTTAGAGGGACTTCTGTAAAATGAAACAAAAAAAACAAAAATATGAATAGTAAAATGGCAATAACTACATCTCTATCAACAATTACTTTTATTGTAAATGAATTAAATGCTTTAATAAAAAAATAGCATGGCTGAATAGACACAAAAACAAGACCCACACATATGCTGCTGCCTACCACAGACTCATTTCATATCAAAAGACACATATAGACTGAAAGTAAAGAAATGGGAAAAAGATATTTCATGAAAATGGAAACAAAACATAAAAAGCTAGAGTAGCAATACTTATACCATATTTCCCTGAAAATAAGACCGGGTCTTATATTAATTTTTGCTCCAAATGACGCATTCGGGATTATTTTCAGGGGATGTCTTATTTTTTCATGTACAAAAATTGACATCTATTCATGTACAACAATCTACATTTATTCATTTATTCATGTACAAAAATCTGCATCTATTCAGATACAGTCATGTCATCTTCTTCTGGAACATCGTCATAACTCTCCAAACCCCAAATTCTGGCTTGAATTTCTTGTGATTCCATTTCCTGTAGAACCATTGGTCCCAATCTCTCATGTCCAGCAATAGAGCTCTCCTTAAATGAGCACTTCTTGTCCATGTAGTCTGCTTATAGTGCATTGGCAACACAGCTGTCAGGGATTTTATTTCATGAATTCTTCACCCAAGTCACGACCTCTTGCAGGCTAGGCTTCACAAAGTTTCCACGCTGATTTCTCTCTATTCTATTTTCAATATAGTCATTGATTTCCATGTGCAAATGGTCCTTGAATGGCTTGTTTATTACAATCTCAAGAGTCTGGAGATAGGCAGTCATTCCGGCAGGAATCATTATTTGATCTGTTCTTCTCTCTGCAAGGAAGTTCTTCATGTCTTTAGCGCGGTGAGTGCTGGCTGAATCCCAGATTAGCAGACCTCATTGGCCACCTTGCAAAACAAGTGGCAGCGTTAAATCAACCCACTTTCTTATAACTGCTTGTGTGCACCAGGCTTTTTAGGTTTCAAGAACATAAATGCCTAAAACATGTTCAACCTTATCTTTCTTGCCTTTAGTGATGATTAGAGGTGAGGCTTTCTTTCCATTCAAACGAATTGCCAAAATACAGGTAACATGTGCACTTTGGTAACCACTGGAGGGAATGTAGATTGATGAGGCACCCCTCTCATCAATTGTCATTTGAGATCCTTGGCCCATAAACACTGCAGTTTCATCCATAGCAATCATGTTGGACAGTTGGTATTTAGAAAAGTCGATGCCATCAATATAGGACTTGAAAGCAAATGCACATTTAATAACTTCAGTATCTTGCAGCTTGAACAGTGTTGTTGATCTTAGAGACAGTTCATACCACTGAAGGAAGCCATCCCGCCAGTATTGTGATGCTTTGAATTCTTCTGGGGATATTTCTAACTGTGGTGCCATTGCAAGGGCAAATGCTTGACTATCAGCCCTGTACACAACCAAAGACTTTGCTTTCCTGTCAGCAATCCACTCACAGATGATGTCTTCCAGCTCAGGAAATAATGGTTGCTGACCTGATCCACACTTGTGCTTCTTAGCATTTCCTTCGTCTACCTGTTGACGGATGTTATCATATACTGCTTGCCATTTTCAGACCACTTGGAGATCCAACTTCTTCTCTTTGCAGAAAGCCATAAGATTCTTGCCCCAGGAGTCCTCCATGATTCATTTCTTGTACTCAACAGAATAGCTCTTTCTTTTTGCACTCATCTTGTCTGGGGGTCAAAATATTATTCCCTTTGAATATATCATTAAATCAAGTGTTAATTGAAGACTTAGGAGACAGGCGTGGCAACAAAAATGATGACAGTTAAGAATGATGGTCCACACAAAAGTGACAAAAAATTGCAGGCACCAAAATTCAGAAAACGTTTCTTTATTTCACACAAGTGCATTAAGTAGGTCCGTTACAACACATGACATATTGAATTATGAAGATTCATATTAGACACAACCACGTCTGTTCGTTATCAAGTGCCCACGTTATTCGTGTGTTGTGTCTGTACTCCGATTGGTTATTCGGCAATAAGTCTTGAGTTCTTCTGTTTACATAGGCATTTACCTCTTGTCACAAGGCACCTGCTTAGGTATTTACAAATACTTAATTATAATTTATATTATCATTTATTTTAAGTATTAATATCAATAATGTTATTTATTTATATTTAATTATATATTAATATTATTATTTTATAATTCAATACATCCGTCGTGTGTTGCAACTGATGTACTAAATGTGTCTGCCTGGCTGACAATCTTAGCTGGGGCTTATTTTTGAGGTAGGGCTTATATTACAAGCATCCTGAAAAATCATGCTAGAACTTATTTTCAGGTTAGATCTTATTATCAGGGAAATATGGTACCAGGCAAAATAGACTTTAAAACAAATGCTACAATGAGAGACAAAGAAGGACCCAGTAATCCCACTTCCTGGTTTTTATGTGAAGAAACCCAAAACGCTGCATGGATGTCAGCGTCCATATGTTCACTGCAGCATCATTTACAATGGTCAAAATATGGAGGCAGCTTGGGTGTCCATCAATGGATGAGTCGATAATCCAAGCAAAATGGATTATTGCTTGGCCAAGGAAGAGAAGGAGTTCTTGCCATCTGCGGTGATATGAATGGACCTAGAGGGTATTGTGCTAAGTGGAGTATGTCAGACAGAGAAAGATGCAATGTGACGTCACTTATGTGTGGAATCTAATGAACATAATAAACAAATAAACAAAAGAGAAACAAACTCATAAATACAGAGAACATTTTGATGGTTGCCAAATGGGAGCATGGTTGGGGGCAGGATGTAAAATGTGAAGGGGTTAAAAAGTACAAATTGTTAGTTACAAAATAATCATGGAGATGTAAAGTAAAGCATATGGAATATAGTCAATAATATGGTAATAATTATGTATTGTGCAAAGTGGGTACTGTTCTTCTTAAATTATATAAATGTCTAAGCACTATGCTGTATACCTGAAATTAATATAAAATAATATTGAATGTCAACAGTAATTGAAAAATTTTAAAAGGTGGGGAAAGGGTAAGGGCAATAAGAGGTTCAGATTTCTCAGTATAAAACAAATAAGTCATGGGGATGTAATGTACAGCATAGAGAACACAGTCAATAATATTGTAATAGAGTGATATGGTATCAGATGGTTGTTGGACTTACGGTGATCACTTCTTTAGGTATATAAATGTTGAATAACTATTGTGTACATCTGAAAGTAATATAACATTGTATGTTAGTTATATTTTAACAAAATTTTTTTTTTAAAAAAGATAAAAAGGAGATACTCCTTTGGGAGTTGGGAGTTAGGCAGTAGCTGTAACCATGAAAGTAGATGAAACCACCAAAGGAAACAAATTAAGAAGTCCAAAGAGTAATTTGGGGAACACCAATATATAAGAGTGAGAGGAGAAGAGTGAATTAATGAAATACATCAAGGATTAACTAGAAAGACAGGAGGTGATCTAGGAGAGTGTATGTGTCATGGGAGTATCAGGGAGAAGACAATGCCAAGAAGGGAACGACCAGCAGGCTGTGATGCCCAAAGACAGATCAAGTATGATCAGCAACAACGTCTTTGGGTTTGCTACCCTGAAATCAAAAACACTTCAGTAAGAGCCGTTGTTTTTGTTTGTTTATTTTTTTAAGAGATATTAATAAAAGCAATGGTTGAGAGGAGAACACAAGCTCAAGAAGAATGTGGATTCCTAGTTCAAAATATTTAGTGGAGGTAGGATCACAAGAAAAATTTTTACAATATTAAGACTCAAGTTTTCTGATCTATGTGGGGAAAGGCAATGGAAGGGGGGATATTTAAATTAAAAAAAAAGGAGATATAACTGACTAAGATCTTGCAAAAAGATAGCTTCAAAAGTTTTTTTGGAAAAAAGTAGATATAAGAGGCAGAGGCAACAAAATAGTAAATTAAGTACTGAAAAGAAAGAGAGGTGAGGTTAATCAATTCCTGTGTCCTCTACTTTCTGTTAAGTAAAGGAAAAAATTAGCTATGAAGAATGAGATTTGCAACAAATGGGACTTCTGAGGTGTTTTGGGATACCCATTTAGGGGGAAAAAAGGGATGTGATTAGGAGACAAAGGATTTCCAAAAAGCAGGGGAGTTGAAATTCATAAATACGACATATCACTCAAGCACAAATATGCGATTTTCCTCTTCTTTGCAAATTCCTAAGGCTCTGGAGCAAGAAACAGAAAAATAAAGTTACTGGGAGCCAGCATTGAGTGTGGCAGAACATTAGTGAAGGAAAAAATTCAGAATGCTAGTAAGTTTTTCTGAAATTATTCATCATGGCAGAGAAGTGTTTAGTTTGAGGAAAAAAAAATATGTCAGGTCAAAAAGGAAGAATGGGTTGGGAGGCTTGGAGATTCTAAGAATTCAAGAATTCAATCAAAATTTATTTCTTATTCATTTATTACATCCTGAGCTATGTGCTAAGCACTGGGGAAAGAGCAGGATCCCTCTAGGAATTTATAGTCTAGTAAAATGAATAAACATACAATTAATAAATTGTATTAATTACAATTAATGAAAATATGTTCAGAATGTAAGTTGGGACCAAAGAAGAGAGTTCTTTATCTAGGGAAGAATGAGCAGAAAAGTAGATTAGTGGGGACAAAATGATGGGAAAATTTGAAGGACAGCAGTTTTTAGCTGTAAACTTCATGTCTCCACAAGGACCTTAAAGAGAAACATCTATAGATGCGATACCAGGCAACCTGTTGGGAGAATTTTTTGAGGTTAAGATATTTGATACTGTACCATGAAGGTCTGTTACTATAGGCAGAAAGAATAGGGCTTCAGGGAAAGAAAGGGAAGAAGGGAAGGAGGAAGTGTAGGAAACAAAGGAGAGAGGAAATCAGATCATTCTTAAGAAAAGGTGCAGCTACCAGACCGACCAGATCTATATTTCGGTGGCAGAGAGCAGATCCAGGACAGCATCGTGTCCCTCAAGGTGAAATTTAGCTAATTATAATGGTTTCTCATATTATTAATATTGAGGGCAGGAAAAATCTCTACCCCCTATGTCACCATGACAGTTCTGACAAGGGCTAAATAAGGACAAGAGAATCCCACCCCCTGATGGGAAGGAGTGGTCAGTGAGTATGTCTGGGAATGCCTATAACACTACCCCTAAATTTTGAGTATTTCACATCCTCATTTTGAAAATAATAAATTCCTAGGCATCTGTGTTCTTCAGGGCTCTTGATCTTCTCCTGGTGTACCCACTCCCACCATTTTGGGAGTGTTCTATCTTTTTTTCTTTTAATAAATCCACTGCTTGCTTCGCTTGTTTGGGGTGCCCTTGAATTCTTTCCTGTGATGATACAAAGAACTCTTTTCTCAGCACCAACTCTAGCTTAAAGGATCATTTTACTACCTTCTTCTGATGCAGCCGTGTCAATATTTCACTAAAGTATCAAAGGAAAAGAATAATAGCTAATAACTATTAGTATTTACTATGTGGTAGGCAGGATTCAGAGAGCCATACTTTTATTAGGTCCTATAGTGTTCACAATACCCTTACAGTCCTATTATTATTACTCTCATATGTGAATCAGGAAACTGAAGAATAGAGAGGTTAAGTAATTTTCCCCAGTTTACACAGTGGTAGAGCCAGTACTTCAACCCAGATGGTTTGGTCACAAGACCATGATATAGCAACACAGCTTCACAACCCATGGTGTTGAAAATTGGGACCAATAAAGATATTTCCAGATCCAAAAAGGAATTTCCAGGTACTACAATTTTGATGAGACTGAATTTGAAATTGTTCAGTGGTCTCCCATTTGTGATATCTCTGAAAGTAGGGAGGAAAATCCTTCATCATAATCCTAAGTGGTTTAGTTGAGGAGTAACAGTTAATTGCTAACTTGCTTTCCAAAAAGAATAACTCCTGTTAACTTCAGGTAACGTTGTTTTGGTGAGTGGCATTTGCAACTTTAGGCTAGATTGCAAGAGATATTTGAATTCTGGGAGAGAAGTGAAGAGCTACCACCCATAATATTCCTTTTTACCCCTTTACCTTCTCAGCCTTCAGACTTCTCCCTAAGTAAATATTGGACAAATAGTTTAATATTATCAGTTTGATGAGGTGTCAAATTAGCCTAGCTGGGAAGCCTACGTATTTCAGCTAACTCCGGCCTCCATGAGTGCCACAGCACGTCACTGGCCACTTGGTCCAGTGCACAGAAATTGAGCGTTAGTTGACAGTGATTTACTGAAAATGCACTCACATTGATTATCATTCCCTGCATCAGCGCTCTGTAGTTAGGCTCTGAGCCACGGGACAGGCACCATCTGCCTGAAGTTGACTCACTTCAGGGCTCTGAACCAGAGAAACAGGGAAAAAAACCTATTGTGGGTATGTCTACACCAATCTTCTCACCTTTCACCTCTCACTGCACTACCTTCAGCTCTGTGAACCTGATGAAAACATCTGCTGCCTGAAAGCAACAAAATCCATAACTGGTCAGCAGTGCACTCATCCCCACTCACCTGCATCCTCGACCCAGGTGTACCAGAGGAAGGGCCAGCAGGGGTAAATGGCTGTTGTTTGGGTATCTCTGGCTTTCAGGAGCACAGAAGACATCCTCAGAGCCTTAAAAGTTTCTTGGTGTCTTTCCCCTGTTCTCTTCTGTGCTAATACAGAACAGGAAGTCTATTCAACCCATCGCTCCTTCAGCCTGAAGAAAGAAGTGTTTTCCTCTCCTTTCCCATATTGTCTCTGCCAATCATACTTCATTTGGAAGCAGAACTTAATTAACAGTTTACTTTTCTATGAAAATGCTAGCATTCATAGGCATGGTAGGTCAAGCATGCTTTTTAATGTTTTCCAGTCAATCACAAAGTGAAAAAAGGAAAAAGACGTTGAAACACAATTCTAAATTATATGGGTTTTCCCAAGTGCCATATATAGAAAAAAATTTATATTCAAAGTGAAACTATTGGCAGAGCCATTATTATCTGTTCCCAGGTCATTTAATTTTTTAAATTATTATTTCACTTAAGATAGTAATTTCTTTTTACTTTTTTTTCTCTAATCTTTCATCTACCCTCAATTTTAGGCCAGGGCTTTTGGGTGACACTACAGAGATAGAACTATAACAGGATTAGTGAAACTACCAATTTTTTTCTTTGTCTTTCTTGGAAGATTTAAGGAAATTATTAGTTTGCTAGTTTTCTTCATTTTTCTCCCTACAAGACTGACTGAGTATGAGGTAACTGGTGACAAATATCCTTTTTACTACTGTGGCCTCATTGCAATGAAAAATATCCCTTTCTTTATTTCTGAATCGAGAAGAATTTTCTAAGTATCCAAGCAAGAGGTAGGCCATGTCTCCTAGCAATGGAAACTGAATAACAACATAGTGACTGGGTGAGAACTCATTTTGGCTGAGGCACACCATGGATACTTCCAAATAGCCAAAGGCCATAATTTTAATAAATTACATAGTTTAGTTGTTACTAACCCCTGTGAAAATCTATTTGACTTTCCTCCTGGTAAATAGATTATAGCCTTGCACTCAGATCATCAGAAAAAAAAAATTATTTCAACTATTCATGGATTAATGAAAATTATGAAAACTTTGGGGAGAAACCAAAGGAAAAGTCATTCCATTGAATTCTACTTTTTCTCTATAAATTATTTTATTTAATTAATTTTTTTATATTAAAAACACAACACAAAACTGTTTCTTTTCATAATTTATTGACTCATTACAGGTCAATGTTTCATTCTATTACCTTACTAGGTACATTTCATTAGTGTTGCATAAAAATTCATATAAAATTAAATAAGAATTAAAAGTGCAACTAAGAACATAGTCATGATCTGTGTGAGAGGATCCATCATCATGCACCCTGGTCTCTAATGCAGTTATTTTTTCTGTTTCATGAGCCTCTCAACCTTAGATTAGCTGCATTTTAGAGAAAATAAAATGGCTCCTCTGAGCTCTATTCTACCAAGTGCCCAGCCACTGCATTATCTATTTGTGTGGACCCAGTGGTATCTGTCCTTCTGGTGAACAGCAGCAGGCCTCTGACCCTTAAAATCTTATGCAATGCATGACAAGTATTTCCTAGGAGGTCCAAGTGGCCATCCACCATATTCTTTCTGTGGGGGATTTAGAATCAAGATTGAAAGGGTTGTTTCAAGTTTTCAACCCGATAAATACTCTTTGGATTGCTGATTTTAGGAATTATCTGAGTTTCTTTGTTACAACTTTCTTCATTGGAGGAAGCACGAGAGGAATATTCTAGTGTGGCTCTACTAACAGAATAACTGACTTGTTGGGACAGTTCCCATTCCTCCAATCTGCCTTTGAAAGAAACAACTGTAAATGGATGACTTCTTACCATACCTACAGCAAACCTCAAAGGGATCTACCCATATGGTCATCTCCTTTGGAAGTCTCAGGTGAGAAAAACCCACATTACTTTCAGCACAAGCCCTTCATAAAATGGGATCTTTATTCTGATTATTGTTTATCCTGATATACCTGAAATCTTGCCCTTTAGAAGGCCAATCAGAGTGCCAGTGACTTCTGTTTGTTTCAAACAAGGTAGTCATCAGTTTTTCTGCAAAGTTTACCATTTGCTGTTTACTCAGTTTATCATGATTTTTCACCAATCTTGTGACAAAGAAAACTATTGTTGCAATTTCATCTCTCATAATTCAAGAAAAATCTATGAGGAGTTCAGCAAAAACTCTTTAGCTCCAACAAAAAGTGGGCCAGAGATAGAAGACCAACTATGCTTTAGTTTTCCAACTTTCACCCACGTCTATGAGTTGTTTTAAAAATGAGTAATGCCTTTTTGAAATTTCCAAACTAGAGGGCATATACTTTGGAGAAAGACGGATGAAGATACTGATATTAGGAATTTCCCCATAGTCCAATAACTTAAAACATTACAGACAATTCATGAACACCTCAATAGAGAATACAGAATAAAAGGGAATCTTGTTTTTAAACATGTTTTCATCTCAGATGAAAAAAAAAAATTACACAGACACACACACACACACACACACACACAAGTTCTGACAATTAAGTTTGCAAACTTGCCACCGTGCACTTACATTGGCAACACTGTACAAATAGCTCATAAGGTTTCATAACCTTTGTATATCAGTGTCTCACAGCTGTGCTCATTTTGATGTGTGGCGGTGTCTTGCTGAGTGGCATTTGTTATTGTTGTTGTGTGTTTTTGTGTGCTGTCGCGAGAATGTCTGAGCTTGAATTAGAGCAACGAACAAACATTAAATTTCTTATTAAACTTGGCAAGAGTGGAAGTAAAATCAGGGACATGTTAGTCCATGGAGATAATGCCATGAATTAAAAACGGCCGTGTACAAATGGATTAAAAGTTTTTCTGAGGGGAGAGAATGTGTCACAGATGAAGAGAGGTCAGTGCAGCCAGAAACAAGCAGAACTGATGAAAACATTGCAAAAATTCATCAAATTATATGCCAAAATCGTCAACTGACTGAGAAGCATAGCAGACCAAGTAAATATCGATAGAGAAACAGGAAAATCTTAACTGAAAATCTTGGCATGAGAAAGTTGTGTACAGAAATTGTCCCAAAGGAGCTCACCAATGTACAAAAGCAAAGAAGAATCGAAGTTTGTCAAGACCTTTTGGAGAAGCAAAATGATGTTTTGGGCTGTGTTATCACTGGTGATGAAACATGGGTGTACCAATATGACCCTGAAACAAAGCATCAAAGTGCACAATGGAAGTCAGCCAATTCTCCACGACCAAAAAAGCTCTGTCAGTCCAAATCAAGAGTCAAAATGATGTTGCTAACCTTTTTTGATGTCAGAGGGATTATTCATTAAGAATTTGTACCAAATGGACAAACAGTTAACCAAGTTTACTATTTGGAAGTGCTGAAAAGCTGAGTGAAAAAGTTAGATGAAAATGACCTGAACTTTTTGCAAACAGTTCATGACTTTTGCATCACAAAAATGCACCAGCTCACATGACACATTCTGGGAGGGAGTTTTTAGCCAGTAAACAAATAACTGTATTGGAACACCCTCACTTCTCACCCAATCTGGCCCCCAATGACTTCTTTCTTTACCCAAAGATAAAGGAAATATTGAGAGGAAGACATTTTGATGACATTCAGGACATCAAGAGTAATCTGATGACAGCTCTGATGGCCATTACAAAAAAAAAGTTGAAGGGTGGACCAGGCTCTGGCATTGGTGCATAGCTTCCCAAGGAGAATACTTCAAAGGTGACCTTAGTGATATTCAGCAATGAGTTATGTAGCAATTTTTCTAGGATGAGTTTGTGAACTTAATTTTCATATAATACATAATATATATATATATATATATATATATATATATATATATATATATGTTTAAAGCTGTACAAATAGAGAAGTTTCCAAAGCAGTTTACATCACTCCTCTTCAAAGTTCATATAAGAACCTAATAAAATTGGCCTATCCTTTCTCCAAACACCTATTATACACATTTATTCTCCTTTGCGACTTGTATCCTATACTAGTCTGTTATTGTCTCATTGTTTTGTACATGTAAGCCTAACTTCCATAACAAATTACAAACTCTTTACAGTCAGAGAATGTGACTTTGATAATTCTCACAGTATCCAATAGTATCTACATCATAAGCATTATGTTAAATATATTCATGATTCAATAACCCATTCTTCCCTCTGGCAAATTCCTTTTTTATAACTCCATATCTGAAGTGTTATGATGCGCTGGTAAGATAAATATTCAACAAGAAACTGCATTCCCACTCTGAAACACCCTAGGGATAAAATAGTTCCCAATCATTACAGCTAATCTTAGCAAGTGTAAAGAATTGTACAACCTCTCATTTACTGAAGTCTTTAGCATATCATTTAACATCCTCCTCTAACCGCAAACTTTCCAGTAACCCGGCAGACACCATTGTCTACATGCATGACCCACCCAAAGCTCAGCGTCTGTGTTTTAACATCTAATTTCCATTGTGTTTATTCCATGTTAGTAACTACTTTCATCGCCAGATACTGAAACTTACTATCCTGCATAATTATTCATTCCTGAAACATTAAGTCTTCCAACTCTCTGACCATGACCACTGACCATTTCAGTTCCATCACATATATTTTTCCAATAAACTTTTTTTCATCCTGTTTTCTCCCAGCCCCCCCACCTCCTCTCTTCATCTCCTTTCATATATATATTTAATTATATCATCCACCCATCTCTTCATCCTCTATCTTGCCAATATTGTCAACTGTCTTGGCTCTTTTTTTTTTTCTATCTTATGTCTCTGAAAAAAACAAATCTGGACCAATGCAAAAGTACACCTGCATCATAGTTGCTGAGTGTTGCTGGTGAAAATCATACAGAATTATAGTTTGTTGTGACTATAAATTCATGTTGTTTTTTATTTCAACTGAACCCTGCACACTGGCCAGAAATTGTTTCTATATTTAGTTTTACTTCCTAATCTCCACAGCAGCAATTACTACAACAATGTGTGGGGTCTATTATTTTGCCTGCCCAGAATAGTATCTTCACTTCTTCTGATATTCTTCTTTGAAGGAGGAATGGCAGCTTCTTACCTATCCATCTGTCTACTGCAGATGGTCCAGTGTTGGCTCCTGGGTCAAACCTGAGCTGTCCTAGTTCCTACCCATCAGCCATCCTTGATTGATACAGAAGAGGAAATGTTACCAAGCCAGATTAAATACAGACCTTCTGGAAATATTTTTGAACTGGAACTAGGGAAGGAAAAGAATAAGGGAGAAAGGGAAAAGGAAAAGGAAGGAGGAAAACAGAGGGGGAGAAACACAATTACAATAGGAGCTTATAAACGTAATAGCATTCACAGTACCCTCTGGAAGTCAGGATCTGAACCTAAATGTGTCTGATGCTGAGCCAGAGTTCTTAACTACTCTCAAACAGACAGTCATTTTAAGCATTCACAGCTCTCCCTACATTTCCTTCCCAGCCACTGCTCCTCTCACACAGAAGATGACCTTGATTCCCACTTAAAAGAGAAAATATAAGTCATAAGAGGGAAAATCCTCCAAATTCCTGCTGCTACATCTGCGCAGGTTTCCACAACCACACTCCTCCCTTCCTCCCTCTCTAGGGTAGAAGCGGATGACTCACCAAAGGCTTATCTCTCAGTGCTTTGCTTCCAGCCCTCCTGATCATTGTGTCCTGCTGTTTTGCTTATTTTCCTTCACTCCTATGTCCCCAGCTTCGTTCTCATTACTACCTCTTCTCCATCATCACAGAATCATGCTCAAATATTGCAATTCTTTAATAAAATTAAAATAACACAACAAATA
This sequence comes from Rhinolophus hipposideros, assembly GCF_964194185.1. Classification (NCBI taxonomy): domain Eukaryota; kingdom Metazoa; phylum Chordata; class Mammalia; order Chiroptera; family Rhinolophidae; genus Rhinolophus; species Rhinolophus hipposideros. The sequence continues at coordinate 25,398,789 of NC_138053.1, read as the reverse complement.
CCTCTGATATTTCCTCTACTGTTTTCTTCTCTATATTATGGTCAAATGTCTTTTTCTTTCTTTAACCTCAGATGCATGAAACTGGTTTAATCGTTATTAATGGTTCATGATGGTCATGACTCCAAGCCTGGTCCACTTTATTTATCTGGTTAATTCCTTAATTTTGACCCTAATAAGCTTCAATGAAAGCACCATCCCCCAAAAAATCCAGGTCCTTCAGATAAGCCTCCAGCCTCCCCATCTCATTTCTCTACCTTCAAGAAGCCATCCTCCTGATGCTATGTTGATCATTCACTGGCTTTCCTTTTAAAAACTTTAAAATAGTTTAAAAGTGTTTTTTGCATCTATGTATTCTTTACAATATGGGGTTATTTTAACCTTATAAAAGGAAGTCACTAAATATTAAAAGGTAAGTTCTATCTATCTTTTTAAATGTCACTATGGTTCATTTGCTTTGAGTGCTGTATGGATTGCCATTGCATTCACTGTTTATAGGGTTAAAGAAGTTCTATTTCTAATTTACAAAGAGTTTTGGATAATAAATGAGTATATTATAAAATTAAAATGTTTCCTCTGAATTTTTTTTGAGCTGATTACATAAAATTTTCTCTTTTAGTATTAAGGTACTAACTATATATATATGGATTTTTTTTCTTATATTAAACTTTCCTTATGTTCTGGAATAAATTCACATTGGTTGTAGTGTATTAACTATTTTAGACACTATTGAATTTTATTTTTAAAATATGTTCTTTGAATTGATATTAAGAAGTGAAACAGACTTGTAATTTTCCTTTTTCATAATATCCTTAACTTATTTTGGTATCAGAGTTATTCAAGACTCATAGATGCAGCTTGGAATTAGTTCCTCTTTGCTATTGTTTGAGGATGTTTGCATAATTTTAATCATGTGTTCTTTGTTTACTCATATTAAAAATGAAGAATACAACTTGGAAAGATTTCTTGGCTATGATACCAAAAGCACAAGAAACAAAAGAAAAATAATAGATAAATTGGACTACATAGAAATGAAAAACTTCTTTGCATCAAAGAACAAAATTAGCAGAGTTAAAGAACCCATGAAATGAGAGAAAACATTTGCAAATCATATATCTGATAAAGGTTTATATTCAGAATATGTAAAGGACTTCTGTTATTCAAAACAAACAAGCAAAGAACAACCTGATTGAAAAAAATGGGTAAAGGACTTGAATAGACATTTCTCCAGAGAAGATATACAAATGGCCAAAAAGCACAAGAAAAGATTTTCAACATCCCTAAACATTAGGGAAATGCAAAACAAAACCATAATGAGATACTACCTCATAACCATTAGGATGGGACTATTATCCAAAAAAAAAAAAACAGAAAATCACAAGTATTGGTGAAAACATGGAGAAATTGGAACCCTTGTGATAAGCATGTAAAATGATGAGGCTGCTGTGGAAAATAGTGCGGTGTTTCTTCAAAAAATTAAAAACAGAATTACTATATTCATCAATTCCATTTCTGGGTATATACCAATAAAATTGAAACCAGGGTCTCAACAGATATTTGTACACCTATGTTCATAAGAGCATTATTTACAAGAGTCAAAGATGGAAACAACCAAAGTGTCCAACACTTTATTCGTCCAACAATAGACGAATACATAAACAAAATGTGGTATATACATATGAGGAATGTTATTTAGCCATTTAAAAAGAAGGAAGTTATGACACATTCTACAACATGGGTGAACACTGAGAACGTGATGCTAAGTAAAATAAGCTAGTCACAAAAAGACAAATGTGGCATGATTCCATTTATATGAAAAACCTAGAGTAGTCAAATTCATACATTCAGAAAGTAGATAGTCAAAATGGCAGAGTGGGTAAATGCTAAGTTTACCATCTCTCACAACCACGTCAAAATTACAGCTAACCTATAAAACAACCATCATTGAGAATTACCTGAAATTATGCTGAACTGAAGCTCTACAACGAAGGACATACAGAAGAAGCAAGCCACCTTGAGCCTGACAGGAGAGGCAGAGACGCAAAAAGGGCTGGTCCCACACCCATGTGTGACCATCAAAAATTGGGAGGAATATCTTGGTTCCAGAGGTCCACCCACCAACAAGGAGTGAAGGGTTCCAGCCCCACCCCAACCCAGAGTTCCAGTGCTGGGGAGAGAAGTCCCCAAAACTTCTGGATGTAAAAACCAGCAGAGATTGTGGCTGAGTGAAATGGAGGGCAGCAAGTGTCCCAGGTACTCCTCTTAAAGGTATTATGCATAGACTGACTCACAAAAAGAATTACTGGCTCTAAGTTCCAGTGCTGGGGCAACAGCTGAAGAGGCAACAGGGACATATGGGGAACAACTGAGTTATCTGGCTTCAGGATGAGAGCTGGAGGGGCAGCTTTCTCCAAGATGGAGGAGCTGGAAGAAGCCATTGTTTCTTTGTCGAGACTTCCCCCTGCCTGCTTGCAGACATAGGTAGCTACCATTATCTGAGATCCATGAAGCTGGCTGACACCATTTATTCTCCATGCCCTGGTGATTCTGAGACCCTGTGGGGACAGAGCCCCAGAGAGCAGTTTCCAGGCTCTCAGGCTCATGTGGAGAGGTGCTGGCTCAGGTAGTAGATAGCCGTCAGCTGTGGCTGGTTGGCCGTCAGCTGTAACCATTGAACCATTGGCCACTGGTATAACTGCTGCAGCTATGGCGGGAAGCCTAGGAGAGTGGAGGAGAGTGACGGAGAGTCGAGGAGTCGAGGAGAGTCGGTCGGTTGGCAGCAAAGCGGACAGCAGGTCGCACGTCGTGTAAACCCAGCCTCCAGTGAGACCATAGTGGTATGACTTCCCTACCTATGGCTCCATGGGTGTTCCTTTTTGGCCTCACCACATCCTGTGTTCTTATGTGGGGAGTAGGAGCAGAGACCCTGCAGGAGACCCTGCAAGACAGACCCTGCCCTGCCCAACTTTTGGGCACATCCAGGCTGCTTCCAGTAGATATTTTCTACAAACCACTTCCCTTGACTCATGCTGCAGACTTTCCTAGGGTCTCTCAAAATTCACAGTATCCAGACAAGCAGCATCTGGTGTGAGCATGTCCCGTATCTCTGGCTGAGCAGCCCTAAGCCTGGCACTACCAGGCTTGCTTCACAAATTATCCTCTCGAGGTACTTCCCCAAGCATAGCATGGGCAACGGCCATCAGAGCTCCTGCCAGGTGGCTCTGGGTGGGGCACAGGCTGTGGCTATAATTGACCTGCAGCACGTCCCCTCCCAGGATGCCCTGGGGCTGGCAGGCTCAGGGGCATCACCCCACCGCCTCCAAGGATGAGCTGGAGCATCACCCCACCGCCTCCGAGGATGACACATGCAAAGGGTGGATTGGGCAGACACCAGAGCCCTGCTGAGGCACATCCGGCTCTGTAGGGTCAGCCCTTGCACCACAATTCCTCCACTGTAGTCACAGCGAGTCCTCACAACCAATCAGCCTGAGGGCCAATCCCTCCCATTTACATGCAAACAGTAATCAATGCTCAACCACAATAGGAGGGCGCATGCCACCCACACAAGGGACACACCTGGAGCACTTGGCTTAGGTGACCAGGTAGACTGCACCACTGGGCCCCACAGGACACCTACTACATAAGGCCATTCTACTAAGACTGGGAGTCATAGCAGCCCTACTTAATACATAGAAACAAACACAGGAAGGAAGCCAAAATGGGGAGACAAAGAAACATGTCCCAAATAAAAAAAACAGAACAAAGCTCCAGAAAAAGAACTAAAGAAAATGGAGATAAGTAATCTACCAGATGCAGAGTTCCAAACACTGGTTTTAAGGATGCTCAGTGACCATAGTGAGAAGTTCAACAAAGAGATGAGAAACATAACAATGGAGATTAAAACAATTTTTTTAATTCAGAAATAAAGAATACAATAATGGAAATAAAGGATACTTTACAGGGAATCAACAGTAGATTAGATGAAGCAGAGCATCGAATAAGTGATTTAGAAGATAAGGTAGCAGAAAACACCCAATAAGAACAGCAAAAAGAAAAAAGAATTCTCCCCCCTAAAATGAAGAGAATTTAAGGGGCCTTTGGGACAGCATCAAGCATATCAACATTCACATTATAGGGGTACTAGAAGGAGAAGAGAGAGAGCAAGGAATTGAAAACCTACTTGAATAAATAATGATAAGAAACTTCCCTAACCTGGTGAAGGAAATAGACATACAAGCCCAAGAAGTGCAGAGTCCCAAACAAGATGAACCCAAAAAGGCCCTCACCAAGACACATCATAATTGAAATGCCAAAGGTTAAAGGCAAAGACAGAATCTTACAGTAGTAAGAGAAAAGCAGTTAGTTACCTACACGGCAGCTCCCCTAAGATTATCAATGGATTTCTGAACAGAAACTTGGCAGGCTAGAAGGGATTGGCACAAAATATTCAATGTGATGAAAAGCAAGGACCCTACAACCAAGATGACTCTACCCAGCAAAGCTGTCATTTAGAATCAAAGGACAGATAAACAGCTTCCTAGATAGGAAACAGCTAAAGGAGTTCATCACCACCAAACTAGTATCACAAAGATTCTTAGAGGGATTTCTTTAAGACATTAAAAAAAAAAAATCAAAAATATAATTAATAAATGGCAATGACTACATACCTATCAACAATTACTTTCAATGTAAATGGATTAAATGATTTCATCAAAAGGTAGTTTAGATAGTCTCATTACCACATTACTATCTCAAGGCTGTGGCCCTGGGCAGATTCTAGCTCAGGAAAGGCAAGCTGAACACACATTCTAAGCACATGGAAGGGAGCGGAGAGCCTCCAATTGCCAAGGTCCAGATCATGGTTCAAACATGCCTTCTTTATGACCATAGCCAACAATTGTACAGCCTCTTCTTTTCGATGAGGGCATAAGTGTAGTTCAGACAATATATGATCAAGTGCTCTGACTTATCACTCAGCAAACAGTCTAGAATCTCAACATCCAAATGAGGGCCTGCTTTCTTTGGAGTTTCTCAATTTATCCTTACAACATGCATGACATGCATGGCTGTCTGCCCCTGAATTTTGGCCATCCCCAGTTTTCATATGCATATAGACGCAGCTCTAATCACAAAGCATAAATGCAACTATGCCATGTTAGTCTTGCAAAAACTAAATCTAAATGTAGTGATTGAGGTCCTAAGACTATTAACTCATTCATTCAACAAATGGTTTATTCAACACCTATTATAAATGTTTTTTGGGTTTGTTTCCCAATCTCTTTTCCCCTTTCCTAACAGTAATGTGATGGTTTTGGAGGAATTATCTCTTTCCTATTAGTACAACCTGGTTAGAGTTTAATTAGTAAACTTTCCTCCCTCAGTGGAAGAACATGAGATCTCAGCTAAGCCATTCAGATGCTCATTCCTCTCGTTTGTGTCTTAAGAGTCTTGAGATTATTATGCTAAGCAAAATAAGTCAGACAGAAAAAGTCAAGAACTATATAATTTCACTGATTTGTGGTATATAAAACTGAAAACAACAAAGGAACAAGACAAATAAATGACAAAACAAAAACTCATAGACACAGACAGTAGTTTAGTGGTTACCAGAAGGTAGAAGGGAAAGAGGTAAAAGCTGAGGGTAAAAGGGATCAAATATATGGTGATGGAAGGAGAACTGACTCTGGGTGGTGAACACACAAAGTGATATATAGATGATGTATTACAGAATTGTACACCTGAAACCTATGTAACTTTACTAACAACTGTCACCCCAATAAACTTTAATTAAAAAAAAAAAAGAGTCTAAGAAACTGAGAGTGGTTGGAGTCCCAGTGTGACCAACAGCTGCTTTCTGATCATTGGCTGGAGGACAACCGGTGCTCTAGCCCCCATCAGCTCCAAGAGCTCCCCAAATTCTTAGCACAATTTTGCTTTTGCTTATATTAGCCATGGTTGTTTTCTCTTGTTTGGAACCAAGGAACTTAGTTGAGAAACTATCTCTCACATATTTACCACTATGTTAAATGCTAAATACTAATTGAAGAGAATATAAAATAATTAAAAGGCAGAACCCCATTCTTTCAAGAATTTCCTGGCAAGGCAAGACATGCATAGAAGAAACAAATACAGTGGTCATTAGCATATTGAAGACAGGACTGCTTTGTTGAAGGCAAGTGAGTAGAGAGAGAAAACAAGGACAAACAGCTGTTGTGAAGAATGAATACTCACAAGCAGGTGATAGAAGGGGAAACCAGAAAAATAAGTAGAAATGAGAGAGCAAAGGACCAAAGACATTTGAACTGGACTTTCAGACAAATCTTAATGACTCTGGTCCTGTTTCCCCATCTATAGAACTGTGGTTATTATGGTACCACCTCATAGAGTGCAGTGATGGCAAGATGAGTTGTTCTATGTAAAACTCTTAAAAATAATTGAACTGTGTTAATAAATGATACAGATGTGCAGTTTCAAGGAGAGTGTAATTTTGAGCTCAAGCTTCCAAAAAGTCCAAGCCAAGAACATTCTCTGAATTTAGTTATTAGTTCATTGTTAACAGTTTTGAGATAGAAGTAAGATTACAAAAGTTTAAAAAGGGAATGAATGATGAAAACATAGAAAATGTAGGCTTTGGATTCAGCAGTTTGAAGTGAAAGTGAGAGAAAATACTTTATAAACAGCAGGTGATACTAACATTTGGAAGGCACAGGCAAAGGACCAGTAAGGAGAAAGAGACAAAGATGAGAATGAGATGAATCTGAATCAAAGATTTTTCACAGGAGTCAAAAAAAGATCCAGGACCCAAAGTGGTTTATCTTAGGGAAGTGAATCTTTCCTTTGTATCTGGAGAAAAAAATAAAAGTATATTAATAGAGAAAATGATACATTGAGGTAGGGAGTAAAGTCCATAATGTGATTCAGGTCAGGGGTCACAACCTACCTCATCAGGAAAACAGGAGAGACCACATGAAGTGAAGATGATGAAGTTAAAGAAAGCTGGAAAATGCTGAAAAATGATGAATTTTTGTGCACCTTATTGAGACTCTCTACCATTTCAAGAAATTTCAATAAGGAAATTACAGGGAAACTACCCCTATAAATTGAAAAGATAAGTTAAAAATTATTTTAAATAGCCTATTAGGCTGAATGTTCAAAACCAGAACCCTAATTCGTGAAGAAACGGTTACTGGAAGTGTTCAGATTGGATAAGAGATATGTGGAGTATATTTCTGAATAGAAGAGAAGAGAATCTCCAATGCCCTGTACATTTCTCTGATACTATGAATTTATATCAAGGATAGCAAATAAGATTTTATATTAGAAATAGCTAATAGGAAGTTTACAGAGTCAGGGGCATGCGATGTTGAATCACAGGAAAGGGAGACACCATTCCCAAAAGGAGAATAAACTCTCTTTAGTCTCATAGCAATGCTTATATGTCTCTAAATATTTACTACATTACTTTAAGCTGATCCATTGAAATGATATAATGAGGCTCGCCAGTATTGTCTATGGGAAAGGAAGCTGACAGGACATTGTGACCTCAATTTTTCTTACAGACAACTCTTTCTCTGGGCTTTCCAAACTTAACAGAAATGCTGTAAACTTTTTACCCCTATTTTACAGATAAGGCAAGACAGGATCATGGGGGTTACTTGACTAGTAAGTAGTGAAGTGAGGTCTTCCTATCAGTCTTCCTGCTATAATTTACTGTTTCACATATCCCAGTTCTCATAATTCATCTCAGAAGTGTGAACTGGAAAGTTTTGGAAGGGGTATGTAATAAGTTGGCTAGTCAAGTGGTGTCTCAGGAGGCAACACCTTGGGAAGCTTCACCAGGGTCCACAGTTTGGTCTCTCCTATCAAAGTATCTGCAAATTCATAAGGCAGCTCTTCCATACTAAAATTAATTACAAACTAATGAATGCAGCTGGAATCAGCAGAGTTAAACAGAACACAATATAAATATAGTCTAAACTATAATGTACAATATCATCAGACATTTCAAGTCAGTTGATATGATGAGTTACGTAACATACGTAAGGTATAAACAAATATACTCATTATATAGGAAAAATAGTACAATTAATATCTAAAATAAAAACATATTTTAAGAAAATTGAGGATATAAATATTTAGAATGTTAAGATCCATAAAAGCACTAGAATAAAATATAGATCAATATTTCCTAAGTGAGATATCAAAGCGAGTAATTGTAAAGTTTAAAACATTTGTAACCAAAAATACAATATACCAAAGAAAGTGATTGAGTAAAATATTTGTAGCAAATTGGTAGCAAAAGTGTTGCTATCCTTATGTACCAGGTCTGACAATTAGGTTCCTGAATCCATCCTAGAAAAAGTGCTACATACCTCATTGCTGAGTATCACTCTTTGGGAAGCTATGCACCGATGCCAGTGCCTAGTCCACCCTTCAAAGCAATTTTGGAACTCTTTCTAGAATGGCCATCAGAGCTGTTGTCATATTACCTTTGATGTCCTGAATGTCATAAACATGTCTTCCTTTCAATATTTCTTCTATCTTCAATAAAGAAAGAAATCATTGGGGGCCAGATCAGGTGAATAGAGAAGGTGTTTCAATACAGTTATTTGTTTACTGGCTAAAAACTCCCTCACGGACAATGCCGTGTGAGCTCGCACATTGTTGTGATGCAAGAGCCATGAATTGTGGGTGAAAAGTTCAGGTCATCTAACTTTTTCACACAGCCTTTTCAGCACTTCCAAATAGTAAACTTGGTTAACTGTTTGTCCAGTTGGTGCAAATTCATAAGGAACAATCCCTCAGACATCAAAAAAGGCTAGCAACATAGTTTTGACTTGATTTGGATTGACAGAACTTTTTTGGTTGTGGAGAATTGGCTGACTTCCATTGTGCACTTTGATGCTTTGTTTCAGGGTCGTATTTGTACACCCATGTATCATCACCAGTGATAACATGGCCCAAAACATCATCTTGCCTCTCCAAAAGGTCTTGGCAAACTTTGACTCTCTTTTGTTTTTGTACATTGGTGAGCCTCTTTGGCACAATTTTTGCACACACCTGTCTCATGCCAAGATTTTCAGTTAAGATTTTCCTAACTGTTTCTCTATTGATATTTATTTGGTTCGCTATGCTTCTCATAGTCAGCTGACAATTTTGACACACAATTCAATGAATTTTTGCAATGTTTTTGTCAGTTCTGCTTGTTATTGGCTTCCCTGACCTCTCTTCATCAGTGACACATTCTCTCCCCTCAGATAAACATTTAATCCATTTGTACACTGCTATTTTCTTCATGGCGTTATCCCCATAAACTTGGATTAACATATCCCTGATTTCACTTCCACTCTTGCCAAGTTTAACAAGAAATTTAATGTTTGTTCATTGCTCTAATTCAAGCTCAGACATTCTTGTGAGGACACACAAAAACATACAAGACCAATAATGAATGCTACTCAGAAAGACACCACCACAAGTCAACACGAACACAGCTATGAGACACTGATATACCAAGGTTATGAAACCTTACCAAGCTGTTTGTGTAGTGCTGCCAATGTGAGTGCATGGTGTCAAGTTCACAAACATAATTATCAGACATCATATGAGAATATCTATGAAATAATTAATTAGCAACTCCAAGGTAAGATGAAGCTGTAGGGCACTTTACACACACACACACACACACACACACACACACACACACACACAATCTCCCTGCTCCAAACACTCAACAGTAATTGATAAAATATTTTTAAATATAATAAAAAAGATACAGCCTTAATTTAAAAAGGAAAAAAAGATGAAATATCACTGTAGTTCAGAAATAAGACCAAATACCAAAGCAGTAATTAGGGCTGAAGTCTGCTGGCCTCTGGAAGCAGGTGGAGACAGTTGAAATGACATTCTTGTGGGAGGTGAAAACTCAAAATCACCCACATAGGCTAAGGGACCAGCATTAGGCTCAATGCTTGGCAACTAGTAACAGATTAGGATTTTCCTCTGTGCCAAAAGAGACTTTAAGAAAAAAGTAAAACATAAAAACATAGCTTACCAATTACATCATAAAAATGGCGGCATGAGGTGAGCCTCTTGAAATCTTCCCTGAAACTTAAAACAAATTGAGCAATTATAATTCCACAAAGGATTCCCTGCACAACAAACAGGCAAGACTAAGAGATGTGCACCTGAAATCATCTAAAGGTGGGCAAATTGTGTGAGCAGAGGAGGAGGGAAGCAGGAAGTGCAGAGACACGGGACAGGTGGGTGCATGACAAAGACCAGAGCTCAAACTCTAAGATTGCTGCATTCGGGACTACCACAGCTGTGGGAGAGGAAAGAACTCGGACTGCTAGTGCTCCTCCTATGGCCCACTGACCTGCCCGAGGGATCAGCAAATAACAAGGCTGAACCCAATGATCATGGCAGAGACCTTGGAGCAAAGACTAAGGGAAGAAGTGTGAAAATAATGGTTTGAGCTCTCACTGCCAAGCAGAGAATGGAAGCCTTAGGCTCTGAATCTATCCACTCCTTTCCCACCCTCTCAGTATTAGAAGTGGAGAGGTGGCAGTGCTAAATTGAAAGAATAGAGTATTTGCAGTTCTGAGAACTGTAGCCCGCAGCCACAGACTCGCAACCCAACTAGTTCCGGCAAAGGGGAGGGAGCTGTAGAGACAGCACTGGCTGTGGTGGTGGTCATCACCACTTCTCTGGGCCACCTCTCACAACCTGCCCCACCCCTGTGCCTATCTATCTGGGCGGATCCCTGCAGGAGTAAACAGAGCTGAATCTGGTGCAGGAAGAGCTTTGGAACTTCAGAAGCTCTCCACATCCTTCTACAGAGGTGGTACCCTGTGACCCAGGTGAACTATTCACAGAGGAGAAGCCCGCCTTCCAGAGAATTCCCCCATTGTCTGAGAAGCCAGAACAGTACAGAGAAAATATAACACTACAGTGTAAGAGAGAATAAAAGGCTGCAGTCGGAGAAAAAATAAAACATTCTACCAACACCTACTGGAAAACAAAAAAAAGACCTCTTTCTATCAACGTGTGGCAGAATCCACTCCTGTAGATGCCTAGAAAGAGAAATAATAATTCATTAATTGCCATGAATAACCAAGGTAACAAGACAACTCAGAAAGAAAATAAAAAGTCTCCAGAAAATGAACTTAAAACATAAAAGTATGTGACTTAAATGACAGAAACTTCAAGATTGCAGTTCTTAAACTCAACAAGATGCAAGAAATCACAGACAGGCAGTTTAATGAACTCAGAAACACAATCAAAGAACAAAATGAACATTTTACTAAAGAGATTGTAACTTGAAAAAAAGAACCAAATAGAATTTCTGGAGATGAAGAACTCAATAAAAGAAATGAAGAATGAAATAGCCAGCTTAGGTGGTAGAGGTGACCAGATGGACAAAAGAATCTGTGACATTGAGAATAAAAATCTGGAAATGACACAGATGGAAGAAGAGAGAGACTTAAGACTTAATGAAAAAACTCTACAAGAACTTTCTGAATCCATCAGAAAGAGCAATATAAGAATAATGGGCATACCAGAAAGAGAAGAAAGAGAGAAGGGAACAGAGAGTATATTCAAACAAATAGTTGATGAGAGCTTCCTAAACTTGTGGAAAGAACTGGATTCTCGAATCCAAGAAGCAAATAGAATACCTAATTACCTCAACCCAACAGGCCTCTCTAAGGCACATTGTGCTGAAGTAGTCAAAAAATTACCAACAAAGAAAGAATCCTCAAGGCAGCCAGGGAAAAGAAGATGGTAACACATAAAAGAAAGCCGATCAGGTTATCATCAGATTTTTCAGCAGAAACTCTACAAGCCAGGATGGAGTACAATCAAACATTCAAACTATTGAAAAAGAGAAATTATGAGCCAAGAATAACATATCCAGCAAAGATATCCTTTAGATATGAAGGAGGAATAAAGACCTTTCCAGACATACAGAAGCTGAGGGAATTTTCTAACACAAGACCTGCACTATAGAAATACTGAGGGAAGCTATTAGACCAGTATAAATAGAGATAATTTGTGACAACAAAAACATAAAAGGGGGAAAGTAAAGGCCTGAACTGGAATAAGGGAATGAAGAAAATAAGCATGCTGAAGAAAATGGAATACTCTAAATATGAAACTTTCTTTTACATAAACTTAATGGTAACGACTCAAAAAAAAGTCCAGAACTGAAATATATAACATAACAAAAGAAGAAACAGAGGAGAAAATCATAGAATACCACCACACTTAAATAATAGCAACAGAAAGGCAAACAAACAATGGAGACACAGTCTTAGAGAAAACCAAAGATAGAATGGTAGGAAACCCTCATATATCAATAATCATCCTAAATGTAAATGGACTGAACTCTCCAATAAAAAGGCACAGAGTAGCAGATTGGATCAAAAAGCTAAACCCAGCCATATGCTGTCTCCAAGAGACACATCTCAGCTACAAGGACAGATATAGACTCAAAGTGAAAGGGTATAAATTGACACTCCAAGAAAATGGTATCCAGAGAAAATCGGGTGTATCCATACTGATATTAGATGAAACAGACGTCAGGATAAAAAAGGTAACAAGAGACAAAGATGGACATTTCATAATGATAAAGGGGATTATACAACAAGAACACATAACAATCATCAACACTTATGCCTCCAATCAGGGAGCATTGAAATATACCAAGCAACTACTAACAGAACTAAAGGGAGAAATTGATCAAAACACAATTATAGTAGGGAACCTAAATACTTATTTTAGGGAACCTAAATCATTGACAGCTATGGATAGATCATCCAAACAGAAAATAAATAAAAAAATATCAGCCCCAAATGACACATTAGATGAAATGAACATAATTGACATTTATAGAGCACTTCATCCTAGAACATCAGACTATACAATCTTTTCTACTGTACATAGAACATTCTCAAGGATAGACCATATATTGGGACATAAAACTAGCCTCAGCAAATTTAAGAAAATTGAAATCATACCAAGCATATTCTGCTTACAAGGTTTTGAAATTGGATATCAACTGCAAAAAAAAAAAAAAGAAAGCAGGAAAAAACACAAATACATGGAGATTAAACAGTATACTTTTAAAGAACAACTGGGTCAAAGAAGAAATAAGAGGAGAACTCAAAAGATACATAGAAATAAATGAGAATGAAAATACATCCTATCAAAATTTTGGGATGCAGAGAAAGCAGTTTTAAAAGGCAAATTTATATCATTACAGGCCTATCTCAAGAAACAAGAAAAATCCCAGATAAATAACCTCATGTTACACCTTATAGAACTAAGAAAAGAAGAACAAATGAAACTCAAAGTCAGCAGAAGAAAGGAAATAATAAAAATCAGAGCACAACTAAATGAAATAGAGAACAAAAAAACAATAGAAAAAATTTATGTGGCAAAGAGCTGGTCTTTGAAAAGATTCATGAAATTGTCAAACACTTGGCTAGACTCAGTAAGCTAAAAAGAGAAAAGACACAAATAAACAAAATCAAAAATGAAAGAGAGGAAGTTATCACGGATGCCACAGAAATACAAAGGATCATCCAAGAATACTATGAAGGGCTACATGCTACCAAATTCAATAACCTAGAAGAAATAGACAAGTTTTTATAATCATATAGCCTTCCTAGGCTGAATCACAAAGAATTGGAAAATCTAAATATACCGATCGCCAGTAAGGAAATTGAATCAGTCATCCGAAACCTTCCCAAAAGCAAAGTCTGGCACCAGATGGCTTCACTAGTGAATTCTACCAAGCATTCAAAGAGGATCTAATATGTATCCTACTCAAACTCTTCCAAAAAATTGAAGACGAGAGAACACTCCCTAACTCATTTTATGAGACCAACATTACCCTGATACCAAAACCTGGTAAGGACAACACAAAAAAAGAAAATTATAGACCAATATCTCTGATGAATACAGATGCAAAAATCCTAAACAAAATTCTAGCAAAACGAATGCAACAATGCATTAAAAAGATTATTCATCACAACCAAATGGGGTTCATCCCTGGGGCACAAGGATGGTTCAACATCCGCAAATCCGTTAACGTGATACATCACATAAACAAAATAAAGGACAAAAATCATACGATTATATCAATTGATGCAGAAAAAGCATTTGACAAGATATAACATCCATTTATGATTAAAACACTTAATAAAATAGGTATAGAAGGAAAATATCTTAACATAATAAAGGCCATATATAACAAACCCTCAGCTAATATCATAATTAACGGTGAAAAACTGAAGCCCTTTGCTCTACATTCAGTAATATGACAGGGCTGTCCCCTATCACCTCTGCTTTTCAACATAGTATCAGAAGTCCTAGCCAGAGTAATCAGGCAAGGCAAAGAAATAAAAGGCATCCAAATTGGGAATGAAGAAGTTAAATTGTCACTCTTTGCAGATGACATGATGATACATATAGAAAACCCTAAAGACTCCACCAAAAAGCTACTAGAAACAGTAAATGAATACAGTCAAGTTGCTGACTACAAAATCAATCTACAAAAGTCCATTGCATTCCTGTACACTAACAATGAAATCTCAGAAAAAAAAATTTTTTTAAATTCCTTTTGCAATTGTAACAAAAAAAATAAAATACCTAGGAATAAACTTAACCAAAGATGTGAAAGACCTATATACTGAAAACCATAAGACATTTTCAAAAGAAATTGAAGAAGACACAAAGAAATGGATAGACATTCCATGTACATGGATTGGAAGAATCAACATAGTTAAAATGGCCATATTACCCAAAGCTATAAACATATTTAGTGGAAGCCCCATCAAAATCCCAATGGCATTTGTTAAAGAAATAGACCAAAAAAATCATCAGATTTGTAGGGAACTACAAAAGACCCCGAATAGCCAAAGCAATCCTAAGAAAAAAGAATAATGCTGGAGGTATCACACTCCCTGACTCAGCTTGTATTACAGGGCAACAATAATCAAAACAGTATGGTATTGGCAGAAAAACAGACACACAGAAAAATGAAATAGAATTGAGAACCCAGAAATAAACCCATGGTGCCACGCAGCAGCCTACCCGTCTATGTCCTTGAACCTGCCCCTAAAGAAAGGAGAGTCTGTGAGAGGGATCCTTTCAGGGACTTTGCTTCATCTTTGTGCTTGCACCTTATGTCTCCCTGTTTGGCCCCAGAAAAATGGCTGGTCAGCCAATGACGAGTAAGATTCCCCACGGGGGGGGGGGGGAGTGGGGGTGGGGTGAGGGGGACAACTCAAGCCAGGAGCAGTTGAGTGGGGCCAACAGGAGAATCCACGGGGTTCATAGAGGTGGATACAGCCCCCCACCTTTCCCTGACTAAGCAGAATCTCTGCCTCTGTGGATGCATTCCTTCCCACAACCTGCAAGGGATCTATTCATATGCATAAAGGTTTTGTCCCTTGGGGAAGTATGTACATTTAGAGACTTACGGTTCCACTGCCTGCAGGCAAGGGTGATTGGCTTGAATCAGTTTCCTATTATAATGTATAGGATTCACAGATCTTGAGATTGTCAAGCTTTATCTCCTTTACTTCCCCACCTAAGTAATAAAAACTATGTGTAGGCCCGATTTGGGGGTCAATCCTTGAGACTGGGGCCCTTTGGCCCCACTTACACTCTATTATTGGCTACTGTCTTTTCTTAACCCGCGCCACTCTCTTCGCTCCCCAAAACTCTTGTCGCATGGGACATGAAAAACCCACATAAATATGGACAGATAATTTTTGACAAAGAAGCAAAAAACATACAATGGAGAAAAGATAGCCTCTTCAATAAATGGTGGTGGGAGAATTGGAAGGCCACATGCAAAAGAAAGAAACTAGACTGCTGTCTGTCACCATGTACCAAAATTAATTCAAAATGGATCAAAGTCCTAAACATAAGACCTGAAACAATAAACTGCATAGAAGAAAACATAGGTACTAAACTCATGGACCTTGGGTTCAAAGAGGATTTTAAGAATTTGACCTCACATGCAAGGGAAGTAAAACCTAAAATAAATGAATAGGACTATATGAAACTAAAAAGCTTCCGCACAGCAAAAGAAACCATTGAAAAAATAAAAAGGCAACCAACCAAATGGGAGAAGATTTTTGCAAACAATGCCTCTGATAAGGGACTAATATCCAAAATATATAAGAAACTCATACAACTCAACAACAAAAAAGCAAACAATTCAATTAAAAAATGGCAGATGACCTGAAGAGAGATTTCTCCAAAGAAGACGTACAAATGGCAAATAGACATACGAAAAAAATGCTTAACATCACTAATCATCGGAGAAATGCAAATAAAAACTACAATGAGATATCACCTCACCCCAGTTAGAATGGCTATCATCAACAAGACAAATAGTAACAAGTGTTGGAGAGGCTGTGGAGAAAAAGGAACCCTCATACACTGTTGGTGGGAATGCAGATTGGTACAGCCACTATGGAAGGCAATGTGGAGGGTCTTCAAAAAAATTAAGAATAGAATTACCATACGACCCAGCAATCTCTCTCCTGTGTATCTACCCAAAAAACCTGAAAACATTTATCCATAAAGATATATGTGCTGCAATATTCATTGCAGCTTTATTTATGGTGGCCAAGATATGGAAACAACCAAAGTGTCCTTTGATAGATGAATGGATAAAGAAGATGTGTTATATATACACAATGGAATATTATTCTCCCATAAGAAAAGATGAAATAGTGCCATTTGCGACAACATGGAAGGATCTCGAGATTATAATGCTAAGTGAAATAAGTCACACAGAAAAAATAGAGAACCATGTGATTTCACTGATATGTGGTATATAAACCAAAAACAACAAAAGAACAAGACAAATGAAGAAAGAAAAACTCATAGACATAGACAATAGTTTAGTAGTTACCAGATAGTTTAGTGGTTACCAGAGGGTAAGGGGAAGGGGCTCGTAGATGAGGGTAAACAGGGTCAAACACATGGTGATGGAAGGAAAATTGACTCTGGGTGATGAACACACAATGTGAGATTTAGATGATATATTACAGAATTGTACACCTGAAATCTATGTAACTTTACTAACAATTGTCACCCCAATAAACTTTAATTTAAAAAAAGTATAGCTTACCGTCAAGTAGGCTACTGCTTTCATAAAGAGTCTTAATGAAAGAAACAGAAAAAAGCAGAGACCACCTTCCAGCCAGGAACTAAATATAATTAGTCTTACTCTAAAAGGGGACAGGAGCCTCAAGCCTTAAATATGACCTAGTTTGAAAATGAAAGCTTCACGGAACAATTCAAATATGAAGTAAAAATACAAGAAAATTTCCTAATCAAGATGAGCCCACATAGTACACTTTTTTGCCCATGAAGAAAATTCACAAAGACAGACAAGAAAATAAATTAGTATTTTAATATATCCCAATTAAAATAATAGAACAATCTGAAAATGACTTTTTGGTCCTTGAGGAGAAAAAATAAAGGAAAAAGAGAGAATATAAAAAATAAACTACTAATACAAAATCCAAAAAATAGTGTAGATATAGTTATCAATTGAAAATAGAATGTATGTGCATGTAACCGGATGTGCTACACTTTGAGACATTGCCATGGCCTAATAATGCTGGTTGTCTTTCTGATTGTGGAAGGGCAGTATTCCAAGCTAATCCAATTTGTCATGTTGTGTTGGAGCATTTTACTCTCTGACAGGAAAGAAGGAATGAAAACTTACCAGCTCCCTCACCCCACCCTGTTTATTTGCCTCAGGTTTCATGTCATTTTTAATGAAATAAAGTGTTGTTTACACTTTAGCAGGTAACAACATACTCAGTAGGATTGACTTTCGTATATTTAAAAAATATTTTTGCAACCGGAACACCAAAGCAGGCTAATCAGCTAAGGTGAATTTAGTTTTCAAAAGAGTGAAATGTGGCCTTAGGGCATGTCCTAGTTATCCTCAACTGAGACCAAGGACCCTGCTCCCTTATTTATTCTTCCAGCTTCTTCTCTGATTGAATTTTTTTTTTTTAAAGATTTTTTTGGGGAAGGGGAACAGGACTTTATAGGGGACAGTGTGTACTTCCAGGACTTTTTTTTCCAAGTCAAGTTGTTGTCCTTTCAATCTTAGTTGTGGAAAGTGCCGTTCAGCTTCAAGTTGTTGTCTTTCAGTCTTAGTTGTGGAGGGCGCAGCTCAGCTCCAGGTCCAGTTGCCGTTTTCTGGTTGCAGGGGGCACAGCCCACCATCCCTTGCGGGAGTTGAACCGGCAACCTTGTGGTTGAGAGCCCACTGGCCCATGTGGGAATCGAACTTCGGAGTTAGGAGCACGGAGCTCCCACCGCCTGAGCCACCGGGCCGGCCCTGATTGAATTTTTGAAGGTTTTAGAATCCAAAAGAATATTTTGAAACAAGCTTTCTTCATGCCAGGACTTGGAGGTCTTACTAAGTAAATATTGTTAGCATTAAACCCCATTGACTCTCTTCTGTATTTCCGTGAGAATACTATGTGGTAAAGAAAGGAAGGCAGTGGGAAAACACTCCTGTTATGTTTAGCTGACTTTGAAATATGCCCTTGAATATCCCTGTTGGCAGCTACAGCTGAGATGTCAGAGAGGAAACAATGGGTATGAGATCCAGCAGTATATTTTGAGTCTTCACTCCCTTCCAGACTCTTCCTACTTTCATTTTTTTTATCTCAGAAGCAGACATATGGAAAGCCTAAAAGGCAAGCTGGAAGACACGTTGGATCAGTTCTACCTTGTACAATGTACATGGAAGATACCCAGAATCAGATGCTTCTGTAGCCTACTGAATGTCCTTTCATTGTTGTCCATTTTTTATAGTTGATGATGATTCCAGAAACATTCACATGTTTAAAAAGTGTGTTCTGAATGATTAAAAGGTGGGCTAACAATTGTGTCACAGGCAATGTCTTGAAACAATTTTTAAATAGTGTGGATTATTGTGAATTTTTAAGATTCGTTTCTCCTGAAGGCTTAAAGGAGACATTTGCAATTTCTGATCTCCCTACCCAGTTTAGGTATGACTTTGAACCCTGACACATTTTGATGTCTCTAAAAGAAAAACATGGAAAGAAGTGCACAAATGAACGGACGCTATTAGGAAACCCTAGCATTGGTCCCCATGCATGTTTTCATGCCCAGCCCCTCCTCTCTTTTTCTCCCACAGCCCTGAATGGAAGAGATCAAGTGTTGAGGGGTTGGTTTGTAACTCTGGTCGAAATTTAGTGAAATGCAAAAGTTGAACAGGCCAATGATGATACTAAATATAGATGCCAAGATGGCTTTCACAGTCCTTAGGGTTCAAGTGACTGAGTACCAGATATTATGTGGCAGTAATCGTCCTGTTCTTTTTCCACTCAAAAGCCTGTCAGAAAGCATTCTTTATGAAAACCACATTACATTGTAGTTAAACTCCTGATCGCTGCTCTGAAGTATGTGTGTGGTGTGTGTGTATGTGTGCATTCATTTTTTTTCTCAATATTTGTATGATTTGCTTATTGTCCATGTGCTGAGTGAGCTCCTTTGTGCTTTAGAAAAAAATAAATGAGATTTTGTGTTTTCATCAAAAAAAGAAGAAAATAGAATGTATGTGCAAATACTGAATAAAAATTCAGAAAGAATCATCAAGATAAAATATAGTAATAATGAATTCAGCAAGAAAACATCACAGAGCTATAAAGAGATTAAAAGTTATGAAAAAGCACTTAAAATATTTTGATGAAAAACAGTTTGAACATATTTTTAATAAGCATTCCAAAAGAAAAGACTAGAGGGAATGACAAAATAGCAATATTCAAAAATGTAGTACTGAAAGTGTCCCAGAAGGATGTGAATACTCACATTGAAAATGCATGCTAGAAAACCACAAAGACTATAAATGCAAAAAAAGAGAACTTATAAAAGAAACAACTTATACTCAGAGCAGATGTGTCATCAGAAACAAAAGAATATAGAAGGAAATTAGTCATTTTTATTCAAAATGAGTTTATAAACATTGTCGATTTAAAGTTCTTTAAATAAACTATTATTTTCAGTCAAAGGAAAATAAATACACTTTTAAGCATCTCATCTAAGATGTTTTATTGCCCATAGAATTTGCTGAAAGAACTATTAATGAGAATTCATCACAAGAATGTTTATTGTAGCATTGTTTATAGAAGTAAACATTAAAGCAAACTAAGATATCTAGGAACAGAAAAATAGATTAATAAATTTTGTTGCATTTGCAAACATGGTACTCAATACTATATAGTAGTGAAAATGAATGAGCTATAACTGTAGAATCAACTAACTACAGGTTCTCACAAACTACCAAGTTAAAAAAAAAGTCTTTGAAGATTGTGTAGAATGTGATTTCATTAAAAAATCGAAGATAGTGGCCGGCCCAGTGGCTCAGGCGGTTGGAGCTCTGTGCTCACAACTTTGAAGGTTGCCAGTTCGATTCCCACTTGGGCCAGTGGGCTCTCAACCACAAGGTTGTTGGTTCAACTCCTCGAGTCTCGCAAAGGATGGTGGGCTGCGCCCCCGTAACTAGCAATGGGCAACTGGACCTGGAGCTGAGCTGTGCCCTCCACAACTATGACTGAAAGGACAACAACTTGACTTGGAAAAAAGTCCTGGAAGTACACACTGTTCCCCAATAAAAAAAAGTCCTGTTCCTCTTCCCCAATAAAATCTTTAAAAAAAAAAGAAATCAAAGACAAAAAAACTATACAATTTTAAAGCAGTCTGAATGCAAACTCTTTTTAGATTTTTATTTCATTCTTTTGTCTTTAATAGCTGTCTTGCTCATACAAATTACTCATTTTTTGTGGATCGCTATTAATCACATTTTCTCAAAGTGTTCAATCTAGTTTCCATAGAATTGATGACATCCTTTTTTGCTCACATTTCACATAACATTTAATTACACAGTTACATAATTAAGAATTTGGTTTAAACATGACTAATGATTCTTAGTGAGGACAGAACTCAGCTGTAGGGAGAGAAAGTATCAGTAGTCTGCTAACTGCCATTGTCCAGGACACCGTGGCAACCAGTGTCATGCTGTGTAGAAGAAACAGTAAGCACCAAGAATTTCATTCAATGGACTGTCCTTTAAGAAGTCAAGAGCTAGCCTACTTGAACCTAAAATGTAACAATGGTCATTTCTAATGATAGTACTTTCATTTGATGTTTTGTTGTTGTTGTTATTGTTGTTGTTGTTGTTGTTGTTTTTGCAGAATTGTGTTTCCTAATTTTCCTTTGGTGAAAATGTATGAATTCAACAAATTTACTTTGTCCCAATGATATTCAGATCCTATAACACTTGTTCCTACTTTTCAAAACTTACATACTTGTCAATGAATTGATATGAGAAAAATACCAGTGACAGACTACTCTTGTTCTCTTTGTAAGTTATTCCTTTCTTGGGATCAAAAATCCTGTCCAACCAGAGATTACATGTAAAAGAGTCAAGTCTTGACTCAGAGTTCATGTAGAGTGCAGAGATGCCTGCTCTACCTCATGTATCGTTACTGATCAAATTGCTCATTTCTGCCAGACCCAGTCCTTTATGGCCTTTGTCCAGTGATAAGTAAACATTGACAAATTCATACTCTTTAAATCACCTTTTCTAGATCACCTGAGAACAGTGTCCATCTTATTTTAAAATGCTTCCATCAAAACTATCATCCATGAACTTACAGAATGCCTTTGCCTTCTCCACTGCCTCGGTATGTCACACAGCACTGCTTCTGATCAATGAACTCACTTCTCTGTAAAACAAGTGTGGCAAGGGGCCTATGCTCATGGAATTCACTGGTCTCATCATGTTCTCCACCATTCTGAAATGGCTGGCTGGATAGAACGGTACAGTTGCTCTTCAAAGACTCAGTTACAGCACCAGTTAAGTGATAATACCTTGCAGAACAGAGTAAGGTTCCCCAGAAGACTATACATACTTTTAATCAGAGCTCAGTATGTGGTGCTATTGAGACAGGTTAGTTAGCATGTTGCTTGGTAGACAGGGGAGTCCCTGGTGGAATAAACAAAAAGCAGCCATATCCTGAAACTCCAGGTTCTGGAATATCTCCTTCACTCCAGGACAAAGATATGAGACCAGGCCTTGAGGTTAATAAATTATCCCAAATCCCTTCTGGCCAGACAAAAGAGCAGATCTGATAGATAGGAATGGGTTTGTTTGTTAATCCCTTCAGGATGAGCAAACAGGACAAACCTGATAGATGAATTCCATTAGAAGTCTCCAGCCCCCTTCCTCAAACAGGCAGGGGAAGGTATAAAAGTAAGCGCTTTTGCCTCAGTCACTGGCCACCCCCATTTGGGACCCCCTCCTGTTCGGGAGCTGCAACCTCTTCTCCTGCCTCTCATAAACTATCTTCCTTTACAACTTTTTGCCCCTCCCTGGACAGTGTGTCCATTCTTTGGTCTCACAAGACACGATCTCGGCCCACACCCAGAAACTCTCAACATATCCAACATCATTTACATCATTTGGGGACTCACAGAAAAACTATTCCTACTTCACTATTCTCCCCATAGCCAGGATTCATGGGTCCTGGTGGAAATTGGAGTGGCACCACTCACTATTACCTCTAGAAAAAAAAGCAAAATTTTTTCTTCCTGTGCTGGCAGTCTTATGCTCCAGTGGCCTAGAGGTCTCAATTTTAGAGAGAAGAATACAGGAAACACAATGATTCCATTGAATTGGAAGTTAAGACTATCACCTGACCACTTAGGGCTTCTCATGTTTCTGAATCTACAGGTAAAAGAGGGAGTTACTGTATGGCTGGGCTGATTGATCCTGACTACCAAGGGAAATTTGGATTGCTCCACAATGGAGGCAAGGAAGAGTATGTCTGGAATACAAGAGATCACTTAGGGTGTCTCAGTATATCATGCTGCCTCCTCTGATTCCCAAATCATTGCATCAGAGCCAGGCCAACTCTAGGGCCAAATCTGCAATCACTAGTGACCACTTAACAAATAGTTTGCTTTTAAAAATCCTCTGATTCAGAAATTAGAGATCTTACCAAATAACATAGGTTTAATCACAAATAGTCAGAACCATTCTCAATGTCACTGGCCTAAAATGTACCGAATTGGCTTATTGTCCTTTGTGCCCTTGTTAGTGAGCTGGTGGATTCTCAATAATTGGATTCTCATTGTTCTTTACAGCAGTAGCTCAACCTTGATGGCACATTAAGGTCATCCAGGGTGATTTTTAAAAATACCCACATCCACAGCCCAATATTAGAGATTTTAAGGTAATTGGTCTGGGGTGGGGCCTGGGCATTGGTATGTTTTTAAGGTTCCCTGAGTGATTCTAATATATTGCCTAAGTTGAGAACCATATATTAGAGCATTCCTTTATACAGATGCAAAGAGAGACTTGTGACCATTCTCACCAGCTCTTAATGTCAGAGCAGACACAAAAAGCCTCCACAAGATTAAATAAACACAAGACCTCTACCTAGATATAAAAGTACCAGGCCTGAGAACTGAGAACATTACAACCTTATATTCTCAGGACAGATGGCCCTTAACCTCGAGGCCAGTGAGTAACACTTGAGGCATAGTCACTGGCAATCTCTGCCACAGGCAACTATTTTTCCCTTTTTTTATTTCCTATTTTCTGATCAGGTCCCCCAGTCCTTCCTATTGCCTGCTTTTCACACCCTCCCATCCTAGCCTTTAGCTCTTCCATTTCCCACTATTGCTTTAGACATTCTAGAGGAAAAAATCAGAAAATGGAGTAAGTTATCCCTATTCCAGGACTTATACACTGATTTAGTCTTGTCTAATTCAGATTTGTGCAGATTCAGAAAGGGTCTGAACTGATGAGCACTTTGGCCACAACATGCAGAATGCGTGAAGAGGAAAAACATGTTTATTAGTCTTGTTCAGCCTGTAAAAGAGGATTGTTTCAGGCAGCAAAAGCACCCATTTATTAGCAATATTTTTATTTGCTGAATTATTTATAATCCAGCCTTATTTATTATGTCAAAATGGCCTCCTAAAAATCTAGCTTTACACAAATTCAGATTGGCATTTCTCATCCATTGCTTCAACATCTGTCTCCTTCTTTTGGTTGTTAGTTTATATTGCTCCCACTTTACATGGCCACAGGAGGTCATGACCAGTATTGGAAAGATGAGTGTGTGAGAATGATTCTGTGATATATAAGTTTGGAGATTCTAGTTCAAACACAAATTGAAGAGTTTCTTTTATTGCAAAATTTCTCAAATATTTAAAATGTTAGTATGTATCATCATTGTCTAAACAGGAGACACTCTACTGGCTTTGCAAACTTCATTGACCACAAAGGGAAAAACAAGTTTAAAGAGAACCTTGAGAGACTGATATTCCACAGAATATACTTATGAAATGCTGCTTAGAGTTTAATCATTGGTGATGATAAAGATAATAATCATATGAGTCTCGAAAGCTCTCCCACCAGAGAATCCTGCATTCCCAGGGTATTTGTATTGTGGGAGCATATGAAAACTTTTCATTGTCTTATTGTCCTCTCTCTCTGGAGCTCCATTTGCCTCCTAGGGTAAACTCCACAATTTCTTAACATTGGAGTCAGGAAGGTAGTAGAGACCTGAAATGGTCCTGTAGTTTTCATTTTAGGGACCTGAATATTTCTTCAGGCCCCAAGGATAAGGAGAGGCGGAAGATTCTGGGAAACACAGGGATGAAAAGATAAGACAACACCCTTGTGAAGAGGCGGACACACAGAAGGGAAAGGAGAGGTGGTGTTTGACATTTATGAGCCATTTAAGTGTATTTATTTATTTTCTAATAGGTTTGTACTTGCAAATAGTACTAGATTGAAAATAAGCACACACAAAAAGTTAAGTCCCTCTCTTTCCCATTTCTTCTAGTTACCCTGTTTCCTACTCCCCTTGTAAGAGTCACTACTATTAGTAGTTTGCTGTGTATTCCTCCAGAGATTCTCTGTATTTTAGCAACTGAATATGAGATAGATAGGTAGGTAGGTAGATAGATAGATACATAGATAGATAGTTAGACAGATGATGGATAGAATCCAGGAAATTTTATAATTAAAAAAATTTTAATGCTATGACTAAGAAAAATGTAGAAAATAATATGATCATTTAAAATATAACTGAAGTGGCATTTGAAATTTGTGAGAGTAAATTGGATTATTTAATAAAGAGTATTAGTCAGCTGGATAGGAAACTGGAAAAATAAGGCCAAAACAGTTTAAACTGAAACTACAAAACTGTCAGAAAATAATGAGTAGGTTTTTGTGTATATGTATGTGTATATAGTTACATGCATATATATATCTTCCATAGTAAAATATATATATATATACAATCTTACCTAAACAAGGCTTCCAGTTTTTCTAACTCATGAAATAAAAGATTATTAAATTTTACTATGGAAGATTTTTTAAAACAATCTTTATAGATTAAATTAAATTAAATTCAAAAGACATATGGAAAATGAAAAATATTTTCAACTTACAAGTGAGAGAAAAGGCTAGTTCAATTCAATGAGAAAATACAAATTGCCAAATAGAAAAATAGTCAATGGACATAAATAGCCTTTTACACACACACACACACACACACACACAAAACAAACAAACACATACACACACACACATATATAAATAACCAATATTCACTTGAAAGTCTCACTTACAATGAGAGAAATTGGAATTTTAAAAATGAAATAGCGTATCAAAGGCCACGATCAACAGAGTAAAAAGGCAACCCAAGAAATGAGCAAAAATATTTTCAAATCACATATCTGATAAAAGGCTAATATCTAGAATATCTAATGAATTCCTACAACTCAACAACAACGAAAAATCAGCCCCATTAAAAAATGGGGCAAAGTGCCAGGAGCTAGGGGGTGGGGGAATAGGGAGAGGTTAATAAAATGGTACAAACTTTTAGCTGTAAGATAAATAAGGTCTGAAAATCTAATGTAAAATATTGTGACTGTAGTTGGTTGTCCTGGATTGTATAATTGAAATTTGCTAAGGGAGTAGAACTGAAACGTTCTCACCAAAATAATAATAATAATAATAATAATAATAATAATAATAATAATAATACATAAAATAAAAATGGGCCAAGGACTTGCACAGACATTTCTCCAAAGAAGATATACAAATGGCCAACAAGCATATGAAAAGATACTCAATATATTTATCATTAAGAAAGTGCAAATCAAAAGCACAATGAGATAACACATGCATTCATTAGGATAGCTACTATCCAAGAAATAAAAAAAAGAAGTAAAGGGAGAAAAGAAATGAAGGGAGGAGAGAAAGAAAGAAAGGAAGGGAGGGACGGAGGGAGGGAGAGAGGAAGGGAGGAAGGAAGGAAGAAAATAACAAGTAACAAGGGTTGACAAGAACGTTCGAGTTTGGACAAGTAAGTTCGCCAACTCACCCTAGAAAAAGTGTGATATACCTCTTTGCTGACTATCACTTGGTCACCTTAGAGCCAATTCATGACTTTTGCATCACGACAATGCACCAGCTCACATGGCACTGTCTGTGAGGGAGTTTTTAGCCAGTAAACAAATAACTGTATTGGAACACCCTCCCTACTCACCTGATCTGGCCCCCAATGACTTTTTTCTTTACTAGAAGATAAAGGAAATATTGAAAGGAAGACATTTTAATGACATTCAGGACATCAGGGATAATACGACGACAGCTCTGATGGCCATCCCAGAAAAAGAGTTTCAAAATTGCTTCGAAGTGTGGACTAGGCCCTGGTGTCAGTGCATAGCTTCCCAAGGGGAGTACTTTGAAGGTGACCGTAGTGATAGTCAGCAAGGAGGTAGGTAGCACTTTTTCTAGGATGAGTTCACGAACTTAATTGTCAGACCTCATACGTACAATACATAAAAATACACGTATACCTGTGATATTAAAATTTCATGAAGGGAGCAATTAAGAAAAAATGTCTAATAGGTCTACTTTAAGAAGTAATAATGAAAATAATGTTGAGAAACACTGGAGTAGACTAAAATGCTATAACAAACACCCCTCAAATCTCAGTGGCTTTACAAAATAATTTTTTTCTCACTGATATTGCAGTCTAATGCTAGTTAGTGGGGGCTATGGAGTGCATGCTCCTCCACACTCATGTGGGAACCCAAGCTCCTCCATCTGGTGGCTTTACCATTCCCTAGGGCTTTTGAGAACCCTCCAGGATCCTCTGCATCTGGTTGTCCAGTGAGCAAAAGAAAGAACAAGTAGAAGATAAAGCAGGATATTTTAGGAGTTAGGCTTGGCAGTGGCTGCACAACTTTTGCCTACTTTCTGTTACCACAGACTAGTCACATGACCTCTCCTAAATTCAAGACAACTGGGAAATGTAGTCTAGCCTTGTGCAAGGAAGGAGAGAATAGAAATATTGGAGAAGAACAAGTTGGTCTTTGCCTCATAAGACAAGGATGTTAAGTTTCCTGGAGTCTCACAGACCTCATTATATTTTCTGAAATGATAAGATATACTTGAGAAAAAAATGGAGAACAGTTCAGTTTAGTCCTATGCTTCAACTATGGGTTTTCCTTCAATCCTCTCCAAGCTTTACTAGTGGTAAGCATTTTAACTGGTTAATAAAAACAAGAAAAAAAATTGAAAGGTTTGTTCCCTAACATACTTAATATTGAAGAGAATATGGAGGAAAAGTTACAATGACTCTTTGTACAAGGTTATAAACAGCTGTTAAAGGCACCTTGACAATGTCTATCACAATTTTGAATGCATACATCCATTGATATAGCAATTCCATTTATAGAAATTCATCCTAGAGAATATTACCTCAAGTAAAAGTAGCTCCCTCTTGCATTCGGTCTACCATGTGTCAAAGGCACAGAGTGGGTAGTAATTGACAGAGTTGGGATTTGCAACCAAGCAGTTCATCTCTAGAGTTTATATCCCTAATTCTTACCTGTCATGCACACAGACATGCCAAAGCAAAGTATTGAAAATAACCTAAATGTCCATCAATAAGGGATTGGTTAAGTAAATATCACATCCAACAAAGCTATGAAAAATAATGTGCCATTTTTATATGAGTCCATGTGAAAGTATCCCTCCAATCCTGGAAGATTCTCAAAAGTCCTAGGGAATGGTGAAGCCACCAGATGGAAGGAACTTGGGTTCCCTTGTGAGTGTGGAGGAGCACACACTCCACAGCCCCCACTAACTAGCATTAGACTGCAATATCAGTGAGAAATAAACATACCGCTTAGCAAAAATACTACAGGGAAAGACAATGAATATAATAGGCTATCACTGTGTAAAAAAATTTGAAACGCATTTCTTCGGGGGAAAAAAAAATCACAAGGGTAGTATTGATAGCTCCTTAACAGAGGAACTAAGAATTTGGTGGGAAACTTTCTTTGAATACTATTTTGTACATTGGAATTTTGAAATAGGTGCCAGTAATCCCCATTTGAAACAAAAATATTTTTTTCATTAACCTGTAAAAATGTACAAAGGTGATTGAAATGATGACAATAGTATATGTGGTGGTTTAACCTATAAACTTTCTTTGCCTAATCTAGCTAGAAGCAGAATTGATTAATTGATACTCCCTTCCCTTTCCTCTCATTACCTGTGAAGTAGCAATTCCCAGTTCTATTAAACTGGGAAGAGTGTTTGGGGGTGTGGATGGGTGATCATATCAGCACATGACACAGGTCTCATCTATTGTCTCAGCATATTTCTCATCACCTCCGCCATTTTGTTATCCTTGGTACTTGCTAGCTTAGACCAAAATTCTAGCTGAGTCCTCTCAAAATTCTCCATTTTAACTCCTGGGATTTCCCAAGACCTGATTCCTATTCCACCAAATACAAAAAAACTTCTTCCTGTGAACTCGCTATCAGCATGGGTGAAGGCTTTCCCTAGAGTTAGTAGGATGTGAATCAGAGATGGGTAAATCCCCTTGGAGGAGGGTAAGCTTTTTATTTACACATTTGTTAGTATGTTAGTTTTTAAAATCCCATAAAAATTGACAAATGAAAATTTGATAGCATTTTCATAAGGTTGGGGTAGGTCAAATAGAAGGTCAACATGAAGGACAGAAGAATTAAGAAGCCTCCTAGGGTTGGTCAGTTCAATAAAACCTAGGACCTCACTTTTCTCTTTCAACAAGGATCCCAACATCTGAACTTTCTGAACATGTTGCAAAATTCCTCTTGTCAGACCCACGTATCTGAATGCATAAGAAGTATTCTATTTTATAGGGTGTGTTTCTTCATCACTTTTCCATTTAAGGAATGTTATACTGCCTTTCCTCACCAGGTGACAGCGGTCCATGTTTTATGCTTTTATACAGCCTTTTGGAGTGCCCTGGCAGTGCTAATCAAACTTTTATGCATATTTATGGAGATTTTCTGATTCAGTAGTCCTGGGTGGGGCCTGAGATTCTGAATTTCTATCAAGCAGTGTCAATGTTGCTGATCCTCAGACCACATTTTAAATAGGAAGTTCCTTGAGTGATATTAACATTAATCAGTCACAGCAAATAGTACATTCTGAGTACGTGCAATGATAAGTGTGGACGTAGGGAATAGAAGAGTAGTACACAGTCATATAATGAAAAGTTCTATGGAATAGCATATGCAGAAGCAGAATGGCATTTTGGTGAAAAACATGAGGTGTGGAACTTCCCAAACTTTATTTCAAGCTACCAATGCCATTATTCACAATCCATGTAAACTTAGAGAAGTAACTTAACCATGTTAAGCTTCTGTTCTTTCAGTAGTTAAAGGTAACAATCTGTGTAACATAAGTGTCAGCTTATGTTGTCATTTTTGTAAGTTAGAAATGGTGAAATGTGGGCAATTTTGCATGGCTCAATCTAATAGCACAGCTTCCTAGAGCAGTGGTAAATACTAAAATGGATAGCATATGTGAGAATCATAACAGAGCTCCAGGCTCAGAATAAGAACATAATAAATTCTAGTAAGTACAGCAGGTTCTTGAATAACATGGTTTCATTGAACATAACTTGGTTCAACATTGTTTTGTTATGACATTGATGAGATGCCATAGGAACTTAACTCTTGTTTATATCAATTAGCCTATGGTTAAATTGGTTTTGTTAATGTCTTTTTGCCATAGTTTCAAGAATCTATTGAACATGTCAAGTGAGGATTTACTGTATTTCTTTTATTCTAAATATTAAAGAAGGTTCATTTTAAAGGATGAAGATAGGAAACAAGTAGATATTTTTGTCCTTTGTCCTTTATCACCTAGAGGCTTCTTGGATAATTTTTTCTTTCCTTTTTTTTTTCTGTCAATATAACATTATAATTAAAATCTCTGACTCTGAAGCCAGACTGCTTGAATTCCAATCTGCCAGGTACTAGCTGTGTGACTTTTGGAAAGTTACTTTACCTCTCTATCTTTCACTTTCCTCATCTGTAAAATGGGGAAATAATACTATCTACCTCATAGGACTGTTTTGATACTAAATGAGCTAATATTTATAAAGTGATTACAACTGTGTCTGGCACATAATAAATGTAAGTAAATGATAGATATGTAGATTACATAAGTAAATGATAGGTTGATACATACATACATACATACATATGTACATACATACATACATACATACTCTACCTTTGACTATCTGACTACTCTTCCCAAAAGTAACCTGTTGATAATTTGTTAATTCCAATAAAACAATTATTACTGACCAATAGAACAACTGGTTAGTAACCAATAAAAACAAACCAGTAAAAGTTTAATGTTTTTCCTTTTTTTCTGGTCCATTTGAACATGGGTATAGAAAACAACTACAGAAACATGGAATCTGAAATTTGGAAGATATTTTAGAAACAAACTATTAAATTTCTTCATTTTCCAGTTAAGAAATTTGATACATAGAAAAATGAGACCTCTTCAAATATGCACCTAAGTGATTTGGGGATGGGAGATGTCCGTGAAATCATCCTAAAGCTACTCGTCTCTCATAGCTACCAACTGTCAACTTATATTCCCAGCAAATCTCTGACTAGGTGCTATCAAAGGGCAGAATGTATTGGCCTCGATTTTACTTTTCTTCTCTGCTTTTACTAATCAGCCCCTGTGGAAAAAGCAGAATAACCAGTTACAGCCTTTGAAATAAAGCTCTTGACATCACATTTCAGTTGGCCATACAATTAATACTCATAGACTCAAAAGCAGTTCTGAGGTCCTGTGGGATGCCCCAGGACAGATACGAATACTTTAGGTTTAAAGAATGTATTTATTTGTTGTTGTGTGCAGCTGCTCCAAAAAAATAGGCTGGACTGGAGTCAATACTGAAATTGCAAGAGAGTCTCAGTCATTCAGTACAAGCACAGTTTAAGACGTTGGTCAAAACTCTTACCTCTTCATAAATACGTATTTTATAATGGACAATGTGGCTCAGAGAAAAGTAATAGAAAGCAAAATTGTTAGGAAGCAAGAGCTAAGAGTTAGAGCTGAGGAGGAAAGTTATACTTGGCTCCCTTGGATATCCTGAGTTGACCGAATTATGGATGGTAACATCCATGATTTTAGTCCATGAGATTTGAAAGAAACAAGTAACATTGAAGTCATCAATTCTCCAAATAGCACACATCCCACAAAAGTATATCAAAACATATGACAGCCTTACTTGTCTTAGAACTAGAGGATTTATTCTATACGTGTACTATGTTTTGGTAGAATGCCTCTATGTTAATTAGGATTAACCAGCTGCTGGAAGAGCTATCAGTCACTTAAAAAGTAAAGAACTTATTTCTTTTTCATATAACAGAGCATATGACACCTAGCTGAAAGGAGAGCTAAGAAATATAGTCTCTAGCTGGACAGTCACTTTCCAGTCACAATTTTATTAATGTCAAAAAGAAATTAATAGGTTTTAGAGGACAACTAGAAGTCTCCACTATATTCACAAATAGGATTTAATGAAATGATACCTCAGTGAATCATAGCGAGAATTTTAAAGTCATCCAAAAGATGGGTATTCTTTTTTTTTTTTTTATTAGTTTCAGGTGTACAAGACAAGGTAATACTTAGATGTTCATCATTTATATCCCTCACACTGTGAACCCCCCTCCCCCCATCCACTATCCCTCCGACCTCACACTGAACCATCACATTATATATATAAAATTATAGTTGGCATTCATTAATGTTTAGCTTCTGGTGTACAGTGCCATGATCAGGTATCCACAGTATCCCTGAGGTGGTCTCCCAAATAGGACACATGTCCATCGGATACCCAACAAAATCTTTACAACATTATTGAATACCTTCCCCAAATTAATTTTCAAAAAAACCCTGAGGCCATCTTGTGGTTACCAGCTGCTTCCAAATCCCTTCACCTTTCCCCTTATCCCCAACCCCCCCCCCACACCCATCTAACAACTCTTGGTTTTTTCTTTGTGTCCCCAAAACTGTTTCTGATTAGTTCATTCACATAGTCTTTTCTTTAGATTCCATATATAAGTGAGATCATATGGTACTTGTCTTTCTCTTTCTGACTTATTTCACTTAACATAATGTTCTCTAGATCAAGGTGGGTATTCTTTAAGATTAATATCTTCTAAGTGTTTTTGTAAGCTAGTTTATGTCAGATTCCACTATAATGACTTTGCATCCAGGAAAAGTAATTCCTCCAATGCTACTATTCACCGGTATATTAAAAGTGGTTTGTTAATAAATAATTCCAATCCACGTTTTTCATCATTTTTTCTTATCCTATAATATTTATTCATACTAATCTCTCCAGTCCTTCATTAGATACCGTGTTTCCCCGAAATAAGACCTAGCCGGACAATCAGCTCTAATGCGTCTTCTGGAGCAAAAATTAATGTAAGACCCGGTATTATATTATTATATTATATTATATTATATTATATTATATTATATTATATTATATTATATTATATTATATTATATTATATTTATTACATTACATTACATTACATTACATTAAAGACCCAGTCTTATGTTATAGTAAAATAAGACCTGTCCTGTGAGCACTTCTAAGACTGCAAATGTCTTAAAGGTACCTTAATATCAGTGGTACTCAATAAAAGGAAAAATTTAGGAGACACTTTAATAAATACCTATTGACTGAAGTAAATGCATCTGAGCCAGAATCTGTTCATTAGGACCAAAATGGAATAGCTGCTAACATTCCAATAGATATCAGCTTGATAATTTATTGGTAAGCAATTCCATGATACTAAATAGGAGTGGAAATAAAATGAAAATCAACACCAACTTGGACCACATAGCAAAATTTGGCCTAGGAAAGAATAAAGGAAAAGCAAAAAGAGAAATGATAGTGAAAGCAAAGAACGAAAGAAGGCAGATGTAGAACTGAAATAGTAAAAAGCAAATGGCAAAAGCAAAATGGCTCAATCCTATGTGAACTTTGTATAACACAAAATTAATATTGGCCAAATTGATCTTAAACTAAACACATTGCAAGAAGGCAAAGCACATTTCAAGACATAAATATAGCAGATCTGGGATAGATTTTCTCAGTAACTTGCCATAACTACTCCCTTTCTATCCACTCCTGATTTTTGGCAGCATGTGCCATTGGAATCCTATGGGAGAAGGTGGAAATGGGAAAGAATAATTATGAAGTGACCATAGATGGAGGGAGATGAGGAAGATAAGGTAAAAGGTTGGAGATAAGGGATAAAGTCATGTACTTTAGAGTGGCTGACAACCAAACCTAACAGATCCTCTTCAAACACAAGGTTGTCCTGGCATTGTCTACACAACACTGAAGCAGGGCTTGCCTGCAGTGAAACAAACATCAGCCAACATTTGAACTGAAATAAAATAAAGCAAAGGAAGAGAAGAACAGAAACATGGGAACAAAGCCAATGATAATGGCTCAACAGTCAATGTTGGAATGAAAAACAAACTGAGAAAAGAAATTTGTATAATCAAATAAAGCAGGACAATAAAGCAGCAACAAGATCAAATTTCTGATTCCACATATAGCAAGGTAATCAAGCAAAGGTGCAATGACCAAGGCAGTATAAAACTAATCTAATGCTCTTGGAAAATTAATATTAAGATGGATGATTTAAGAAAAAAGTATTTGAACATCTTTAAGCAAAGAATATTTCCACTTCTTCCAGTCAGGCTGCCTGGAGATGTAGAAAGATAACCTGAATTCTAATTTTAATTCTGCCATTGACAATTTGTGGCCAACAGTAAGTAATTTAAATATATATATACATATATATGTATATATATACATATATAATATAATATTTAATTTTTTGAAAAATATAAAACACTTTAAAAAATTGCATTTACTCAAAGTAAAATGAGAAGTTGAACTAATAGTCAATGAATCTTCAAAGTGAAAGAGTAATTTTATTTTTACTTTTATCTCTTTGGCACGTCTTCAGCAGGAAACTGAATCGAAAGGTTGTAATCCTATTTACACAATCAATTACAGATTATCCATCTCTGACAAATTTTGTGTCTAAATTTCGAACAGTATATGCTTCACTTTATTTAATTACATTCTATTAACATTATTCAATACTCCATTTACTTTTACAGCGGCATTTAAAATTTACCATGTGCCAGGAACTATGCTAGGCCCAAGCAACACGTATCATCTCGGGCATCCTGCACAGTCATTTTTATTATGATTATTCCTATTTTTCACATGAGTTCTTATTATTCCAATTTTACAAATAAATACTTGGGGCTAAGAAAATTTAAGTGAGTTGACCAAAATTATACAGCTAGTAACTGGCAGTGCTGAAATTAGAAGGTAAATTTGTGTAACTCCAAAGCATGTTCTCTCTACATGACATTATGCTATTCCCCCTACAGCCTTCAGCTGAGTACTGACTGGTACATGCATATAAGGATAATACCAGATGTCAGGGAAAAAAATCACCCCAAAAGAGCAGTGGAAATAATCCGCAGTGCTCACATAGGGCCAAAAATAAAATGAAACCAAAAAGGAAAAGCTCATAATCCTTAGGTTATCAGGTAGAATACTCAGAAATTTGTAGCCATTTTCCTGGGGAAAATTTAACCTTAGACTACTGTGATTCTACCTAATAAAACATAGTAATGCAGGACTCAAAAAGATAAAACTTCCCTATTAACTATGTCCCAGAACAAAACAGAAAAATATTCAATTCCTGACGTGGTAAAATCCATAATATTGCTCATCCAAAAATTACTGGGAATATAAGAAAGGAGAAAAATGCTACCCATAAAGGGTAGGAAAAAATCAATCAATAGAAACAAATCCAGAACTGACAGAGATAAAAGAATTGGTAGAAAGGACATTAAGTAGTTTTAAAAAAATAAACTGTATTCTATATGTTTAATAAGATAGAGAAAAGACTAACTTTGTTCAATAGAAACATAGAAGATGTAAAAAAAGGAAAATCCCCAATCAAATTTCTAGAAATGAAAAATGCAACACCTTAAATTAAAAATACACTGGATAGCATTAACAGCGTATTAGATCCAGCAGGAAGAAAAAAATGGTTAATGTGAGGCTATAACAATAGAAACAATAAAAAATGAAACAGAAAATATTGGGAAAATGCATAATCAATGAGCTGTATTACTATAGTTAATAATATTGTATTATATACTTGAAAGTTACTGAGAGAACAGATCTTAAATTTCTCACCACCACAAAGAAATGCCAATTATTTGAAGTGATGCAGGTGTGAACTAACACTATGATGGGAATCATTTTGTAATATGTAAGTGTATCAAATCAACACTTTATACACCTTAAACTTATACAGTGTTATATGTCAATTATATCTCAATGAAGCTTAAAAACTTAAAAGCAGCCAGAGAAAAAAGACATCTTATACGCATCTTTATATCAAGGATGACAGCAGATTTCTTTTTGGAAATAATACAAGTCATTAGACTTTAAATCAAAGCTTTAAAAAACTGGGGGAGGAAAGCTTTCTATATCAAGCCAAATATCTTGGAAAATTGAAGGGCGAAAAGAGGGCGAGGGGAGTTTCAGACGTACAAAGGTTGAAAGAATTCACTACTGCAGATCTGAACCACAAAAAAGGCTTTTAAAAAAGTCTCTTATTAGAGAAAATGTGGATCTACATAACGTCCAGAAGGGCACGAGAAATAATAAGTACATGGATAAAAAAGGTAAATTTTTCTTATTTTAAAAAGTCTGTTTAAAAGATAATTGTTTAAATAAAATAATAATGTATTGCGGAGTTATGTAGAAATAAAGTGTATTGCAGCAACTGGACAGAAGCCAAGAGCGGGGAAATAGAAATACACCTTTATAACACACATACTATATATGAAATGGTACATTACTTGAAAGTAGACTGTGATAATCTAAAGATATGTATGTAATCTTGTACTGTACTGTAAACTTGTATTGTAAACACACACAAAAATAACTATAGCTAATAAACAAATTAAGCAATAAAAAGGAATCTTAACAAAATACTGAATTAATTCAAAAGAAAGCAGAGAAAAAGGAAATGAAAGATAGTAAAATAGTTTCCACTTAAGGAAATGCTTCTTTTCTGCTACTTGTCAGATAGCTATGCCTGCTATGGATTGAAGGTTTGTGTCCCCTCAAAATTCAAATGTTGAAGCCCTAACCCCCAATGTGATGCTATTTGGATATGGAGCCTTTGGATGGTAATTAGGTCATGAGTGTGTTGCCTTCATGATGGGATTAGTGTCCTAAGCCTAGACGACCTTTCTCCACCATGTGCAGTCATCTGCAAACCAAGAAGAGAGCTCCCACCAGCACCTTGATCATGGACTCCCCAGCCTTCAGCACTGTGAGAAATAAATGTCTGCTGTTGAAACCACCCGGTTTTATGGTATTCTGTTATAGCAGCCTGAGCAGAAGATTGATAGCCTCACTCTGCAACTGAAAAATAATGACTTATGAAGATTGTTACTTCGAGTCCTTTGCAAAAGGATATAAAAATGTCCGAGGCTGCCGAGTACACATTGCTCAGGACGAGTTTCTCAGGTGGGTGAATCTGCACATTCCCACTGAGACACCTAGTGGTGGGCCGTTTATCTGGAGATGAAAGGAGACCTATAAGCTCAGTGTTAATGCGTTTTAACTCATAAAAAGCACAACTGGGCCTCTGCGCTTAACTCTAGGATCTTTGTACGCTAACTTCTGTTTAAATCATCCCAATGAGGCATAAAGAGAAAACAGAATGTGTAAACAAATCATCCTGGGTCAAAGTCAGGACCATATGCCCTCATCTCTAGATTCTCATACTAACTGACTACTAATTGACCCACTCTGTTTTAATTTTAATTACTTCTAAATTAATGATTTTAATTATTTTAATTGCAATTTAATTAAATAATAATTGCCATTATTAACTCTCATGTTTCTTTTTAAAAATCATTCATTTATAAAACAAAATACCGTAGGGCATTATTTGAATCTTTGGGTTTACTTTTGTGCAACTAATAGTTGCTTAATAAATATTAAATGTATATTGAATATTATACTATAATGAGTAAATAAATATTAAAATATAATGAGACAATATGCTAAGCCCTAAACAGAAGAGCATTCTAATATGAATCTAAATGCAGATATAAGCATTATAATATGAATCAAAATGCATCTAGGTCTGAAGTTACCAAGATTATTCAAAAACTATTGTTCTCTAGAAGAAATCCCTTAAAGAATTGTCACCAATTAAAAAACTCTGATTCTACAATAATACGAGTATATGTGGGAAAAGTAATCCAACTCGTATCAGAGAAGTTTAGGGATTTAGAGTGAAAGCAAGTATTGTTCATTGAATTAAACTACAATGAAGTTATAAATGGGCACATTCTTCCAGGAGGAATAACACCCACAATACAATTCTATAAATCTCTTCTTTCAAACAGGTAAGAGTAAGCTATGAGAGTAAGCTATCTCTGAGATACAGAGTTATCAAGATTCTTTCCTGGTTTTGTTAAATAACAAAGTATGAAATACTTTGTTATTTTTTTTTAAGATTCTGTCTCTTATATTCAAATGTGTTTTGCAACAACTGTTCTCTAAAAGAGATTTGAACCTTTAAAACTGTTAGGAGTACATGAGAAAGAACCTGAGAACTTGTGAGTATAATGAATCAATATTCCTCAGTACTTAATGTGAATTAGGAGTTTATACTACAAATTTTGATGAACACATGTAGAAGTCAGAATAAAAGGGGGGAAAATTCTCTTGACTGAAAGACTACATATTCAGGGAGAAATAACTGATTTGGGGCCACAGGACCCTTGTCCATTGTTGATAACCTTTTTGATAAAATAATTGCAAACAATATAGAGAGTCAACAACCAAACCCATAATAAAGCTAAGTGGTATGATCCTCTAAACCAGAGGTCTGTAACTTTTTCTGTAGAAGACACCAAATATTTTAAGTTTTTCAGACCAGATGGCTTTTGTCTCTGTTATTCAACTCTGTCTTTGAAGCACAAAAAGAACTGGAGACAATGCTGTAAACAAATGGTTATGGCTGTGCTCCAATAAGCTTAATTTACAAAAACACAGGCAGGTGGACAGAATTTTCACTACAAGATATATAGTTTGCTGATCACCTGGTCCAAACTCCCAACATCTTTTTTAGGTGATAGTCCCATCTGAGGACAGGCCCCAGGTCAAATTCTTAGATGCCATATCTCTTTGCAGTCTATGTATCTTCCTCAACTTTCCAGTCTCCTCCTTTTCTGTTTCTTCCTCCCTCCACCACAACCATGAGTCTGGAATCCTCAGGCAGCCCATTCTCAGAAACCCTGACTGGCTCTATGGGAAGAAAGTAGACCTTAATGAGGCATGATTATAAAGTGATTGTTAGGGATTTATTATGTTTGGAACAGGAAATACGTAAGGTGATTACTTAACCCTGCTATCATGACTGATAAGAGTGGGACTCACCATAGGGGAGATATTTAGAGAACCTCAAACATACCAGATGACAAACAGCTAATGGCTACAACCTGACTCACATAACAGTAACTTTTCTTAAGACAATTTTATATGTAAACAATGAGGGTTAAACTACGAAGCAAGTTCCACAATAGAGTCAAGTAGGTGTGTAGCTTTCTGGCAAACCCAGGCTGACAATATTACTATGAAGAGATGTCATTTGACAAAAAAAGGAAAACCACAGAATTTCTTATCTTTCACAATTAAGAGCAGGAAACATTTTCTAAAGATTAGAATTTCATTATATATCAAGAGCCACCATTTCTTTTGTAGAAGTTATAGAACTAGTTTGATGCCACAAGGTAGACACAAAGGTAAGGAAAGAAATGTTAGCTGATGGCTTTAAGTGATGCCATACTGGTGACGACTCTAAATAACTGTCAGTCAGGTGGCTCACAGGAAACAAATGGTACACTCAAACGAGGTTATTGTAGGAGAGATTAATACAGAAAACTTATAAAGGGTATCAGTGGGGAAATCAACAATAATCACACAATTTTTATTGTTTAAATTGTGCCACTTTTGAGGGTGAAAGAAAGCTTCATCAATAAATTTTGCCAAGACAATAGGCCTGGCGGATCCAAGTTGTAACATTTAGAATAGAGCAGTACCCTCTGGCTAGCAAAAATAAGAAGCTGTTATCACCATTACAACTAAAAGGACAAAGAGAGGAAATGGTTACCAGAACCTAGATTGCAGCAAGATGAAAAAGGTCAACTAATGGGCTGGGGCCCTCAGGAAAGAAAATCATCAAAGCTGTGATAAACTAACACAAAAGGAGTGGGTGAATTAAAATTTCTACCTCACTGTCCTTCATCCTTCTAAACTCTTGCCAATATCTCCCATTGGCTGAAGCCAACCAGAAACTGGAGGTCAAAAGAGCCTTTGATGCAGTCGTTATGGGTCAGCTTCCCTGTGGTACAAGGCAGGATAGGGAAGGGTGGAGAGTATATCTGGAGGGGAAAATGGAAGATATCCACCACAGTAAATATCTTTGCAAAGGTATCCAAAATTGGAACCATTCTTCAGCTCTGATCTCTTCTACAACTCTTTTGATGCATTCTAATAGAGCTCAACTCCTACCTTCTTCTTAAACAATCTTCTCCCTGTTCATGTCTTATTAGATTGTATGAAAAAAAGAAAGGAAGCAAGATCTTTTGCCTCCAATTGACTGAGGGTAAGACTGATTTGTTTTGTTTTTTTGTTTTTTGTCTTTGTTTGTTTTTTGTTTCTGTTTTTTACAGAGGAATAAGCAAAGCACTAGGTTTTCATGCATGTATTTAGCCTCCTTCACTCCCTAATTCAAAAATATCTGGCAATATTTCTCGGCCATAGGCTGATTATGCAGGTATCACCAGCCGGGGAATAAAAATAAAAGGGACAATTTTTTTTCTTTTTTTTTCTCATTTGTCATAGGAGACTCCCTCACTTCACTTTCTGGTCTACAAATGTCCCCAAAGAATCTTAGAAGTATAGAGTTTGGTAAAACCAATCAACAGTTCAGACCGATAGCAAGGCTGCTTGAGTACAAATGTATAATGCAAAATGAATGGGCAAAATGGATATGTGCTGTACTGTCATCACAAACCACACACTGACCACTTCACATTATGTCATTACTATCCCTGAGGATGAACAATGAAGGTAGAATATCAAGAAAGAAAGAATGTTCACCTATGCAAAGTGTGGCCCTTCCTTTCTGGATGGATATGAAAGCCAAAAGGTGGGGTGATTATATGACCAGCATCCTAGAGGATCTAGAGCAATCATTTTACTTCCAGCCTCCTCCCCCCACACACACACAAAACACACACACACACACACACACACACACACACACATCTGCTGGCGAAAGTCTTTTGTTATACTTCCTAAAATATTACCAAGAGAAGGTTGGTGTGGTGTCATCCACTTTTCTTCAAGGAGATCTCTCCCATTTTATCAAAAACCTATCGGTATGTCTTCCATTTTTTAAACCCAATAACTCTATAATTCAATAAGTTGAAAAAGAAAAATAAAAATCCTTTTTTCCTGACAAATTGAATCTACTTCTTCAAACACAAATTGAGTTTTGCAGGAGGACTAGGCTACTTTAAATATTCAGGACAGTTAAAAAAGAGGAGGAAAGAAGTAAATCTAAAGGGGGGGGGGAAGAATGCAAAAAAAGAAAGCGAACCACTATTTTACAAGAAATAAAAATATTAAGGAAATAATGAATGGCAGATCATTCTAGTTAGGGTAGGAAAAAAGACAGTTGTATGGTAGATCATTTTTCTGGGCTATCGCATGCATGAGAGTATTGCCTAAGCACTCTGAGTAATCATAGTGACACAAGTGATCTCACTTCTGTTTCCTACCATAAGGAAAGCACCATTCTTGACCTAACCTAGTATTTCCCAAACTACACATGTAGATACTGTTCACACCTTTAGCGTTTGAACAAATAGGAAGGTAAAACAGGAAGCTCTTCAGAGCATCAGTCATTTTCAGAGATGCCCTCACCTGAATGGTTGCCCCAGGTAAGGCATAAGTGGATTGCAGGAGGATGGCAGCAAAAAGCTAGAAAAGGGTATCTTTATAGAGAGATTCTCTTAATAGGATATGATTTGCCACCTGGCAATGATCTTAAAAGAAAGTTAACCTACTTCAACCAATTGAGGATTTACTGAGTATCTATTATATGCAGCACATAAGACTGAGCCCTATGGTGATTATGATAAAGACCACAGTTTTAAGTAAAATTGGCTTCCTCTAATGAACTTGTAGAGTTCATCATATTCTACCCGATGCAATTATTGTTTGGAAGATCACAACTCACTTTTGAGTTTGTCTTAATTCTCTAGTTCTTAATAACTAGAAAAAAAACTTAATAGTTTTTCTATGGCATTCCTTGTAATAATGATCCTCACCTCCTTTATTCCTCGTACTTTATTTTGCCTCATCTTGATTTTTTTTTATCTTCTGGCACTAATGAAATTATTGAAAGTCACTTCAAATGTTTTTGAAAAAAGTAAATCAATATTGATTGAACAAATCAATTATTATAAAACATTTCCTGCTTCTAAGGGAACTCACAGTCTAATAAACAGATAAAGTTGTACAATATTATTGAAATATTATATAAAGAATGGAAATCATAAGAGGGAAGCCCAAAATAAATATGGTTTAAAGGAAAAATGAGGTCACAGCCAGGTAGGAGACCACTTTTAGAGGACATGGTCAGTGAAATGAACATTGAATGACAGGAGAATGCCAATACCTGAGCAAGTGAGACTGGGAAGAAGAAAGCTTAGGGCACGTTTAGAGCATGTTAATTTCAAATCCTATTTGGCAGAAGCCTAAGATAATGGCAATAAAGCTGGAAACACAGTTTGCAGCCAAGTGGTGAGGGATGGCTATAAATGTCGAGGCAACTGGGAGTCTACCAAGAGTTTTTGAGCAGAAGAGTGATAAGATTGAAGTGATCTAAGAGGTCATATAATGGCAAGTAGGGAAAATGAGGCCCCCAGGACAAATGTCTAGCCAAGTGTTTAACAGGCAAAGAGCCATCCTCTAGGATGCCTGAGGAGGAAGCATGCTGTCTGCCTCATTTCTACAAAGATTAAAATAGCTGTAATGTTCTAACAGAAGAAACAAAGGAAAGGAGGCAGCTTGGTTACAGCCTATAATACTGCAAGTAGAACTTCAGGGAGGGCTATATTCTTGTCTCTTTCCCCATCAGCATATCTCAACCCCGTGAAGAGACCTGTGTCTCTAGCTCCTGTCTGCCTATCCAATGTCCAGCTGTCGACCAGGAACACCTCTGAGGTCACAGCAGATGAATCAGGCTTTGGCATCATCTCACAACACACTGAAAAGTTGGTAATGGACGGAGGTGGGAGGCGGGGACTTCTTTTCCAAAGGATGCTGCTATGACATTAAACTCTAGACTTGGCGGGTCCCAGAAAAGTCCATCTTTGAAGTCAGCGGTGAATCAGTGACTTTTCCACACTCCGTTAGAGCCACAAGCTTTATCCTCAGGACTTAACAGCGAAC
Organism: Rhinolophus hipposideros; assembly: GCF_964194185.1. Classification (NCBI taxonomy): domain Eukaryota; kingdom Metazoa; phylum Chordata; class Mammalia; order Chiroptera; family Rhinolophidae; genus Rhinolophus; species Rhinolophus hipposideros. The sequence continues at coordinate 25,355,704 of NC_138053.1, read as the reverse complement.
TGGGGCCAGCTGTATTGGTACAGCTGTTGAGAGCCTTCTGTGAAAAAACTTCACTTCTGGCTCCAGTCCTCACCCCGGAGTCTGTGTCCTCCCCCTCCCCCCGCTTCCCTTGCCACCCCCTCCTGCAGTTCCCAGGCGCCGTGTGGCCTGTGACATTTGCTGGGACTCACGTGGGGCGCCCTGCCTCTGCGGCGCAGGCGATGACTCCTAGGAACTTCCCAAGGACCAGGGCTTTGCAGGCTCTAACATGCAAGGGGGGGGGGGGAGGAAGAGGGGAGGTGGGTGTCCGGGGAGCGCAGGGCGGCGCGGGCCAAGGTCGGGCGGAGCGGGGTTTATCCCCCAGCAGCCTGATGGGTGTCGGCCTTCGGTTCATTCAACCCTCTGTTGGCGTTGCCAGAGCCCAGAGGCGTCTAGGCAACTTCTCAGGCGCTCTCCCTGACTCACTTCCCTGCGTTTAAACTCCCTTTTTTCTGGGTTAACAGGGTTTGCGAGTACAAATCCGAGCCGGCCATCTCGTTGCCTCATCTGTCCCTGAAACTGGTGTCGGTACTCAGCCCCCAAGGTGGGCCTCGGGCGACCGAAATTGTCTAGGCTGCGCAACGTGGGACGCAGGTCTCTTGAGTCGTGCGCGCCTCCGGGATCATTGCGCGCTGGACAGCACCTTCCCAGAGCGCGCACCGCGGATGCCTGCGGGCCCAGCTGCTGGAGTCTGGCATCCTCGCTGTTTTGCCGAGTCGAAGAGTGGGACTGTGAAAGTGTCTGGGCGCTGGCCTTTGTGGTTTTAAAGGTTCTTGACACCTATAGAACACCTCCTAGAGGAGACCGCTCCCAAGCGACCCAACAGTAGGCACTTCTTTCTTGAAATTGGTAAGGACGCTTTGAAAAAATAAGATTTTGGAGGGCGAGGCCCATCAGATCCTTTTCCATTCATTTCAACTTTTTAACGTCCCTGCCCCTAAGATTCTGGTCACTACTGCACGTTTAATGCCTTCACCTGGAAACTGTCCAAACCTCAGGCTGCACCCACCCTCCGAAGCATCCCGTTAAGTAAGCACCTGAGTTTTCTCAGTAGACACAGACGGGAGAAAGCACTAGCTGAAAGTGGCCAAAGAAAATGCTCAGGGTGCAGTGGTACTTAGTCCTTACAGCGGCTGCCGCTTTGGGGTGTTTTTTCATGCCCAAGTATTTTCATGCTTGGGCATGAAAATGGCCCTGTAGGAGAAAGATGTGGGTATCTCTTTCTCAAAGCACATTCAGGCACATATCAAGCGTTTAGGGCAAAGACCAGAGGAAGAAGGTGAAGGAAATTCCTGATAATTTTAATAATGTTAAAATTCCATAGATTTGGCTAGTCCTATTTCTTTTTTTCTTTCATGTCATCAATTCAGAATTCTATAAAGGAAGCGAATGACATCAAGGAAAATCATTGGCCTAGAAGAAAAGAGCCCGTAGGCGTTTAGGTGTTATATATGTGGAGCCAGAAAGCTCTGGAGCATCAGGGAGACTCCAATATCAGGCAACAGCATGGGTGAATATGGGCTTCTGTGTACTGGGAATGAGAGGCACTTGTGCTAAGGCAGGCCTTGCAGATCTAGAGGAAATTCAGTGTGGGTGGAAAGAATTTAGTGTGAAACTTGGGTGGAATTGGGTTTCCAAGTACATTTGATGATGCCTTATTATTTGTTCTGTCAGTTTCTTTCAAGGAGCTCTTCATCTGGCAACTGTTAAGGCTGGTGCTAACCTACAATTTCACGGACTGTGACTTTGAGAAGATTAAAACGGAGTATCGGGAAGTCATTTTGATAGACCTGAACTCATACATGATTGGGGTAAGTAAAGAAACATGCTTTTTTTAATGTGTTTTCATCAGAAGAGTAGACACACAGAAACACACCCGCAAACCACAATTTTACTTCCAAGGAAAGAAAAATAATTGGGGGGGGAGGGGGGGAATACGGCCCAGCATTTTGTTAAAAATGTTTACAAGTGATATTGAAACACATCAGCTTTTAAAGTGACTACCTGGAAATTGGCATACAGGAAGTGTGCAAATGCCGATGAGGAGCAGATGCTGATAGCTAACACACCATCCATCAAGGGGGTCCATCCTCAGCTGATGTGCTGCTCCACCAGTGCGGCTGAAAAGACAGGCTTGAGAAAAGAAAAAAAAAGAAGCAAAAGAGAGGGAATTCTTGTGAGCTAATCCCTAATCAGTGAGAAGATCCCAGGGGGTGAAGGTGAGCTTCATTCAGGTCTTTCTCCTGTACTAGGTGCTTTATGGTGCCATTATGAGGTAAGCTGCGCTCAGACTGTTTAATATACAGTAGTGATCATTTCCCTGATTATTCTCATTTCTGGATAGAGCATGCGAGTATGAAATGCATGAATGGCTACGGGGCAGATGTGGGCATTCGAAAATGGCATATTGCTCAAATGTGCCGCCCTGTGGTACAGATGAGCCCACTTTGGGGTGTGGGAGGGGGAATGTCCCTCCAGGACCAGGATCGTTCGACATCCAGTTTCGGACACTAGCAGGCACTAACTATCTGAAGAGTCGACATGTTTCACCATCTTGTCAATGACAAGAACAGATGCGTAGGAAACAAGTGCCTAAGTGGAAACGTCTTTCAGAGCATCTTTAAAACGTGGGAACAACGGAGTGTGCGGCGGGGGTGGAGAGAGCAGTAGGGTAATTTCTCCTGTGTGAACTTGAGTCTTTACCCTTCTCGTCGTAAACTTTTTTTCTTTCTTCCAGGCCCAAAGTACCAAGGGCAACGACTGCCTTTTCTGTAGCGACCAGGTGAGTAGTAAGGGGGCAGTGCGGCTGGCTTTCTCCAGAGGGACGCCAGGCATTCCGGGGAGGGGGTACCCTGCTGTGTGTAGAACCCCAGGCGGTGGCGGGGTTCCCAGGCGACGCCGACCGAGTAGAGACCACTTGGCTGCGGGAACCTCTGGGCGGTTGCCCAGCTTGGGACGCCACTTCTGTTCCAATTTAGAGCGAGAAAGTCTCTCTCGCGAATGAGCGGGATTCCGGAAGAGGCTACTTTGTATCCCACCCCCTGGGAGGGAAGGCAAATCCGGAACTGGGATCCGGGCATGACGTCACTGGCACCCCCCACACACCCGGGGGATGCGGTGCCTCCGCGCGCGGCGCCGCCTCCTAGCGGGCGCTGGTCCCGAGTCTTGGGCGGAGCGAGCGGCGCTGCGGTCCTCTCTCCCGCCGCGTCCAGGGCTCCTCTTGCGACGCCCCTCCTTCCCTTCCCTCCGTGGGGTCTTTCAACCTCCCTTCACCCGAGACTCCCGCTTGCTCCCATTAGTTGGGTCCCCCATTCCTCCCCCAACCCCACTCCCACTGCCCCTTACAATTATTTCTTATCAACTCTCTCTTTACCCTTTCTGTTCCCCACCCCCACCCCCGCCGTTTTTTTGCCTTTTTTGGTAAAATTCGCCGCTTGTGAGCAGCCGGATTGCCTCACTAAAATCGAGCACCTTACCTTCCATCCTCCCCACGGCTGCCAGTCACTCGCCAAGGAAATCTTTGCGGTACAAACTAACGCGACGCTCGCTCACCGGTGCCCAGGCTACTCCGGAATTCGGGTAAGCTGAAGCAACGCACTCTCGCTTTTCGTATCTTGGAGCTGACCTTGAGTCAAAGTGGGGTTTTCATGCCGTGCAGAAGTCCTTGTGATTTTTATTCAGCTTCCATCTTTTGAAGAGCAAATAAGATGGGTAAACGCTGTAGATTGTCAGTTGGTCCCACGTTGACACCTCGACCCAAACCCACCTATTTCTAGGGTTCTGATTCTTTTCGCAGACTTATTGTTCTAAACCTTAGTCCAGTGTTTCATGGTATGACCAGTAAGCCTCCTACATCAGAATGGCCTGGCTGCCTGAGCATGCGAGGGTGATTAGCCAAAATGCCAATTCCCAGGGACAGAACCTAGACCTTCAAAATCACAATCCCTGTTGATGGGCTCCTTATGAGATTCTTATCCATTCCAAAATTTGAACAGCATTAGTTCAGCTTGTCACTTAATAATTGTGTGTTCTTTCTAAAATGTTATACGTTAAATCTTTACCCCATGTTTGCTTAATTGCTTGTATTTCTGTCTCTTTATATAATGGATTTTTGCATATGCAGTTATATGCATTAGAGTCATTGTATAACTTTATATATGGAAACAGTGGTGCAGATTTAGGAGCAGGAAGTCTGGTGACAGTTTTGCCTGACTTTAAATCTTAGCCTTATAATTTCTAACTGTGCAAACTTGGATAAATAACTTAGCCTCCGTGTGCTCAGTTTCATCTGCAAAATGAGGATCATATTAGCAAATCCCACACAGAGTGTTTATAAGGATTAAATGAGTCAATATTTGTAAAAGCACTTGGAATGGTGCCTGGCATGTAACTAGTACTCAGTAAGCATTTATTTCAGCATGCGAGTAAAGCAGGGAATTTATCTTCCTGATGACAAATTTTAAAAAGACAAAGAGACACAAGTGCAGATATGTATGATTGCTATCTGTTAACCAATGGACTTTGTCAATTTGCACACTTGAGTGTTTGGGTGGCCGAGGCTGTCAGTTTTTTAGGGACTAAAGGTTGAAGCCCTAGGTTGGATCCGAGTTGAGCTTGAGTTGGGTACTCAGTACCAGGCAGCCATGTGAAAAACCTGTTTGATTCTATGCTTTCCACCAAGGAGACTCGAGCAAATCTACAGATGGCCACAGTGAATTCCTCCATATATGAAGAGCATAGAGAACAGAGTAAATCAAGTTCAAGATAGTAAGAAAGGGAGAGTCTGCAATAATTTATTTCACCCCTCTCCAAAGCCCAAAGGAGAGCCTAAGACTAACAATATTGAATTAGTATTTAGCAAATTTTAGATTGTAAGATTTTTGCTTACTAACCTGAAGAACCTTATTGATCTGAATAACATGTGTCTAGGAGGCCCAGTCTGTCACTATTCAAAAGTAATTTAGGAAGAGGAATACACCAAAAGATTATTTCAGTCTTTTTTTTTAACTTTAGGCTCCTTTTCAGAAAAGCCTTCAGGTGTCTGTAGCACATTTAGGTGGTGAAAAGGACAGAAGGTGGGGGCACTTTGGGTCTAAATAATATATTTACTGTGTTGTATCAATCAAGAGGCATAGATATGTCTTGTTCTTGAGGAAGTTATGGTCTTGTCAGGGAGATCGTGAAATCATCAACGTATTCATTTATTTAATCATTCAATAAATATTCAGTGTTTCCTATGTATAAAACATTGTGCTCATTACTATGGGGAATCCCCATGATGCAATAATAAAAACAGTATATAAGTGAGAGCCAAGTTAAATGAAACACACTAGGAAACACCAGAAGGGTTTCCAAAAGAAAAGTCTGAGCAATTAGCAGAGGCCCTTGTGAAGGAGATGGACTTGGCCTTGCAGCAAGAGTAGGTGGGTGGAAAGATGGGAGGATGTTTCTCTGGAGAAAGCACATAGGAGTAGACAGTAAGCGGGTGTTTTGGGGACACAGTGAGAGATGAATTTGCATAGAGAAGACACTATAACCTGCCACTCAATAGTTATTAACGATAGTGACAATTAATTTTGATTATTAATTCTCCTATTCCACAGATAAATAATAATACACTGGCAATGAAGAAAGGAAAGGAAAGAGAAGACATAAAAAATGAATGCCAGAAAACCGTCTCAAAATTAATAGGGCTGTGGCGTCGTTTCACTCGCTTTAATAGAAACAAAAACCTTCATTGAAGTCGTATTTCACAGCAGCAAAATCAATCATCTTTATTTGGTAGATGGAATGCTAACTCTAACTGTGACATACAAAAAACCACCGATAGTTATTTTTTAATTACAGACAGGTTTAGTAACTTATTTTAGTAAGCTTTTATTGTTTAAGGTTGTTTTATAAGAGAGGTACTATCCCTCAGATGTTGGGGGAGACTTGTGTAGCATTGATGTCTGGGCCACTGGATTTGTGACAGTAATTCTCAGCTGGAATTATATAAGCCTTATTCAAGGGAAGAATCTAAAAATGTAGTAGGAGAATTTCATCCCTTGAAAAAGGAAAAATAAGTGAACTCCATAGCTTATAAACCTCTGTTTAAAAGGCAGGCATTTCTTTCACCTGTACTGACACTTCTGGTGTTCTCATATTAAAAATTTACAAGAGAAGGAGATAAAAGCACAAAGGTGTGCACAAAAATGAAGCAATCTGAAAGACTTTCCATGCAAAATATTGTGAAAATATTTTTTTAAATTATGTAACAGACAAGTGGTGTATGCAAGCAGATCCTGAAGAAGTGCCTTTGTTAAAGCTAAAATAATATATTTTTTAAATTTATGGAATATATTTTTAATTTATTTTGTAAGCACTTTTAAAAATGTACATATTGCTTTGTAATTGACACTATACATTTCTTAATAAAATAATTCTCAAATTCAAATACTTTTTAATGTCTTTAGTATATGATTTTCACCTACACACTTTTCTGAGGGACTTCACTTTTCTTCAGTTCTTTACCTCCTCTGATCCCTGAGGCCCAATGAATATGCCCCTCCTGCATAGAGAGATTATTTGGAGATAGGTGGTTTCAGAATGCTTTCTGATCATCCTTTTCTTAAATCACGTCTCTAGTCTTTCCTTCTTTCCCCTGTTGGACTTCCTCACACCTGGAAGAGACAAAGGAGGCAAAGGTAAACAATAGATGTTAAATCCCTTCTCCTGTTCTTGAATGCCTGCTGCAAGCTAGAGCCATAGGCACCCTGTCACTCATCCTCCACTTGGAATTCTCTGAACAACAGTGGGAGGGGCCACCCTAGCGTAGCCCCCAGGCCAATACTGAGTGGATAGAAAAACATCTGGATTTGTCCCAAGTTGGAAACTTATCCCTGACCACTGCCCTGAAGGTGGTGCTGAGCAGTGATAGAATAGGGGAGGATCAATGTCCCTAAATCCATCTTATCTGCCAACAGGTAAGAGGAAGCTTATATTATATACCCAATAAGCGTTTACAGAGCGCCTACTTTGTGTGAAGCTTTCAGCCAAGTACTGGGGATACAAAAGTAAATAAGACAAAACTCTTATCCAGAGAAGCTCCTTCCGAGAGCAGCTGAAAGGGCAGTTTCCTTTGCCCTGATGGAATCAGGACATACCCTCTTTCCAAAAACCTTTCTTTAAAGATATAGCCCAGGGCCTTAAATGACATTATAAGAGAAACTCCTTCGGCCAGCATTCATTAATTTTCTGTGCGAAAGGTGGGGAAGGGAAAGGCACTTTAAGCCTACTACTTCATCTTAATAAGGATTCACTGACTAGATTTCACTAAACTGTAGAAAGAAATACCCCCCACAATTTTTCTCAAGGTGTTTGGCCTGATTTTCCTAAAAGCAGGGAGGAATAAGGACTGAGGAGAAAAGAGACAACTCAAAGTTATCCCAAAGTCATCCCAAAGTCATCTTTGAGTTTTCAGCTTATCTTTAAAAAATCGTGTAATTTATATATTTTATTTTTCTATGTGTCCCATAGGTGTTTAATATAAAAACAATAATTTGAATTATTTACTATCAAGTAAAAGTAATGTGCAAGAAGATATACCATATCAAGCTTTCAATAGTAAGAATTTTTCCTGATGTTAAAAAATGGATTATACATTTCTACTTTTTGAAATCTATTAAGGTTTTCTAGGTAGACTAATATATTGTCAGTTTTTCATGTGTCCCATGGTCAATGGAAAGAAAGTTGCAAATTCTGATGTAAGCATAAAAAGTTGTATATATACCCATTAAGGCCACCTTGTTAATTATGCTTGTTACATAATCTATATCCTTTCTTTTGTCTCCTTCAGTCAGAGGCTGAGAAACCTGAGTTAAAGTCTATTGCTGTTATAGTTCTTTATTTTCCTATATCTCTAATAAAGTTTTACTTCCTAATTGTTGATACTATTTTTACTTAATGGGTAAAAATTCATGAAAGCTGTTTATTGAGAATTGTACTCTATCATTATATGTCCAAATGAAAATTTTTCCTGCCAAGTAATATATGCTATTTCATTCTCAATGTTTTCTGAGTCCCTTTGTTTTATATGCATCTCTTGTATGTAAATACATCATTTTAGTATGTGTGTGGTTGAAGAAGTTTGTTGTAAGGGGAAAGGTGTGTTTAGTTTTAGCACTGTCATTGCATTGTTACATTTTTATGGTTTTATACTACTAAATTATTCGTATAACTTTAACCTTAAAAAATGGCTTTACCTTTTATTCCCATCAAGCATTTCTTGTTGATGTTTTATCTCAACATTCAGGCATATGAGATCTTAAAGTTTTGAGTTTTGATTGTGGTATTTATGATTCTCCCTCATAGACTTCCTATGACTTAATTTAAGTTACTGAACATATGTCAATCAAACAGAAGCCAGAATTATTTACCTTCAAAATATGCATCTTTATAAGCTGATGAAGTCATTTGTCCATGTTCTTTGTTAAAAAAGAAAAAAAAAAGGTTCCTTTAACTTTGTAGACCTCAACCTCCATTTCCTCATAATGGCAATCAAAATACAGTAAATGTCAAGGGAAAGGTGTCAAATGCTTTACTGAAGTCAGAACATATTAAGACTAAAGAAACAAATAAAAGAAACGAAACAAAAACATTTTTTAAATGCTAAACCTATATCACCCCTCAAATCTACAAATTAAGTACCCTTATCCCCCAAAAAATCAATGGGGTATTTTTAATATCTCAAATGTATTCCTATCTAAATCTTACAAACCAACGAGAATTATGCCAGAGATTAATGTGCTGATCTGAGTTTTTTTCTGTTTCTTCCTTTCCATTATTCAAAAGTATTAACTTTTCACAAAAGTTTTTTGTTCTAGCTATAGCTTTGATAATATCTTCTAATTGGCATAGTACTTTTTAAGTACAGCTATGTTTTTGACATCCAGTGTTTATAGAATACCAGCTAATAAAGTTTCACTGATTGCTATTATGTAAAAGTTATTTGTGCTTAGACATAAGAATAATAGTTTACACATGAGGATAATAGCTAATGAACTTTCTTGATTCTCAGGTTCTACACTTCTGAAATAAGAATTATGCTGAAGGATTATTATGAGAATTAAAGTACAGAATAGTGCAAAGCCCCCAGCAAACAGAAGAAAAATACTTTAAATTTAGCTATTCAAATGCCTATTTCATTACAAAGATGAGAAATAAGGGCTGTTACAGAGTCTGGTGAATCTCCATTCATTCATTCATTCGTGTATTTATTTATTTATTTGGAATGAAGACTGAAGTATTTATTCACCATCTTGGACTGGTAACATTCTAATTACTAAATCAAGTCTTTTTTTTTTTACTTTAAGTGACTGTCAATTACGGAAGAATGAAACAAAAAAGAATATGCTCATTTGGTAAATCTCCTTTCTGTTTTTAGCTTTCTGTCTAGGACTGCTTTGTAGCAATGGAAAGAAGGCTGAAAAGTTAATCACACAATTTTGACAGCTTGGCAATTTTGTACTTGAAATTTGTGATTGAGAGTTTTTGTTTCTGGCCAAGATGGAGTAACAAGTTCTGGATTTACCTTCCTATTTGAAATGACCTTCCCCCACCCCAACACACACACACACACACACACACACACACACACAAACACACCCAAGGGGGAAAATATATAGAACAAAATATATAGAACAGCGGTTTTCATAATATTGGGCACCTGGTAATAAAGAACAGTAATCCTAAAAGAAGGGAAACAAATGAGGTGAACCCAGCTTACTGGCTTGAAAGTGTTTCCTAACCACAGCACAGGGAGGTGACTCTGGCAGAGCCAGCAAACTATCTAAGTTGAGGAGATAGGCTGAGAGTCCAGTGAGACCAAAGCAGTAGAGTTTACAGGACAGTAACTAGGTAAAGGGAATTACACAGAGAAAGAAACCTTGAGATCTGTAGAGGACACCCCTAGAGTATTTGGCAGAGTTCTGACCAACACATACCTGTGAGAAAACTACTCAAGACTGAGGAAAGAAGCATCTGAAAGATTAGAGACAAGGGTGCCTAGTGCTCCCTCGGGGCCAGGAAGTTTACCTGTTCCCACCAGCCAGACATGGAAATTCTCCTTCATTAGGCATTGGGAAGGGTACTCAGAAGAGTCTTATCTCAATAATGGAAAATAACTGGTCCAAGCCTACGTGCTGCTGTGATCTCACCTAACAAATCTTCAAAAGAGAGACTTGAAAGGATCAAATTGTTTGTAAGTAACTTACTGCATTTCATAACAAACCTCAGGAATATGTATAGAAACAAAAAATATCCAACAAGGCAACACTCACAATGTGTTGGCATGCAATTAAACATTGTCATACATGAGGAAATAGTGAAAACAACCCATGATGAGGAGAGAAAAATGAAACTCATCTATAAATAACAGAAGTTAAAGTGAGCAGGCAAGGACGTTAAAGAAATTTTTATAAATGCTTCAATAGGTCCAAAAAGTTAAACTGAGACATGAAAGATATAAAGGAGACTCAAATCCAACTTCTAGAGGTGAAAACTATAATATGTGACATGAAAAAATACAGTGGATAGCATTAATGGGAGATTGGACATTGCAGAAGAAAAGATCAGCAAAGTCTCATGTCAATGTGTTATTACCTTGGATATTATAGTTAAGATGCTACTTTTCTAGAATGTGCTCAAGGATGCTATTTTATGACCCTGCTCCCTCCCTTTCTATTCTCCCTTCTGCTAACTATGATTCTTATGGGGAGAGGAATGGCAAGGGATTTCAAATTATATTGCAAATTAATTTAGATTGTGTTTGGAACAGGTATCTTGGATATGAAATTTTGCAGAATAACTTGGGGGTAAATACTGTTCTGGGTGCTGATTATGTATGAATGAACAAAACAAGAAAAAAACCTCCACCATCATGATGCTTATCCACTGAAATATTAAAATAAAATAAAATAAAATAAATGTAATAAATAAGGAAATAGTGTAGTGAGAAGCTCTTCTTCTCTCTTTTTGAATTTGAATAAATATTTACAGATAATCAGCATCTTGGTCACTGTCAAGGCATGTCCCAAACATGGTAAGAATGTGCACTGCTATTGAGAAATCCAGGGTAAAAGTGAAACTTCAAGTAAGTACAACATGTCAAGAAGCAAATAACAAGCTATCATTCTGTTAGCATTTGCTCTTTACTTGCCCTGATATTCCAGTGTTCAAGGCTCTTTTGTGCCAAGTAGTATAAAATAAATCAAGATGTTCTTGTTCAGGAATATGTGGGTCAAATGTTCAAATTAGTTGAGAAGTTATTCTCATCTTCATAATAAAATATAACATCTTAGAACTGGAAGAAAACCAAGAGATTATCTATGCAGGTCTCTGCTCATTAGATATATACTTTCATCACTGTGAAGCATAAAGAAGGTCGTGTACATTTTTACTTACTATATCAGTCACTTGGTCCAAATTTTATTAGGGTGCTAAATTTTTTTTTTCGTAAATGAAAAGCATATGGAAATAAAACAATAAGGTTAAGAGGTTATTCTGTATGTTGAACTTTGATCCTGGGTTCTAAGGTCACCACTTTTTTAGGTCATTTTCACATGCTCAGAGATTGTTCCCCAAACCTACATCTTGCTAGGGCACCTGACTCCTGAGAGGTGGAGCCTCTACTTCCCAACGTAGTAGAATCAGCTGCCTCCAGCGTTCTAAGGCACTTCTTAGCTCTAATTATCTGCCCTTCAGACTCCCCTTCCCTTCACGATTAATTCCTCTGTAGAGCCCCTACTGTCTGCTTTTGACTACAGACCTCAGAGTACTATTTCAATCCAAGGCTCCTGATAACATTTAACCTTGATCCTTTTTTCCCCTTCAAGAGGCCTCTGAACCACTCAAGTTGTGCAGATAAAAGGCACCACCTTATTCAGTGTTCTTTCTATTGTACTACACTGCCTTTCTCTTTTGACTCAGATGTCCATCTTCTTATAACCACATCTGTGTTTTGTGTTTTGAAGCCCTTCCACATAGTTTGGGACAAGGCAAAGCCAATCCTTTGAGTGCTCCCTGACTGCCTCGTGAAGAATCACCACCATATCAATACCACTGGCACACACTCGGACCACACTGGTACGCTGGTTCAACCAACACCACTCAGTGTCAGCTGTGTTGCCGCTATCAATTTATTTCTCTTGTTCAGTGCCTGGCAGGTTGTCTGCCTCTACTTAATTCTAATGATCTAGAGCAGGGGTGTCCAAACTTTTTTCAACGGTTTTCACCAAGGGCCACATGCAGTAAAATACACAAACAGCCGGGACACTCATCGAGGTGAAGTATATATTGTCTCACCTGCTTTATTTAAGTAAACTAAATATATTTTTGGAATTCGCTGCGGGCCAATAAAAAATGGATTGGGGGCCGCAGTTGGCCCACGGGCTGCAGTTTGGACACCCCTGATCTAGACAGAGGTAGATCATTCCTCCACCTAATTCTCTTACCTCTGGGAAGCCTTGGTCCCCATATGAGGATCTTTACACAATATAGGATAGTACCTGCATATACTCTACATTCATTAGATGTTCTGTAAGAATCATGACATGACCTGTTTCCCTGCATTTCTATTAATGGGAGTGTCTGCAAATGCAAGCAGATGATTTGTACCCCTCATATACTCTCTTTCCTACTAAATAAGACTAAAGCACCTGGGACACCATTTAGTTTGCTTCTAATTATTTTCTATTTACACATATTAAATCACCTCAGAAAACTGCAATCATCAGTTATATATTCTAGACCAAAGTAGAAAGATATTTAAATTACCATAATACTACATCACTTATTTTCATAATCCAGGAAAAAAATATTAACAAAATGCAAGAATGTCTACGTAGTAAAGTAAAACAAGAAACCTATGGTAATTTTGCACCTTTAATGCGTACATTTTATAGAGCAAAAATTATTAGTTTTTACATAGAAGCACTTTTCTGGAAATGGAAGGAAAGAAACAGAAATTGATAGAATGAAGTGGACATTGAATTTTTAAATATATGTAATATCTAACAATATTAAAGAGTCCTAAAAAGTGTCTGAGAAATATATTAACCTATCTTCCAGACAAGTGTTTTGAAGGAGCCAAGTATTTCACAATGTAAAGTTATATTGTTGGGATATTGTTTTTAGTGATTTTTCTCCTGTTTTCCCTGAGGCGCTCTGTTTAAGGACCAGGAAATTGATTTCCAGACAGGCTCAAACACATAGATTTAGCACCATATTCAAGTTTATTTCCTGTAAAGATAGCCAACTTAGATAAACTACATCATAAGAATCAAAGCTGTCTCTCAAAATTCAGTTTTAAATGATGTTTTCTTTCTTTGGTTTTGGTAAAGAAAGAAGCCTGTGTACTTGTTTACTCTCAATCCTGTTTCCATTTTATTCCCCCTGACATCTTGTTTTTTGTCTTTCTCTACCTTAACTCTACTTTTACTTTTTGATATCATGTTACATTTATGTTATCTTTTAAAATCTCCTTTAAAATATCCTTGAATAAGTCAGAGAAGCAATGTAAGTATGCTACATGATAAATAAAATGGTATCACGTTATTTCTTTTCTTTTTATAATTAAGAATACTTCTGGGCAAAATTGCCAACAAAATTTTCTTGCCAACCCCACTGCCCTCCACCAGTATTTATAGAGTACTGTATGAAGCCATCCATGCTCCCTGACTATACAGTTGGGTGGCCTATTGGAGGATTAACAACACAGATGGTGGAGCTGAAACCAGAGGCCAAAAGAGTCTGGGGCTTGTGCAGCCTGCACTTCTCAGCCAATAGATCAACACAGGAATTGAGTCATACAATAAGTGTTTATTATCAGAGCACCGGTGTTCTGAGAAGACATTGGGTTAACACCTCCAAAAAGTGCCTTAACATTCTCAGACCCGCCTGAGATATTTAAAGGAAAATCTGCGTGTTCCTCCAGAGGATACGTGATGGGTACGTACCTTGAGGTCTGCATGGAGTCTTCCCTCTGGCAATGTGGCTTTTTTTTTTTTTAATGTGGCTCTTCAATGTGCTTATCAACCTAAGAGTAGTGATGACAGTAACCTGGAAAGAATCCTGGGCCATAAAGATTGTGATCAGCAAGCATGGGGATATGAGTTATAAGTTTCAGAGTTATTTTTTAAAACAGGGACTGGGGCAGGGGACATTTTGAGCTCAAGCTGCAGGGGAATGATCTATTACTAAGCTTTAGGTCAAGGAAAGGTGAGGCCGAGGATGTAGTGAGACCTCTACTACAGGAGTCCCAACTGGGCCCTGCTTCAGAGTGATCAAGTTCTTTTCAATGTTTAAGAGATCTAGCCAAATATCTAATTAAATGTGGAAAGAACAAAAATAATAGCAACAAGTATGGGCCTCAATGCTTATCAGAGGAGAAGATATGGGAAAATGTAAATTTTAAAAATCCCTCTTCCAAAAGATCTTACTCTCATTATGTAGGGTTGTTTTTGTTTTTTTTCTGCCACAATTTCCTGAAACTTTATAAAATGTATCTGGATTTTTAAAATTACCTTCTACTTAATCAACTTTTATAAATGTTCAAAGGCATTTAACACATACCTATTCTCTAACGTGATAGCTTTTTTCCCCCTTATGTTTCCCCACCCTCTCACTCCATTTCAAGCCATTGTTTTTTCAGTCTAGCTGTGTAGGACCCAGCTCCCTGGCCCATGCTGGTATTATGAGCCTTGCACTAACCCCTGCCCCAGGCAGTTGAGCACCGGTCATTGGTTGGCTCCTCACAGCAGCTCACAGCAGGTCTCTCGCTGGCTGCTCGCCGCTTACGATGGCTACTGGCCACTCACACTGGCCACCGGCTGCTCATGGTAGCACATGGTAGCACACAGCAGCGCAGGGCAGCTCACGCCGACCTCCAGTTGCTCATGGCAGTCCAGCTCCAGGGAGAGCTGTTGTTCACACTCTTAGCTGTAGAGGGCGCAGCTCACTGACCCATGTGGGAATCGAACCGGTGACCTCGTCTTTAGGAGCTCGGGGCTCCAACCACCTAGGCCACCTGGCCAGCCTGTGATAGCTATCTTAAGTCAATATTTTTATTCAAATTCTCCAAATTCTTGCTTATCTTCTTTACAATTCAGAAACAAATCCTAAAGCTTTTTATGATGATTGTGCTCCTTAGTTCCCCATAAACACCTATTGGCTTTTCATTTATTTTTGTGCTATCACTGAACGCAGAAAGGTTTATGGAGATTAAATCTTTCTTTCTTTCTTTCTTTCTTTCTTTCTTTCTTTCTTTCTTTCTTTCTTTCTTTCTTTCTTTCTTTCTTTCTTTCTTTCTTTCTTTCTTTCTTTCTTTCTTTCTTTCTTTCTTTCTTTCTTTCTTTCTTTTTAATTTACTGGGGTGACATTTGTTAGTAAAATTACATAGATTTCAGGTGTACAATTCTGTAATACATCATCTATAAATCCCATTGTGTGTTCACCACCCAGAATCAGTTGGAGATTAAATCTTCATCCTAAACTGTGACTTTGATTAATATAAAATTTCTTTTTATTTATTTTGATATTCTCTACCTTACATTCTAAGTTAGAGAGACATACTTATGATATTTGTATGTAGTCTGTCTACAGTAAATTATAAATAGTTGAGGTTTGGCTTTTGACCCAAACTAAGTATTTTAACTGCTTGAAGACATTTACAATAACTTCATAAAAGCATGTTTGGTCTGCTAATATTTTCTTGTATGTTTATTTATCCATGTTTCATGTTTTCTACTCCTATCTTCCAAAGAAGAAGAAAACTAGAAGAACAATGTATCTCATTTATTTATCTTTTGCTGAGAAATTCTCCTATCTTTGGACTGAGAACCGAGGCATTTATTGAAACTACTTAAGTCAAAGGTCATTTTTCAGTGAGAATTTCCCTGGAAATATTTAAAATAGCAATTCTCATACTTTCTACTCCTCACTATGCCCTCACACTTAACATCTTTCAGAGCTATTGTTTACTTCTCTTTTTTTTCTGTTTCTCTTTTATAGAACACAGATTTCATGAAGGCAAGTTTTTATATGTCTGTTCTAATTATTTGTATGTCTTGTGTATTTATTTTGATTTTGGCAATACTATGGAAGTGTTTGGTATTCATTAATATTGAATAAATACTTCTTGAATGAAATGTTAGGTCACTCAGGTGACAAAAGACATTTTCAGTGCAAGGTCACCAATGGCAGCAGCTATAGGTCTTTTCTCTGGGACGGTTCAGTTTTCCTTAGTGTTCCTGCAATCTTCTATTTGGAGGTGTTTATGTGCTTGAAGGTTGGTATATGTGCTGGGAGCGTGGTGTGAAAGGAATTAGGAGACCCACTAGTCAGTGTGTGATATTCACTTCATCTTCCAGTCTCAGCTGCAACAACCCTCTGTGCATGCTTTCCAAATCTGGATTACTTAGGGTTCATTTCTCTAGAAAGTAAACCCTAGTCTCCACAAAAGAAGAATAATAGCCTCATTGTTCTTATTTTAAATGGCTGTAAATAATTCTTAAATGAGATTCAGTTATTTCTCTCCCTGGAACTTGTCTGAAGACTTCAGAGTGAATGTAATGAGTTCAGGATCATATGTGACTGAGGTTTTCCATCATGCAAGACTGTTATTTCAGTGGTGCCATTTCTCAACTGGTGCCAGAGAATTTGAAATCCTGATAACAGGTACTGGCAGCACACATTCCATGAGCTCATCCATTTCCAGTATTGACAGCATCACTATGCCAGCCGTTTCCTTAACGGTCAAAAGGTCTCAAAGTGACTTGCAGACCACCGGCATTAAAATCACCTGGGAAGTTTATTTAAATATAGATTCCTATTTGTCTGCCCCTCTTCTGCTGAATCAGAGTATTGGTTTGTAGGTCCTCAGCGATTCTTTTGCATACTGACCAACCCCAGTGACAATAGTTTAGTCATATTCAACCGTGTATTCAGTTATTTAGAATTCTAAACTGACCCATAAATATAGTTTTATATGGCCTATAAGCAAAACAATTGAAAAAACAGATAAGGAATAGAACTACAAGAACAAATTATTCCTTATAAATTTTCAGTTTTGGAGAGGTCTTTGATGATCAGGTATTGCTTCTGGGTAGACCATTTTTGCAACAGTGGATGCTGATTCTGTACCAATGAGATAGGCTGGGAAATTATGGCCTCACAACTGTTCCTAACAATTCTCCAGGTTGGTGGACACCTCTAATCATAACGTCTTAATTTTGTGTTTATTATGTACCTGAAATGTGCTCAAATTATATTGATAACAAAACATGCCAACAACTTCCTTCCGGATAATTCTTTTATATAGATCTACTTCAAGGTAAGAACTTTTATGGTAATTTGCAGATTAATTTTTCCATTAATTCTCTCCTTTGTCCCCTCCTACCCTTAATCCCTTGGTGTCAGGAAGGTCTAGTAATGAATGGAGAAGAAAGTCTTTATTACCATCAATGTAGCATTTTTTTTTTAAATGAGGATGAAAGAAAAGTAATAACCTTACTGTCAATGGGCCTTCATGGGTCTAATCTCATACCAGACATTCTACTCAGGGAAAAGACTGCATGGAGTACTTAGGAAAAGCTGTTATATGAAAAGGAATAGGCCTTGGGAGCTACCTTTTACAGATCTTTGGGGGGCCTGTATATCTGGCACTCAAGTCAAACAAAATTCCTCAAGAGAACAGCAGAACGTTGAATGGTATTTCATAATATCGTCATCTGTAGCTGTTAGCCCGCATGTCCTATTATTTGAGCTCCCAGTGTAATTGAAAAAGGAAGTAAAAGGATCTTTAAAACAAAGAGAATTTCTCTACCCTGACTACAGGAAAGGATAATGTTGTGTGGGTGCCTAAAGTGATAATAAACCTAAGGATACTCTTTCCAGGGGGCTGATGCTTCTTTCAGGCTAAGTGTTAGCCTGGGTACTATTGAAGAACTGTTTTATTTGCTGTTATTTAACCAGGTAAAATTTGTTCTGAGTATTGGGAAAATCATCCACCATTCATTTCCTTGTTAAACTTTAATAATGGCAGCAACTGGGTTGATAACTCTTAGGACTGACTGTGGTTAGGAAAGTGTTAGGAAAGTGTCACCTATCAAAGTAGGTGATTAGGGAAACAGCCAATCCAGACCTGGCCACAGGCAAAACTGTGAACCAGATTAAATTCTTTATTACTTTGAAAGAATAGTGTTTAATACTTGAAAAAGAGGAGGATTTACACGAAAAGAGTTGAAACAAATAGTTTGCTATTAAAGAGGTTTCTCTACGTTGCAACATTTGAAAGACATTTCTCAAGAAGGCTGGCTAAAACAAGCATTTCCTATAGTCTCCAAACTCCAAATCAGAATTGCCTCGACAACATTTTAGTGAAATGTATATGCTTATCTGTGGAAAAGATAGATCTGACTTATTTAGCAAATCTCTTATTTCTACCCTGGTTAACAATATCTCGGTGCAATGTGTGTTCTAGTGGCACCACTGAACCAGTGACAGACGTGCTGTCATACATCTTCCACTACAGAGCAAAAATGGGGCAGCCAGAAGGAACAACTCCTCAAAGTGGAGAGTCTTGGATTGAGAATGAGGAGAACTGACATGTGGTACCTGCTCTTTTACCATCTAGTTGCACAGTTGTAGTCCATACTAGTTAACTCATCTCCGAATTAAGGGGATGGACAAGAAAGATCTTGAAATTTCCTTGGGTTTGCGACATGCTTCTTTCAATACAATAGAACAAAATGTAAGCATTTTAAAATTTGATTAGCAAGATGGTCATAAATACATTGTGTATTAATGTGTATTGGTTATGTATCAATTACCTCAAAACGTAGTGGCCTAAAACAGCAATAAACATTTATAAGTTATAGAGTTGAGATTCAGGAATGGCTTAATAGGGTGGTTCTGGCTCAGAATCTTTCATGAGGATGCAGTCAAGCTGTCAGCTGCAGTCATGTGAAGGCCTGACTAGGGCTGGAAGATCTGCTTTAAGGTGCTTTACTCACATGTCTAGCAAGGTAGTGCTGCTGGTTGCCAGGAGGCCCTCTGTTCCTTGCCATGTGAAAAACTCCATAGGACTGCTTGAGTATCTTCCCAACATAGTGGTTGACTTCCTGAAGAGCAAATGACTCAAGAAGGAGCAAGTCAAAACTTCATTTTTTTTTTTTATAATCTTGCCTGGTTATACATGGCACCCTAACTCAGTGTGAGAGGGGACTACAGACAGGCACGAATACCACGAGGTAAGAATCATTGAGGGCCATTTGAAAGCCAGTGATCACAATACACGTAGTCAGTAACCAAAAATAAATGATCTTTATTATATAAACTACTGAGAAACATTCATATTTAACCCTTTTTAAAAGGTCAGAAATGATAACATGACATAGCTATATATTTAATTTACCAGAATATTGTGATGCCCCAATGCATTGAATCAAATTGAAAAGGATCCTTTGTCAACGATCTACTACATCCACTTTTTCTTGTATTCTGACTTGATACTGGCATCCTTGGGGACATCACCAAATAAAAAGAGTAATAGCTAGTTCCTTTTCTCCGACTGCACATTCACATTATTTGCTGGCAGCTGAATAGCAAGTATCTCAGGGAAGCAACTGGTAAGGAGAAATAAACTCTGGCCAACTGTTAAAACTGGAAAACTCACAGTCAGCCCATAACATCCTCCCTTTAAAAGATCACAGCATAATGGTTAACATGCATATTTACTAGATTTTCTATGACAGTTCTAATTTCAGAAATTTTGTCTCACTGTCCAGATGGAGGTCAAAGAACATAAATCTGATTGTCAGACAGGCCTAAATTCAAATTGCTACACTAGCATTAATTGATTGACATTAGGTAATCTCCAGAAACCTCACTCACGTTCCTTATTTAATGTGAATTCACACCCATCATATGGTCCAAGGTTTGGTCTTGAAAATATGATTGCTGCCCTTCAGTGATCTCCCTTTCTCCTCCCTTTCTAAGCCTTGTGTTAGCCTGGATGTTGGCACTAAATAATCTTGGAACTTTGGACAAATCACTTAATCCCAATGATCCAATTTTCTCATTTGTAAAACAGTAATATAATTTTTGCCCTAAACACCTCACAACCTTAATTTGAGGTTTATATTAAGATAATGGGTGTCAAAGGCTTTGTGAACTGTAAAGTCCTGGTCAGGAAACTTTTCAGTTCTCTCCCCAAATGGCCAATAGATGCAGATGTCTTTGCTTCTGATTATAAAAGCAACATCTGCATTATACACAATTTAGAAAATTCTTAAAAATGTTTATCTACGTTGTACATTCGTCTGTAACTCAGAGGGAAAAATTAATAATCCATTAACATTCCATTCATTTTTTACTGTAAATAAACTCAGTAGAAGTCAAACAAAAATCTGTTTATTATGAAGAATTTAAATTTTATTGGAAGCATCAGGATAGCATTCTGAATTCTCCCATACCCACTCCTGAGATTCAACAATTATCAGTCTTGTTTCATCTAAACCCTGCACTTCATGCCCACTTATTTTGAAAGCAATTCCCCAGATATATCATTTTATGTATAAATATGCCGGGATGTATCTCTAAACAAGAAGGACCTTTAAAAACATAGTCACAACACTACTGTCACATAAAAATTAACAATCATTTGTGTCATCAACTATCCAGTCAGTGTTCAAATTTCTTCACAGTCTCCTGGTTTTACACGTTTAACCTGACTCCTTTTGGGTTAAGGAGTCATCTTCTTGGACATCGCGCTTCTCTTCGCGTTCCCAGAGGAAAGAGGCCCGTTTCTTCCAGCCCCACCTGAGTTCAGGAGCACCAATGAAGTGCTGGAGGCTGTGGCCCGCGGAACCGAAGTCGAGCCTCGCCTGCACGCTCCGGGGGGAGCTGTTTTCCAGGTGCACTGAGGAAAGTCTCCGCTCACGCGGTTGGCAGCTGACACCGGAAGCGACAGTGAGTCTTCTGCCCGAGCGAAGCTTTCCTCCACGAGACGCGCGGAAAGGTCGGGTACGCGGGTTGCACGGGTACTGGCGTCCAGAGTATCCGGGACCCGCGCAGCGATGCAGCAGGACGCGGGAGGCCGCACGGCCAGCGCGCTGTTCGCAGGGTTCCGGGCGTTGGGGCTTTTCAGCAACGACATTCCACACGTGGTGCGGTTCAGTGCGCTGAAGCGCCGATTCTATGTGACGACCTGCGTGGGCAAGAGCTTCCACACCTATGACGTGAGTGCCTCCTTCTTCCTGCGCGGGCATCCCGGGAATCACCCTCCTGGGCCGCCGGCTCAGCTCGGGGGTGATCCCGATCCCTCCCTTCCACCTACCGAGGCTTCGCTTCCTGCCTTTCTCGCCCTTAACCCCTTCTGGCCCTGTTTCCCCGAAGCATCGCATCCACGCTTGGGGCGAGTTTCAGAGGCAGTCTGGCTAGGGGAGAATACTAGAGTCTAACATTTCAGTTCTGTGGCAATACGTTGGTCCAGTAAATATCTATTGAAGTTCCTTTGAAGATGTAAATGGGATTAAGACAAGTCCCTCGCCCCCCGCATTCTTCATGTGAAAGACTATATTGGGAGAACTGATGGGGTTGAGATTAATTATATTTTAGGGGACTATCCGTATTGATAGCAAACTAATTTCCCTAAAGTTCCCCGGCGTCTATAGTCTACCAGTGTTGAGGGTCTGTCATGGTGCCATTTACTGCAAACCTTGCAGCAATTTCTTTGCAAGGTACACACACATCATTGTTTCATAGCACCCTTATGTAGCATCCTTCCTGCTTGTTAGTGATGGGCTTTTCTCCTTTAACAGCTCATCTGATCTCACCAATCGTTGCAATCGTCTTTTGTTGTTTACTGGTTTCTTTTGTCTTCTCCAAATGAATGTATTCCCTGTGAAAACAGACCTTTTCTTGATGATGAGGGTGATAATAGCAAGTGTTAATTAAGCACGTTTTCTGGAAACGGTGCTATAAAGTTGTATGGCTTGAAGGGTTGTGAAAATCA